>NW_022196915.1:21358082-21367346 GCF_008632895.1 Mastomys coucha
AAAAAAAAAAAACAAAACCAAAAAACAAAAAACCTCATTACTGAATATTCAATTGATTAATAGTCCTTCTGTGTGTGCAGGTAAGTAGGGTGTGTGTATGCAGGCATGTACATGTTTGTCTGAGCATTGGAAGGTAAAGGACAACCGTAAGTGTTGTTCCTCAGGAGTCACATATCTAGTCTTGTTTGTTTGTTGAGACGAGGTCTCTCTGTCATAGAACTTGCCAAGTAGACAGGCTGGCCAGCAACACCCAAGTATCTACCTTTCTCTGTCTTCCCAGCCTGGAACCAAAGTAGACACGGCTGGCTTTTTAAAGGGGGAAGGGAGGGGTTTGTGATCAAACTTGGGAGCTCATGATTGCAAGGCAAGCACTTTACTGTCTTACCCCCATGTGCTATTTTTAAAAACAACTTCACAGTAATGGCCTCCAGGGCTTAAGGCTTTCTAAAACTGAATATGCCACTAGATAACATCAATGACTAGATACCTAATTCATTAATTTATGTACTTATCCTCTGACTCATTCATTCAAAGTATACTCATATATACTTAGTGGTTGTTTTGAGAATATCAGGAACATCTAAAGAACTATTTAGAACTTTTAGGGGGCTTGAGAAATGGTTCAGTGATTAAAACATTTGCTGTTCTTCCAGGAGGCCTGAGTTTGGTTCTCAGTACCCCTGTCAGGTAGCTCCCAGCTTCCTTTAACTGCACTTCCAGGGGGTCTGACACTTTCTTCTGGCTTCCATGAGCACCCACTCACATGTGTCATGGCATACACACACACACACACACACACACAGACACACACACAAATAACAAAACCAAAACTTTTTTTTTTAAAGATTTATTTATTTTGTTTTATGTACGTGAGTACACTGTAGCTGTACAGATGTTTGTGAGCCTTCATGTGGTTGCTGGGAATTGAATTTTTTTTTTAGGACCTCTGTTTGCTCCAGTCAGCCCCACTCACTCTGGTCAACCCTGCTCGCTCAGGTTAACTCCACTCGCTCAGTCCCTGCTTGCTCCAGCCCAAAAGTTTATTTATTATTATATATAAGTACACTGTAGCTGACTTCAGATGCACCAGAAGAGGGCATCAGATCTCATTACGAGTGGTTGTGAGCCACCATGTAGTTGCTGGGATTTGAACTCAGGACCTTTGGAAGAGCATTCAGTGCTCTTACCCACTGAGCCATCTCGCCAGCCCACCAAATCTTAAAAAGGAACTTTTTTAGAACTCTAAGCCTTGCAAAGCAGTTGTGGTGCATACCTTTAGTCTCAGCATTCAGGAGGCAGAGGTGGACAGCTCTCTTGAGTTTGAGACCAGCCCAGTCTACAGCGTTTTAGGACAGCCAGGGCTACACAGTGAACCCCTATCTTGAAAGACTGAAACAAACAAACAAACAAAAACAAAAAGTAAACATGGAAAACAAAACTCCAAATCCTATTTTTGCTTACATGAATTTGAGCTAGTTTTAAATCTTGCAGTCAAAGACTTTGAGTAGAGCAGCGGTTTATATGAAGCACTGAGGGGAGTGGTAGGTAGCTTTCATGATGGCTCTTAAGATCTCTGCTTGGTCTTCAGACCTGTGACTGGCTTCTAACAGCTACTGAATAGGACAGAGGTGACAAAGTCTTACTTCCAGTTCAGGTTACAAAATACTGCGGCTTTCCTCTCCCCCTTCTGCTTTCTACATTTGCATGAGCTTGTTCTTCATACCCTCCCCACCCCTTTTGAGATGGGGTCTCCTATATCTCAGGCTGGCCTTGAGCCCCTGACTCTGCTGCCTCTACTTCCCAAGTGCTGGGATGATAAGCCTGAGCCAACACTCTTGGTCTTTGCACACTTTGATGAAACAAGGTGGCATATTGAAAAGTTCCAGATGTGAAGGAACTGGGAGCAATTATTATTTTTTAATTGTAAATAGATTCTTTTCTCATATAATATATCCTAATTATAATTCCCCCTCCCTTTACTCCTCCCAGTTCCTTCCCACTTTCTCTCCCCTCCTTATCTATTTCCTTTCTGTCTCTCACTAGAAAAGGTTTCTAAGAGATAAGTCAAAGATGACAAGATAGAATATAATAAAATGAAGCAAACATTTTCATACTGAAGTTGGACAATCCAAAAGGAAGAAAAGGGCCCCAAGAGCAGGCACAAGAGTCAGAGACCCACTAATTCTTTTTGTTTTGTTCTGTTTTGTTTTTTGAGACAGGGTTTCTCTGTGTAGCCCTGACTGTCCTGGAACTCACTCCGTAGACCAGGCTGGCCTCGAACTCAGAAATCCACCTGCCTCTGCCTCCCAAATGCTGGGATTAAAGGCCTGCGCCACCACGTCCAGCCGACCCACTAATTCTTAAAGTCAAGAGTTCCATAAAAATACTAAGCTTATAGCTATAATATATACAGAGGGCCCAGAGTAGACTCCTGTAGGCCCTGTGCTTGCTGCTTCAGTCTCTGTGAGTGCATATGTGCCTTGCTCTGTTGATTCAGAGGGTCCTGTTCTCCTGGTGTCCTCCATCCTCTTACAGTCTTCTAGGGGAGTCCCTAAGGAGCTTTGATGGAGACCTCCAATTTAGACTTTCTCTGTATACTATCTGGTTATGGGGTCTCTACATTCGTTTGCATCTGCTACCAGAGGAAGCCTCTCTGATGTGACTGGATAAAGTACCGATCTATGAGTATAGCAGAATATCACCTGGAATCAATGTTTTTTTTTAAGGCTGCTGTTGAACTCAGGACCTCTGCTGGCACTACTCGGAGTGCTCCAGCCCAGCTCACTCCTACCCCACTCGCTCTGTGTAATTTACTGCAGCTATCTTCAGACGCACCAGAAGAGGGCATCAGATCTCATTAAGGGTGGTTGTGAGCCACCATGTAGTTGCTGGGATTTGAACTCAGGACCCTCGGAAGAGCAGTCAGTGCTCTTACCCCCTGAACCATCTCACCAGCCCATCTTGTTTGTTTAGACTAGTTGTATTTAGTTTTACCCTAGGTCCTTGGGCTATCTAGTCTCCAGTCTTGGTTAACAACCAGGGTTGGGTATGGGTATCTTCTTGTGGAATGGGCTGTAAGTCATATCAAACATTGGTTGGTTACTCCCACAAGTTTAGTGCCACCTAGCATATTTTGCAGGTAAGACAGGTTGTAGGTCAAAGGTTTTGTGACTGGGTTGGTATCCACATTCCCCTTTCAGTAGCTCGCAGAGTACCTTCCCTCCCCAGAGAGACTAAAATGTCCGGGTGAATGCTCCATGTACCTGTGGGCACCAGCTTGACTTCTCCATGTTTAATCAGTTGTGTGGATATTGTTGTTGATATCGGAGCCCTGTTGTCAGTTTGCAGAGAGTGATCCTTTGTCTTAGCATCAGCCTGCATCAACTTGATTGAATGCAACCCAGAGCCACCACTGGAGGCCTCAACTGTCTACAAGAAATGGCTAGTTGAGATTCCATATCCCCCATTACTAGGAATCCTCATTAGGATAACTTTCATAGATTCCAGGAAGTGTCCACTGCACTAGGATTCCACATCAACCCCAAATGTCCTGCCCCTCCCCTCCGATTCCAGCTATGTTTCTCTTTCCATCCCATCTCCCCTTCATCTGATCCTTCCTGCTCCTGTCCCCACCTGCCCCAGTCCACCTGTAAAATCTATCCTATTTCCCCTTCCCTGGGAAAGCCATCCATGCCCCCCCACCTCTCCTCTTCATCTGACCTTTCTAGTGAAAGACCCCCAGAACTGAGGAGACCCTCGCTCAAGTCTCGGGATAACACGACCACCCAATAACTCACGAGAGACCGATCTTGCTGCAATCACATGAGGTTTATTGGGGATAAGCCAGATCTGGGGTCAAACTCCTAGCTTGGCAGGCCAGAGGGGTTCGACCACAAGCACGAGGAGTAAGGGGTATTTAAAGGGAAAAACCACAAACTAGGGGGGGTGAAGGGGTTACCAAGGAAACATAACAAGAGAACAGTGGAAAATTCTAAAGAGACCCAGCCTTTATTTGAGTCAGGGTCATAAGGAAAACATCCTACACACTCATTATTCACAAGAATGTGGTCTGGTCAATGTTATTCATTTTATGGCTGGTCAATGTTATTCATTTTATGGCTGACCGTTCCCTAGAATCACCCAGATGGCTCCTATCCTGCCTTTTGTTCTTGGACCTAACTGGGGGGGAGCCTTTGTGGCCAACAGGTTTCTGAAACTGGCTAGTCTACATTCTTGGCTGGTTACAGAGACCTTCTATGTCCTTTAAGTAAAGGTTATACAGTATACATACATTTCTACTAATACATTTCCCTTTTCATTAGTATGCTTTTTCCCAAATTTCTAAATCTTCCAGTCTTTCACTAGGTCTTCCGATTGTAACTTGACTATCATTTACTTAATGGCTAAGATCTACTTATAAGGGAGTACAGACCATATTTTTCTTTCTGGGTCTGGGTTACTTCACTCAGGATGATTTTTTTTCTAGTTCCACCTATTGGCCTACAAATTCCATGATGTCATTTTTTTAGACAGTTGAGAAATACCTAATCGAGTAAATGTACCATATTTTTTTTATCCATTCTTCTGTTGAGGGACATCGAGGCTTGTAGGGTGGTGAGCTGTACACAGGCAGCCTAGTCCCAGGTTGAGCTCAGGCTTTAAACTCCGGAGACCCAGCAGATAACTCTGCAAGAGACAGAAGGCCTGTTTGCCATGTTCCCAGACACTAGGCTCCTGACACGAGGCCCCAGCTCCATAATTCTGTGGCCATCAGTCACTTAGGGCAACGCCCCAAGTCCCTCAGATTCCGTTTGGACTCCACCCCCACAGTTACCTGGCAACAGCCAGGCAAGCGGCCCATTATAAAGGAGACTGCCCCCTCCTTCCTCTCTTGCTCTTACTCCTGCTTCCTGCTTGCTTCTCTCTTGCCCTCTTGCGCCTCTTCTCTCTGCATTCCCTTCCCCTCTCTCTCCACTTTGCCATGGCCAGCCTCTACTTTTCTATTCTCTCAATCTCTTTGCCTTTCTACAATAAACACCTTAAAACCATGGACTGCCTCTTCTCGTCACGATTCACCATACTGGAGGAATGAAGCAGATCTTCCTCTAACTTGAGGAAGGAAGCCGCAGCCAGGAGGCTTCCCTGCACTCTCCAGCCACCACTGCCAGCCAACCCAACCCAGCCACTGAACAAGCCTAGGACTCTCCTCCCCAAGGGACCCAGCCAGAGCTCTCTCCTCCTACCCTTTTCCCTTTGGCCCCAGGCTAGAGTCAGCCCACGGGGAAGGGGGGGGGGGCGTGCTCCATTCTCAGATCCTCCGCTATATCCAGTGGCATCTTGCATGGGCCTCCGTGCAGGCCCAGGGACCTGGAGCCAACTCTGGCAGTTCCACAGAGATCTCAGACTGTGCCTCCCCACCCCCTGAGCAGGGTCTTGCAGCTTCTCACTGCTTGACGCCTGCCTGGAGGTGGAGTGGAGTGCACAGTCAAACTTCCTGGGTCAGCTTCCATGAGTGGCCTTAGCCCTGTGGTGGGCCGGACGCCGGACCCCATTTTTAACTCACATAAGTTGTTTCCAGCTTCTGGCTATTATGAATAACTCGAAAATGAACAAAGTTGAGCAAATGTCCTTGTGGTAGGATGGAGTGTCCTTTGGGTATATGCCCAAGATTGGTATAGCTGGGTTTTTTGGTTTGGTTTTTAGTTTTCTGAGACGAGTTTCTTTGTGTAGCCCTGGCTGTCCTGGAACAGGACTGGCTGTCCTGTTTGTCTGCAGACCAGGCTGGTCTCAAAATCACAGAGATCTGTCTGCTTCTGCCTCCTAAATGCTGGGATTAAATGTGTGCCCCATCCCCCCATCTCCTGCCTCACGTGGATCTTGAGATAAACTGATTCCCGATTTTCTTAGCAAGCACCATATTGATTTCCATAGTGGCCGTACAAGTTTGCATTCCCACCAGCAATGGAGCCATGTTCCCCTTGCTCCACATCCCTGATAGTGATTATCCACCAACACTTCACAAGCAGGTGAATTCTGTGAAGAGCCCTGCTTGAATATGGCTCCTTCCCCAGTCAAGTGCTCAGATGAGATTACTGTCACAACTAATAAATACCCTGACTGCCATCTTATAAAAGACCCTGGCATAGATGACACAGACAAACTGTCCTCAGATTTGTAACCTGTCCCTACTGTGATAGCAAGTATGTGTTCTTCCAAGTCCACAAGAGGTGGGAAATTTGCTATGCCCCAATATATATGTGATGGTTTGTATATGCTTGTCCCGGAGAGTGGCACTATTAGGGGGTGTGGCCTTGTTGGAGTGAGTGTGGTGTTGTTGGAGTAGATGTGTCACTGTGGGTGTGGGCTTTAAGACCCTCATCCTAGCTGCTTAGAAGCAGTATTCTGCTAACAGCCTTCAGATGAAGATGTAGAACTCTCAGCTCCTCCTGCACCATGCCTGCCTGGATGCTGCCATGCTCCCCCCTTGATGATAATAAACTGAACCTCTGAACCCATAAGCCAGCCCCAATTAAATGTTATCCTTATAAGAGTTGCCTTGATCATGGTGTCTGTTCACAGCAGTAAAACACTAAGACAATATAACTAACATAATCATCATTTTGGGATGGAAGCTTGCAAATTATAGTGGGTGGCAATGAAATAAGTAACTTTATCTTTGCTTGCAACTAACCGCCTTGCCTTTATTGAAGTATCCGAAGGAAAGTTCTGACTCAGTGACTGTCACAAGAAAACAACTTTTAGGGAATGAGCAATCCAAGGATGACTTTGCTCTGAACTCTAGTGGACAATTTGAGGGAAGCACTGGATAAGCATGAGATCATACATTCCATTTTTCTCCTGCTTTCATTCACTGCTGCCCTTCATTCTTCTTCCCTGCAAAGTGTCCTTGCCACTTCTTCCTTCCCTGCAAAGTTCAATCTTAAAGATGTTTAAGTAGAGTAGAGAAAAGAAGGCAAGAGTGACTGGAGGACGGGCTCAGCAAGGCACAGGGTGGAATGCTGAAGACCAGATGGGCTATGCAGGGCATTTAGGTTAGTAGGGCAGCCTGCCTCGAAGAGCCAAATGAGGACATCTACATAAGACTGTGACCTACTACAGCACAAATGAACGTACACAGCTTGGAAGAAGGGTATTGTCCAAAGAAGTGGGCAGCTCAGCCAGACTTAGTCTGCTCTGTGCTGCTGAAGCAGGCCAAGGGATAGAACTTTGTTTTTCATATTTCTGGATTCCAGAAAGGCCAAGATGAAGACGGTGGCCCTTGATGAGGTTCCCCTTCCTGCACACTCATGTGGCAAAACCTGTTCCCCAAGTGCTTTTTCTTAAAGATTTATTTATTATTATATTATTATAAATAAATACACTGTAGCTGTCTTCAAATGCATCAGAAGAGGGCATCAGATCTCATTATGGGTGATTTCGAGCCACCATGTGGTTGCTGGGCTTTGAACTTATGACCTACAGAAGAACAGTTGGTGCTCTTATCTGCTGAGCCATCTCACCAGCCCCCCTCCAAGTACTTTTTAAAAATTTATTTTTATTGTTTTTGATTTATTGTTTTGAGTCTTTGTGTGTGTGTGTGTGCATGCGCACATGTGGTTATATCAGTGAAGGCCTACAAAGGCCTGAGGTATTGCTGATTATGAGCCACCTGATATGGGTGCTGGGACTTGAACTCATATCCTCTGAAAAAGTGGTACATGCTCTTAACTGCTGAGCCATCTTTCTAGCTCCATCCCTAAATTCTTTTCCCTAACTGCTTCAATTCTCTCATGAGGGTAGAGAGCTTCAACATAAGAACTTTCTAGAAGATTCCATTTCTCACCAGTGTGACACTGATGATTTTGTCTACAATATACTAATCTTTAGGAAACACTGAGATTGCAGGAATCTGAGTAAGAAAGTGCAAGTGTATTCATTATGTTTCAAAAGAAATTGCCTGAAAATGTAATAGGTTCAAACAGTGACCCTTCCGCATCTCATGTGCTTGTGAATCAAAACTCAGAAAAGGGAACTACAGGGGTGGCTCATCATATAAGAGGATTCCCATGCATAGACCGACACACATGCATATAACAAAAGTAAAATAAATTTTTTTTAATTATAAAATAAATGAGGCAAGACAACACAAATGACTTGTTCTGTTCTCCAATGCCTGGGCCTTGAGAGCTGGAGCTATCTGAAGCTATGATGGAGGTGATAGATCAGCTTCCAAGCTAACGTTTCTTTTGCACTCATACCTAGGAATCTAGGGTCAAGTTTTCTTCTTTTCCCATGGGCCTTCCACCCATGGCCTTCAAAAGACAGCCGAGTGTTCTCCCAGCCTAGTAAGGAGTGTCTCTTGGAGTGAGTGGTCCCTGAGAGTGAGCCAACAAAAGGTTACCTCCTTTGCAATCTAGCCACACATTCAGATAAGCATCATTTCCATCATATTTAATTCATTGGAAGTGAGTCACTAAATCCAACCCACGGTGAATAGGGACGTGGGATTAGATTGCACCTTTTGAAGGGATCATTGAATTTGTGGACTCTTTCAAGACCACTTCAGAGTGTATCACATGGAGAGGTGGTCCAGGGTGGGCTTTCAGGGCCCAAGGATAATGAGGAAGGCATCCATGTGGGACAGGCAGACTGACATGGAATATGGATCTCTGCTGTATTTGATGAAGGCATCTAAGCTCTTACCAGCCAGGTTGACAGCAGTGCTGGATGATGGATTTTACACAGGGGGCTGAACTCATGAGGAAATATATGAAGAATCACTTTGGTGGAATAACTGGTAATAGCTTAATTAGTGGAGTGCTTGCCTTGAAGGAATGAACCCATGCTTTAAAAAAAAAAAAAAGCTCTAGACATGGTTTATAATGTTAGTCATGGACAAACAGAAACAGGAATGTCTCTGGGCTTCAGCCTAGTCAACTTGGCAAATGAGCTTCAGACCAATGAGAGATCCTGTCTCAAAAAGATGGTAGTTTCCTATGGGATAACACCTATGGCTGTTCTCTGTCTTCTACATGCACAGGCACAGGCACAGGTACGGGCACGGGCACGGGTACAGGCACAGGCACAGGCACAGACACAGGCACAGGCACAGGCACAGACACAGGCACAGGCACAGGCACAGGCACAGGCACAGGCACAGGAACAGACACAGGCACAGGCACAGGAACAGGTACAGGCACAGACACACAGACACAGGCACAGACACAGGCACAGGCACAGGCACAGGAACAGGAACAGGTACAG
>NW_022196915.1:21368091-21380131 GCF_008632895.1 Mastomys coucha
GCACAGGCACAGACACAGGCACAGGCACAGACACAGGCACAGGAACAGACACAGGCACAGACACAGGCACAGACACAGGCACAGGAACAGGCACAGACACAGGCACAGGAACAGACACAGGCACAGGTACAGGCACAGGCACAGACACAGACACAGGCACAGGAACAGACACAGGCACAGGCACAGGAACAGGTACAGGCACAGACACAGGGACAGGCACAGGCACAGGCACAGGCACAGGCACAGGAACAGGTACAGGCACAGGCACAGACACAGGCACGGGCACGGGCACAGGCACAGGCACGGGCACAGGCACAGGCACAGGAACAGGTACAGGCACAGACACAGGGACAGGCACAGGCACATAGACCCTACCCCACCACAGATACACACAAACCAAAACATAACAAAAAATGAATAACTGGGAATTGGAGATGTGTCTGAGTGGTTGAACATGTGTTTAGTGTGGTCAAGGCCCAGGGTTCAATCTCTAGAACATACCAAAAGATATACAAGGAGAAAAAGAAGAGGAAGAGAAGGAGGAGAGAGGAAAAGGAGGAGGAAGAATTGAAGCCATGTTTCTCACTATCAAAAGAGTGAGATATGGTTTTTTTTTTGGTGGGGAAACTGGGAAAGGAGAAATCATATGACATGTAAATAAAGAAAATATCTAATAAAAAACAAAACAAAACAAAAAGAATGAGATAAATACACAAAAGGAGAAATTAACATTCCATGTAATAGAGGTGTAAACTCATTGTTTATAAGATATAGAAATACAGGCACACACACAGAAAAAAGGATATAGATTCTGTGTGTGCGTGTGTTCTCTGCAAATTGTAAGCTATTCACTATGACAGTTCACTAAGAGGACCTGAGAAGAGAAGATTCCTAATAGCAATGAGTGCTTAAACCTTGGCTTAAGTGTACTTACCACCTACAAATACGTTACCCTCCCTCTAATGAAACAAAAGCTACTTAGAGAAATGATAAGTTCTGGGCAAAAGCTGGGAGTATATAATGAGTCCAGAATATCTTCTTGCAGTGGAAAGAACATGAAAGGCACATCCTAAGGACTTAGGAGACAGATACAAAGGTATTCCTCTAGTCCTAGCTACTGAGAACACTGCCGTTGGAGGACTGCTTCAGTGTGAGTGGAGTAATCATGGTGAGACTCCACACACTGGGATAAAGGAAAGGAGAGTGGAATTAAAAAGCACCTATGAGCCAGCTTGAAGTTACTTCTTTGTTTTTTTTTCTTTCTTTCTTTCTTTCTTTTTTTTGGGGGGAAGGGGACAGGGTTTCTCTGTGTAGCCCTGGCTGTCCTGGAACTCATTCTGTAGACCAGGCTGGCCTTGAACTCAGAAATCTGCCTGCCTCTGACTCCCAAGTGCTGAGATTAAAGGTGTGCGCCACCACTGCCCTGCTTTGAAGTTTCTTCTATTTGCAAAGTCTGAGGCAACTGACACAGCCAGAATAAATTGTAAAGGGCTGGGTACGAGGCTCAGTGCATAGAATGCTTGTATAGCATACATAAGGCCCAGGGTTTGATCCCCAGTACCAAATAAATCAGGCCTAGTGGGGCATACCTGCAATTCTAGTTCTTAGAATGTAGAGACAGGAGTATCAAAGGTTCAAGGACATCCTCATCTACATAGTAAGTTTGAGGCTAGCCTGGGTTATGTAAAACTCTAGCTCCCAATACTCTCTTATTGCCTCCATGAGTAAAAATCTGTACATACCTGGTGCACACAAACTCACACAAGGGACTCATACATAAACACAAAATAAGGAAATAGAGATCAAGAGCATGTGAGAGCAACAGAGAGAGAGACATAGAGACAGAGACAGAGAGACAGACAGAGACAGACAGAAACAGAGAGGGAGGGAGAGAATGGGAGAGAGAGGGGGGAGAGAGAGGCAGAGAGAGAGAGAGGGGAGAGGAGGCCCTATCTCAAAGTGACAGATGAGACTGAACTCCAATGTTTTTCTCTAACCTCTATACATGCACGCATCATATAGTTCAGGCATATGTGTATGTGTTGTGCATGTATGCGTGCTTGCATACACACACACACACACATACACACACCATGAAAACTAAATGTAATCGCTGTTCTGAATTGGATCCTGTTTCAATAAAGGACTTGTTGGACATTTGCCAAAAGTTGAATGGGGTTTGAAGATTGGACATTGATATCCATTTCCTGACTCTGGTATGGGTAGATTCTCCATAGGAAACACAAACAAGCTTATGTTTCATAATAGAATTAAGCCCTAATAATCTAAGACATTCATGGCAATAAAAATGAACTTCTTTCTCTGTGTAATGATGCTACTTATAGGACACTAGAATAATTGTTCAAGTTATTCTCTCTTCCTGTCTCTGTCTCTCTCTGTCTCTGTGTATCAGTCTCTCTGTCTATGTCTCTCTCTCTCTCTCTCTCTCTCTGAGACAGAGTCTTGCTATGTAATAGAGGCTGTCCTTGTTGAACTCACAATCCTCCTGTCTCAGCCTCTGGGTGCTGGGATTTCAGGTTCCTTCTACCATGTTTAGCTTTATTTTTTTCTTCTTCGGTTATTTAAATGAAGACCACAAGTAACTTATCTGGGCTCCATCAAGTTGCTAAGTGCACAGGCCTTTACCAGATTAACGTGCACTGGAGGAAGAAGATAATTTTAGTTGAGATTGCTGGACAGGAGTTCTAAGCAATAAATCTATTCACTGGGGACCCAGAACATTTCTTTGATCTACCAGTAGGACTTGGGCATGGTACTAAGATGATAAATGATAGTTTAGCTTGATTCTGATGCACTGGGCCATGCCTACTCTAGTGACACTCATGCAGGTTATAGAACAATAATCAGAAACCAGAAGGCCAACTGGGCTATACTGTGTTACCACCTTGTGAAAGGAGGGTATGTCCCTCCCCTGTGAGGAGATACTTGAGCCAATGCAGTATATGAGTGATCTCTGTCATTTGGGGGCAGGAGTTTTAAGAGCCAAAATAGTTTGCCTTGCCTATTTTCCTAACAACATCTAGATGAATCTTTTAGTCAGCCTGGGTCCCTCCTCTAAAAGACCTGGAATCACTCAAGAAGGATATTCAAGAGAAAGAAACTCTGACGGTTGTAAACCACTGGAATCTGAGGTCATTTGTATAACTCAGCCGAAACTGAGTGATCCATTACCCAAATCTGTCCTGGAGTTCGTCTCCCAGCTTTTGAAGAGCTATTTTTAACCACAGGGCAAATTCCCACAATAGCTTCTTGATCCATGGAATGAAGACATTCAAGTAGGGCTGATTCCCTATCCCAAAGCTCGAAACAGAAACCAAGCCCTGTGTTCCACCTCAGCGTTCCTCTTCAGCTCCTAACCATCAATTATTAAGATGTGTGTGTATCATTTATCATGTTTCATCTTTTGCATTTATTCTGTATATACTTTGGAGCACCAACTATGTAGCACTTTTAAACATGTATTACATAAAATGTAAAACATTTAAAAATGAACCCAGATTATCCTAATCTTGAATAAATTGGATTAGAACTAAGACTAGATACAGTCCAAACATGTGTTTTATAAAGTGAGCTTCATGAGCAGTGTTTTAGACAGACAGACAGAACAGCAGTTCGAACAAGTCAGAATTTGTTGGTCACATGTCACATGAAAATCTAGATGAATTGTTCCTTTGAAGTATGGAAAGATATGGAAGTCCTGGGTGCTTTCTCCCTGTGGCTATAATCAGCTGAGTAAGATCATCTGCTGCTGTCTCTTTCAGTAGAATCAGAGTTTTCCCAGCTACCCATGGATTCTCTCCACCCCTCCACCGTTGAAGGATGAGCCCAGCATAACCCATGACCAGTTCCTATAGCCACAAGTCCTATGGGTGACTTTGCCCTTCTTTTTTTTTTTTTTAGTAGTGATTCCAATAGCTGCTTGAAGCAAGCATTTATTTATTTTATGTATACGAGTACACTGTAGTTGTCTTCAGACACACACCAGAAGAAGGCATCAGATCCCATTACAGATGGTTGTCAGCCACCATGTGGTTGCTGAGACTTGAACTCAGGACCTAGGGAGGAGCAGTCAGTGCTCTTAACCACTGAGCCATCTCTCCAGACCCAGCTTTGTCCTTCTATGGATGCTGAACACAAAGAAAACCTAAATGCCAGTCATCTAAGTGGAGGCTGTATTGCTGAGAGGTGGTAGCACTTAATCCCAGCACTCAGGCTGAGGCAGATGGATCTCTGTAAGTTTGAGGCCAGCCTGGTCTTCAGAGTGAGTTCCAGAACACCTACGGCTGCACAGAGAAACCCTGTCTCCAAAAACAAAGACAAACAAATAAAGTGGAAATTTAAGGGTTCTTTGGAAAGTCAGTTGTGTTGGATGGTGTTTTGCTGGGGCAAACACGTGAAGGAATGTTTTCCTGAAGTGGACACAGGTGAAAGGCTAAGGCAAACTTGGGAAGGAACATTTCCTAAAAGCAGACATAAAGTGAAAGGATGTTCTTCTAAAGCAAGAACATGAAAGGACACACAATGAAGAATTCTTCGCTGATGACATGCATGTGTGTTGGCCCACCTTACATTGCCCAGTTGAGCTGAATTTGTCGGGATTCTATAGAAACACACTAAAAAAATTTCTGGTGTTCTGCAGTTTCTTGCTGCTTCCGTGGACTTGGGCTGATTGGCAGAGTGGTGTCAGTTGAAACAGATGCATGTGCTGGGGTAAGACCTGTGAAGGACACGTGATGTTTGGAGGGAGTATAAAGAGAACTGGACAGACAATGACAGAGGCTGAGCTTGGCTTGCTTATAGAGCTAGTTGTGCAATGCTTGCGAGTCTTCATTTTGCTGAGATAGGCACAGCTGAGAACTTTTCCTGGCATTCTTCCTGGTCCCTCTTGCTGGCTCTTGCAGAGGCTGAGGCCTGCCTATCTCTGCTAGGTAGTGCCACCACTGCGGATTCATGTTTGCTATCCCCATTCTACCTAATGGACTGTTGGTATTTCTGTGAAGTGTTTGCGAGTGGATGGAGTTGCTGCTGTTGACCTGTGAATTGAACTGCCAATTTCCAGACAACACAGACAGGAGTTGGTCCGAAAAACCTTTCTAAACAGGTCCACTCCCCCCACCCCACCCCTTTCTTTTCCACTATCTCTGGTGGGTGGTGGAGAAGAGGGAGGTGAAAGTGTTTAAGAACCATCATTAAGCCAGGCAGTGGTGGCACATGACTTTAATCCCAGCACTTGGGAGGCAGAGACAGGCAGATTTCTGAGTTCGAGGCCAGCCTGGTCTACAGAGTGAGTTCC
The DNA here is from genome assembly GCF_008632895.1 of Mastomys coucha. Taxonomy (NCBI): domain Eukaryota; kingdom Metazoa; phylum Chordata; class Mammalia; order Rodentia; family Muridae; genus Mastomys; species Mastomys coucha. Next base: position 21,373,406 of record NW_022196915.1, read on the forward strand.
AGGACAGCCAGGGCTATATAGAGAAACCCTGTCTCGAAAAACCAAAAAAAAAAAAAAAAAAAAAAAAAAGAACCATCATTAAAAATAAGGTTTGAAAAAAATTAAAGTTACAAACAAACAAGAGAGGCTCGATGTCTCTCCTTAAGAACCTTTCTTGGACAGCAATATTAAATTCAGCAACAGAGACGCATAATGGCTAAGGTTTCAGGCTGTCACTCAGCCCATCTCCTTGCCATTTGCTAAAACACGTCATTTCAAACAGATAACACTACTTTAAGGGACATTTTTAGGTCTACAGAAAACCTGACAAGATAGTACAGATAATTCTCATAGTCAGGACCGGTGACACAATGGATGGATAGAGGTGCTTGCTGCCAAGCATGAAAACCTACAGGGTAGAAGGAGAGCCTCAGTTTGACCTTTGACTTCCATATGTGAACTGTGCCATGTGCTTGCCCCAATTAATAGATAAATAAGTACATATATACATATATATACACACACACACATACATACATATATACATTTGTACATATGTAATACATACATACATATACACACACATACATCACATACACTTACATATACACACATGCATACATACATTTACACACATATACATACATTCATACATACATATATCAGTGGCTCCAAGATTTCTTCCTGGGTTCTACTTCTTATGGTTTCAACTGCCTTGTCATAGTGTCAATACATGGGCCTTTGGGGGACATTCAATGTCCAAACTATAGCTTACAGTACATTTTTAATAATAAATGAAATAGACCAGTTTCAGGACAGCCAGGGCTATACAGAGAAACCCTTTCTTGAAAAACAAAACAAAACAAAACAAAACAAATCAATGGACCAATATTGACACAGTGTCAGTATCTAGATTCATATTTTATTCAGATTTTCTTAATTTCCGGTATGAAGGTTCCATCCAGGACACCATCTCCCCAACCCCTCTTCTTTTTTCTTTCGGATTACTTCGACCTTAATTTCATTAGGCAACCAAAGCTGGCCTCAAACTCAAACTTGGACTATCTCTACCTCTGAGTGTCTTATGTGCTGAGATTACAGGTGTGCTCTCTGCTGCCCACCTCCAGGACGGCCTTTTCCATTAATCATTACCCCTCCTCTGATAATTAATCTTCACCATCAAACTGAGTTGAATTACCTTGGAGACATACCTCTGGGCAGTGTCAGTAAAGGTGTTTTGAGAGGAGTGTAACAGACCAGCATGGCCTCGAACTCAGAAATCCGCCTGCCTCTGCCTCCCAAGTGCTGGGACTAAAGGCGTGCGCCACCACTGCACGGCCTGAAAGAACAATTCTTAACTTTATATGGAAAAACAAAAAACCTAGGACAGCCGAAACAATCCTGAATAATAAAGAACATCGGGAGGAATCGCCATCCCCGATCCTAAGCTGTACTACAGAGCAATAGTGATAAAAACTGCATGGTTTTGGTACAGAAACAGTCATGTTGATCAATGGGATTGAATCAAAGTCTCAGAAGTAAACCTACACACCCATGGACACTTGATTTTTGATAAAGAAGCTAAAACCAGGGGCTAGAGAGATGGCTCAGCAGTTAAGAGCACTGACTGGTCTTTAAGAGGTTCTGAGTTCAAATCCCAGCAACCACATAGTGGCTCACAACCATCTGTAATGAGATCTGATGCCCTCTTCTGGTGTGTCTGAATGTCTGAAGGCAGCTACAGTAATAAATAAATCTTAAAAAAAAAAGAAGAAGAAGAAAAAACCAAAACCATACAATGGAAAAAAGGAAGTATCTTCAACAGATGGTGCTGCTCTAGCCAACTGTCTGCATACAGAAGAATGCAAATAAATTCCTATTTATCATCCTGCACAAAACTCAAGTTCAAGTGGATCAAGGACCTCAACAGATACACTATAACACTATATCTCATAGATGAGAAAGTGAGAAATACCCTTGAATGCATTGGTACTGGAGACAATTTCCTGAACAGAGGAACACCAACAGCTCAGGCTCTAAGATCAACAATTGATAGATGGAACTCATGAAACTTCAAAGGTACTGTGAAGCAAAGAACACTGTCAATAGGACAGATTGGGAAAGGGTACTCACCAACCCTACATCTGACAGAGGACTAATGTCCAAAATTTACAAAGAGGGCTGGTGAGATGGCTCAGCAGATAAGAGCACCGACTGCTCTTCCGAAGGTCCTGAGTTCAAATCCTACAACCACATGGTGGCTCACAATCACCCCTAATGAGATCTGATGCTCTCTTCTGGTGTGTCTGAAGACAGCTACAGTGTCTGAGCAGGGACTGAGTGAACAGGGTCTACCGGAACGATCAGGGTCCTAAAAGTCAATTCCCAACAACCAGATGAAGGCTCACAATTATCTGTACAGCTACAGTGTGTACTCATATACATAAAATAAAATAAATAAATCTTTAAAAAAAAAGAAGAAGAAGCCTAGCAGCTTAAAATAAGGGCCTGGTGGGATTTAAAAAAATTTTTTTTTACAAAGAATTCAAGAACTTAGATACCTCAACCCAAATAACCCAATTGAAAAATGGGGTACAGAGCTAAACAGAGAATTCTCAACAGAGGAATCTCAAATGACTGAGAAGCACTTAAAGAATTTTTCAAAGTCCTTAGTCATCAGGGAAGCACAAATCAAAACATCTCTGAGGTTTCATCTTACATCCCTCAAAATGGCTACGATAAAAACTCGAGAGATAGGACATGCTGGAGAAGACTAGGAGCACAAGAACACTCCTCCATTGTTGGTGGGAGTGCAAACTTGTACAACTACTTCTGAAATCAACTTGGCAGTTTCTCAGAAAACTGGGAATAGTTCTACCTTAAGACCCAGCTAGACCCCTCCTGGGCATGTACCCAAAAGATGCTTCCCCACTTGCTCAACTATGTTCATAGCAGCTTTACATGTAATAGCCAGAAACTGGAATCCCCATTCGTTTGTTCAGTCATTCCTTTCCATCAGTATGGATCCATGGGTATTTACTTCTACTTAATAGTATTTCACTGTTCTGCTCATCGTATCCCATTGGGAGTTCTTCTACAGTAGTCCTTTGTGGGTTTTTAAATTATTATTTATTTTTTTGTTGTATTTCTTTCTTTTTCTTTTCTTTCTTTCTTTTTCTTTCTTTCTTTCTTTCTTTTTTTTTTTCGAGACAGGGTTTCTCTGTGTAGCCCTGGCTGTCCGGGTAGACCAGGCTGGCCTCGAACTCAGAAATCTGCCTGCCTCTGCCTCCTGAGTGCTAGGATTAAAGACGTGCGCCACCACTGTCCGGCTTATTATTTATTTTTATTTTAAGTGCATTGGTGTTTTGCCTGAAGGTATGCTTATGTCAAGGTGTCAGATCCCCTGTAATTGGAGTTACAGTTGTGAGCTGTTATACGGATGCTGGGAATTAAACCTGGGTCCCCTGGAAAAGCAGCCAGTGCTCTTGACCGCTGAGCCCTCTTTGCAGCCTGCCTTGGTATCTTTTTTGACAAGTCTCCATTGTTGTTTCTTTTGTGTTTGTTTGTTTTGTTTTGTCTTATTTAAGCAGTGGCTTGTTTCCTGGTACTGTAAGATGTTTGAGGATCATCTTGTCTATTTCTGGCCAGCTTGGGGATCAATTGTTTCTCCTAGGGATGGTAGCTTCTTTTACTGTATACTATGGTTGAAACTGAAACATACCAAAAGGCTTGGGTTTTTTTTTTTCTAAAAACAGTTTAATATTTTTTATTGTATGTGCATTGGTGTTTGAGGGTGTCAAATTCCCTGGAAATGGAGTTGCAGACAGTTGTGAGCTGCCATGTGGGTGCTGGGAATTGAGTCTCTGGAAGAGCAGCCAGTGCTCTTAAACCTTTGAATCACCTCTCCAGGCCCCAGCTCTAGTAATTTTAACAGCTAGTTGCAGGCTGGTGTTTCCGGAGGTTGTGGGCCCTTTAGGGTATCTGAATGGTGGAGATGGATTTCTGGATGTGGAACTAAAAGGGTTAAGACCCTCTCTGTTTCTAGTGGAGCCCTCTGCTTTCTGGTCCTGATACTATCCCAACCAATGAAACTGTTGGTTAAATACAGCCGAGGTGTGTATTTAACACACCAAAGTGTTCTCCCAGCAACCCCCAGGCCTTACCTAGCATACCTGCCCTCTACCCTGAACTTTCCAGCCTAGGCTTCCCCTCCCCTAGAGGCTCTTACCTATATAACTCAGACACTTTGGTCTCTTCTCCTCCTCCTCCTTCTCTTCCTCCTTTTCTTCTCTTCCTCCTCCTCCTTCTTCTTCCCTCCCCTCTGCATTTTCCCACTCCTTGTGTGAGCACGCTGCTATCCCTTCTTTCCTTCCTTCCTTCCTTCCTTCCTTCCTTCCTTCCTTCCTTCCTCCCTCCCTCCCTCCTTGCCTCCCTCCCTTCCTTCCTTCCTCCCTCCCTCCCTCCCTCCCTCCCTCCCTTCCTTCCTTCCTTCCTTCCTTCCTTCCTTCCTCCCTCCCTCCCTCCTTGCCTCCCTCCCTTCCTTCCTTCCTTCCTTCCTTCCTTCCTTCCTTCCTTCCTCCCTCCCTCCCTCCTTCTCTCCCTTCTTTCCTTCCTTCCTTCCTTCTTTCCTTCCTTCCTTCCTTCCTTTCTCTCCCCACTTCCTACCCCATGGCAACTTCCCTGCCCACACTACTTGGGATCAGTGAACCTGCCCAGGAGCAGCTTTCCAATAAACCTGCCTTTATATACTCTAATCTGGTTTGAATTGTCTCATTTTACCGGCGGAGAAACAACAAACATATCAGGAACTACTGTGCCTGAGCTTCCCTGCCATGGTGGGATAGACCTCTGAAACTTTGACTCACAGTAAGTCCTTCTTGCTCTAAATGGCCTTTGTCAGGTGTTTTGTCACAGAAGAGTAATCATGTGGTGTGAGAAGCTAAGATGCCAGAGCTGTGTAGAGCCTTCACATTTTGCTACAGTAAATAAATGGGGACTGGGAATGGAGCTCAGTAACAGAGTGCTGCCATGAAAAGTCCTGGATTTCATGCCCCGCACCAGAAAGGAAACAATGAAGCAAACTGAAGTTGGGTCATGGAGGTTCCATTCATACCTGTCATATCTACATTTAGCTCAGGAGTAAGCAGGAAGATTTCTGAGTTCAAGGCCAACCTGAGCTACATTGCAAGACTTTGTCACTAAAACACACGCCAAGCCCTCCAGCCCTTTTCTTCCTGCTCTTTGAAGGTGGTCACACTGACTGTTGAAAGACAGGAAAAGGAAAGGATATGTTTGGGGAAGGCAGGATATGGTGTGGGGGATGGGGGAAGGGTGTGCCTCTGCCGGCCCATGCTGAGGCACCCTCCCCCAAGCCCCCCAGGAACCACCCATATGATGATATAGTATAGAATAGAGCTTATCAAGGCATAGGGAGGGGAGTTGAGAGAAATGCAGTGGGAGAGAGAGAGAGAGAGAGAGAGAGAGAGAGAGAGAGAGAGAGAGAGAGAGAGAGAGAGAGGGAAGTAGAGGCTGGTCATGAGCATGTGGAGAGAGGAGGGAATAAAATGGGGAGAGAAAGGGAACAGTAGCTAGAGAGGAGTGGGCAAGCAGCCTGAGAAAGGCACACCCGACCTTTCTTGGGTAGGTGCCAGGTGGGTCAGGTATGTACTGATGAAACAATACTTAAAATGCTCCAACACACACACACATACGCACAGAAAATACAACAAACAAGCCGGGCGGTGGTGGCGCATGCCTTTAATCCCAGCACTTGGGAGGCAGAGGCAGGCGGATTTCTGAGTTTGTGGCCAGCCTGGTCTACAGAGTTCCAGGACAGCCAAGGCTACATAGAGAAATCCTGTCTCGAAAAAACAAAACAAAACAAAACAAAACCAACCACAAACAAAAACGGGGCTGGAGATGTGGCTCAGTGGCTAAGAGCACTGGCTGCCTGCTCTTCCAGAGGTCCTGAGTTCAGTTCCCGCCAACCACATGGTGGCTCACAACCATCTGTAATGGGATCTGATGCCCTCTTCTGGTGTGTCCGAAGACAGCAACAGTGTCCTCATATAAATGAAATAAATAAATCTTTAGAAAAAAAAAAGCAACAAACAAAACCAACCCAGATGCACAAAGATCGTGTCAACCATGAAGACTGAGACAAACCAGTGGGCAAACAAGAGATAGGGTGTCAGCAGGCTCGGGAGTTGCTGAGAAAGCTGTGGCTGCATGCGGAGGAGGCTGAAGGGGAGGAAGTTAGAGTAAAGCAGCCCTCTCACAAACGAGGTCGCTGCATCTGGACAGCCTAGTACTGCTGTGAGATGGCAGCAAGGCCAGCCTGAGCAGAGCACAGAGTGGAGGACTAGAAGCTGACTTGATGGGCCAGCCTCTTTAAAGCTGGGCCTGGTGAGAGTTGACCGTGGAGTCTGAAACAGTGCAAGATTGGAAGGCTCTGAACACTTTCCTAGACACAAAGAGTTAATTTGTTTTACACATAGAGCGTATCTGTTTTCTGAAGGTCCAGAAGGTCAGAACCACTGCGGTTTCTGGCAGCCCCAGATAATAAGAAGGCTGCCTGGGATCAGACCTTGTAGCTTATCAAGCCTACCCTAGGTCTCCAGGTCCTTAACTCACTGTGCCTCTAAAGTCCTGGTGGAGAGATCTGTTAGAATAGTCCTTATCACCTAGCAAGACACCTTTTCACCTTTTTTCTTTCTTTCTTTCTTTTTTTTTTTGTTTGTTTGTTTT
>NW_022196915.1:21380311-21403692 GCF_008632895.1 Mastomys coucha
TTTTTTTTTTTTTTTTCTTGAAGAAACAAAATGCAGATAAAGTAGTAGGCAGCCTAAGTTTGGGTGGGGCAAGGCCCTGAATGACAATGTTTACCCATTCAACTAAGTTATCTAGGGCTTGGGCTCCTCAAGGAACACGGGACAATGCTCCCCGGAAAAGCCCGGGTCGCACAACTGAACAGCGATTATCATAACTTTGCACTTTTTTGTTTCGCGAATCCTTGAGAGGAAGGAGGTGTTGTAGCCGCCTTTGGCCCAAGGCGTGGGTGGGTGGACGAGCCCAGGAACAGCGCAGAGGCCACCACCTAAGGCTAGCCACGTGGTTGAGTGGACGCCCGTTTTCTCCGAGGTGGCTCGGCTCCTATCTCTGCGAAGCCCTTCTCCACTCAAAGGCCTCAGATAAGGCGATCAGAGCCCAGGTGGGCCCGAGGCTAATCTTGCCACCGCTTGCTAGACCCGGGCGACTCCAGACCCCACTTGGTTGGCAGAGCCGGTGTACTGGACCCCCCCACTTTCTCAGCTTGGGCCAGGCAGGGACAGCCCAGCCTAGCAGCTAGGTCTCTAAGTGTCCCCCTAAGTCATCGGCACTACAAAGGAGGCCCTAGCTAGCACCTTTTTCTTGTAAATTCTAGGTCAGACCCCTTGTGCAAAGCAAATCCCCTGGGGAAAGCTACGATTCGCAGCGAGCTCCCATCCCACCCACTCCGGCATCCAAGGGTGCATTCATTTGAAATGCTAATATTTTCAACAGTCTTTCTCTTATCGAACCTTAGTGCTACCCCAAAGCAGGCTAAAGCCTTGGGGAGATTAAAGAACCCAGCGACTTTGGCTGCGACAGGAAGCGACAAATATCTGTTGACTTAAAGGAGGAAGGCAGGTGTTTGTAGATAAATGACGGAAAATTATTGCAGATCCTATAGCCTAGGCTGCTCGCTTTAATGTCTCCTTTAAGCACTGATTACAGAGTGGAGGTTTTCCGAGTCCATTGACCCTTATTTGCACCGCTCCCTGTCACCTTTTCGGCCGGGACGGCGGGTAGGTTGGTCTTTCCGCCTGGGCAGCAGGAGGGCGGAAAGCAGGTCGCGGGTGGAGGAGGGGCGGGGATCGGGTGATCCAAATTCAAGTCCAGCCCAGGTCGCTGGCCTTTTCTGGGTGCAGATAGGCCGGGTCTCCTCGCTCAGTGAGGAGTTGGGTGGAAACCACGGCGCCCTGAAGAACAGAAAGATGACACAGGCTGGCGCTCTCGCTCACATTTCTCTCTCTGCTCTTTGTTTCTCTGTGTGTCTCTGTGTGTGTCTGTCTCTCTGTCTCTGTCTCGTCTCTCCTCCCTTCTTCTCTCCCTTCTTTGCCCATCTCCAATTTTGGCTTGCGTTTCCTTGTGCGCATTCGATAGTTTGTCGAGTTTTGCCGAAATGATCGTATTCCTTGCCCAGCCCAGCTGCCAGCGATGGTAACAGTACCCGCGAACACCTTGGGAGCTGCTGACACTCTGCCAGGGCCTGTCCTAAGCCTTTCAAAGAGATTAACTCTGCAGGAGGAGACAAAAGTCAGGTCTAGCTGCTCTCCAGAAGCGGTCCAACCCTTGTTCCTCACTGTCTCATGGGATGTGATAAACTGGGGCACACTTCCTGGTTGGATATGGGTCGGAATTTCGCAGATGGACCGCCTAAGGACCCAGAGTTTCTGGGTGCTGGAGAGGACTGCACAGGATATGAGTGGTTCTGGAATGCTTCCAGGTTCCCCACAATTCTCCAACTTCGGTGTTCTTTAAGCCACTCAGTTCTCCAAGCAAGCACCATTATCTTTCACAAGTTTTTGCCTCAAGCTGGGAAAACTCAATAAAGGAATGATCAGTTTTCAGCTTGTGCAGTCAATCCCCATATACGATGAAGTAAGTAACAGAGAGGACAGAATTCTTTCCCACTCTCCTGGGAGGCTCGGGGGTTCCTGGACTTTGCAAGGCAGCTTGAGCTGAGGGGGAGGGGGGATGTTCACGCAAAGGGATGGGGACCTACTGGGGAGCTTTTTTTTTTCCCCACCCGAAGGCTGGAGTTGCTCACTGAAAGAAACCCAATCCTCTCTTTTCTCTGTCTTTCTGGCGAGAGAACTGGAGAGAGTGGAAAGCCAGTGGCGGGAATTTGTTTGGGTGTTGTTGGAGGACCCAATAAGCAAGGTTGGGAGGGCAGTATTCACTTCTCCGCTAAGACCAGGGACTGTGGCTTCAAACTCAAAAGCCTAGCTTTGGAGAGCCGTGGTTCTCAAACTTCCTAATGCTGTGACCTTTTAATACAGTTCCTCAGCTGGGCAGTGGTGGCCATGCCTTTAGTCCCAGGACTTGGGAGGCAGAGGCAAGTGGGTTTCTGAGTACGAGGCCAGCCTGGTCTACAGAGTGAGTTCCAGGACAGCCAGGGCTATACAAGAAACTTTGTCTTGACACCCCCCCCCCCTCCAAAATGTTCCTCATGTTGTGCTGATCCCCAACCAGAAATTATTTTCTTTTTTTTCCCTTATTTTTTTGTTTTGTTTTTCTGAGACAGGGTTTCTCTGTGTAGCCCTGGCTATTCTGGAACTCACTTTGTAGACCAGGCTGGTCTCAAACTCAGAAATCCTCCTGTCTCTGCCTCCCAAATGCTGGGATTAAAGGTGAGTGCCACTACTGGTGCATGTCTTTAATTCCAGAAGAAGCAGGTGGATCTCTTGTGAGTTTGAGGCCAGCCTGGTCCATAGAGCCAGTTCTACACAAAGAAACCCTGTCTCTGAAAAAAGCAAAACAAAAAAATTTCAGAGCCTGGGACAACACACTCTTCTGACTTCTGGAAACAGACAGACCTGGTTTAAAACTGTGGCTCTGTCACCTAGTTTCCGACATGCTGGGTGGCCTTGGGAAGGTCAGTTACCTGGTAGTGTTCTGTAGGTCTTCCCTTAATGGAATGGTAGGATAATACATCTCATTAAGGAGATGAGACGCTGGTGACAGTACCAGTGACAACATGGACCTCTGCACTGTGGTTGGCAAAGACAAGTCAATAAAGGTGTGGGGGGCGTCTTCTCTCTTGATGAGAACAGCACATGAGCATCTGGGAAGTGGCTGCTCTTCTCACAAGCTCTCTGAGGTTCCACAGTGGCATGGGAGAAACTGTAATCCTGCTGTGGTCAAAGTGCCCAGTCCTGGCATTCTAACTTAGGTGGGCAGGAGGCAGGGGCAGTTTGGCTTCTGGAACTGGTAGCACCCCTGGGATCTCTAGCTGGAGTCAGCTAATACATCCACACTGCTGGGATCTTGTCCCAAGCAGGGCCTTCTGTTGCTTCTGGCCTTAGGAAGCTCTTGGAGGCCAGTCAGTCATCTTGTGTTGCTTCTGATATTATCACCTCAAGGTTATGAATCCCTTCTTCTACAACATGTTTAAGATCTATCTATCTATCTATCTATCTATCCATCCATCCATCCATCCATCCATCCATCCATCCATCCATCCATCTATCACGCTGTAGACCAGACTGGCCTCGAACTCAGAAATCTGCCTGCCTCTGCCTTCCAAGTGCTGGGATTAAAGGTGTGTGCCACTACTGCCCTGCCACAACTGAGTTTTTAAAGAAACCAGAAATTTCTACTTTAAGCCAGGGCTATATAGCAGGACCCTGCTGGGGAAAAAAAAAAGAGCTTTATTTTTAATTCCATTAAACTTCTTTCACTATTCTTTTCAGGTTAGTGAGTGATTGGCAGTCATATGATGAGAAGACAGGAAGATTATATAGTTATTCAGATTTACTTTATTTTTCAACATACAATAAATAATATGACAGATTTATAGAGAACAGTGTGATAATTTAGTACATGTATGAAATGTGTAATGATCAAACCAAGGCAATTAAACATTTCCAACTTTCCTCAAATACTTAACATTCATTTGCACTGGGAAATTTCAATCTTTTCTCGTGTTTTTTTTTTAATGTAAAGAAGTCACTGTAAACAATGGGCACATATTGTTTTTCATAGCACAAGGCTCATTTTATCTAACTGAAAGCATCAATTTGCCATCCAATCTTCTCTAACCCTCATGTCTGATGACCACTATTCCAGGAAGTCAATGGTGTTTCAAAAAGGATTTATTTTTATTGTTTTAAATTGTGAATGTGTGCACATGTGCACATGCCCACAGAGGTCAGAGTCTTTGGATCCCCTGGAACTGGAGTTACAAGTGGTCATGGGCGACCTAACATGGGTGCTGGGAACTGAACTTGAGAGCAATTTGTGCCCTTACTACTGAGCCAAGTCTTGCTCTATGAGATCATCTACTTAAGCTTCCTCATGAATGAGAACATTAGGTATTTGTCTTTCTGTGCCTCACTTGTTGCACTCATGATGTCCCTAGTTACAATGTTTCAGACTTAGAAACATTATGCACATAGTATAGAGTGCTCCCCCACCCCACTCCAAATGCTGTTCTTAATATATCAGTGTGGTATGCTGGTTTTAATGAAGCAATATTAACTACGTCTATAGTGAACACCGGAGTTACTCTGTGTTGCATAGTCCTATGTTTTGGCACATAGACCTGTTACAGCACTATAGAAAATGTCACCTTCCTCAATTTCCTGTGTGATGTGCCCTCCTCCTGCCTCTGCTCTCACACTCCCAGCCGGATTCTTTTTAAAAATTCTCTGTTATTTTGTCTTTTCCATATGTCACATAGCTAGAATCAAAGTATTCAGCCTTTCAGATTGGGTTCTTGCACTTATCTGGTTGCATAAGGTTCTGCTATATCCTCTATAGATTTCCTATATACCCAGAGCTTTTCTATATAGCCCAGGCTGGCCTCAGATTTATGACAGCATACCCCCCCCCAAAAAAAACTAAATGAATGAATGTGAAATTAACTTTAATAATGTACTCTATTTTTCCCAATGCATCAACATATCATTTAGACATTTAATCAGTGAGCAAATTTAAACAATTATATCTTTTTGTATCAAGTTCTTGAAATCCAGCATTATCTTACATTTTCAGTATACCTCAGGTTAAACTAAACAAATACATGTCCAATACTCAGTACACACTGGACAATAGGGTATGCAGTTTTGAGTTGGGTGCTAAGGACATGGCATAGTTCAAAATGGACAGGACTCCCTGGGTGGTGGTGGTGCACGCCTTTAATCCCAGCACTTGGGAGACAGAGGCAGGTGGATTTCTGAGTTCGAGGTTAGCCTGGTCTACAGAGTGAGTTTCAGGACAGCCAGGGCTACACAGAGAAACCCTGTCTGGAAAAACAAACAAACAAACAAACAAACAAAAAAATTGGACAGGACTCTACACTCATACAGTGACAGTCTAGTGTGGGAGACAGAAAAGAAACAAGCAAATATTTTGGAGAACTTCATTAGGAAGAGAATATATGAATATTGCCAAGAGATTGGAAGGCTGTTTTAGATTGCCTGAGTAATCCAGAAAGTCCTGTGCACGCAGTGGTTTCAAATTAAATATTGGGAAATCACTGCTGATTACACTAACGCTAGGTAACAAGCTGCTCCAAAATTCAGCTTAGTACAAAGAGTCATTATTGCTCATGAGAAGACTACAGGTCAGTGAGGCAGTTTTTAATCCCAGATGGGCTCATGCATGTGCCAGGACAGCTGCTGGTCAAATAGGTGGCTCTGTAGGTCAGCTCTGGGGCTTGGCTTCTGTTGGCTGGAAGAGCATGACTTCAGCTCTTTTCCATGTGGCTTCTCATCACCCAACAAGCAAGACTCAACCTGTTCTCTGGGCAGAGGCAGCAGCTCCAAAAGACAACATGAAAGCTTCAGGCTTCTTAAGCCTCAAATGTGAAATGTATCACCTCTGCCCCACTTTTTTTTTTTTTTTTTGACTAAGGGGCCTGCCTAGATCCTCAGAGGAACTGCAGAGTCACACTGCAAAAAGTGTGACTACAGAAATGGTCAACAAATTCAGGCAATATATATTATTGACTGCTTCAGCTACATCAAAAAACTTTCAACTCCACCAGCTGTGAAAATCCTAAACCAGGGCTGGGCATGTCAGCTCAGTGGTGGTTATACATAATAAAGTCCAGAGCTGGATCTTTGGTATCATGTACATAAGGAAATTCTAAACTTCTTTGTGCCCAGTAAGATATTCTCAGAATAAAAAAGCAAAAACAGAACAGCATGGTTTTAAAAAAAATTAAGCCAAAAATTTCAATGTATGTTTTGCAACTATCAATTGGCCAAATGGGTAAAAGATTAGTCAAGCTTTAGAAGCTGTCAGAATTTAAAGTAATTCAATGCTAGTGTTTGGCTAGCAAATATTTACAGCCTATTTTCTGTGTGTCTGGCACCATGTCTGTATGCCCATTTCTTCAGATGGCTTATGTTGTAGTGGCAGAAAACATACTAAGTGAATATGTAAGAAAACCTGCAGTGAAAAGCTTGGCGGTGGTGGTGCATGCCTTTAATCCCAGCACTTGGGAGGCAGAGGCAGGTGGATTTCTGAGTTCCAGGACAGCTGGGGCTATACAGAGAAACCCTGTCTTGAAAAACCAAAAACCAACCAACCAACCAAACAAAAAAACCCCCAACCAACCAACCAAACAAACAAAAAACCCAAAAACCCAAGAAAACCGCAGTGACAACTATGGAGAAAAACAACAGGAAAGGATATACAGAACACTGAATGGAAGGTGAGGAAGAGCTGGGAGAGTTGGAGCAGAGTCACAAGTTGCAGAGGTTCCAGGAAGCACAAGGGCCTGAAGTAAGAGCTAGCTTAGCAGTAGACAGAAGGTAGGTGTGGCAAAGTGGGAAGGACTAGAAGTACTCATGGGCTCATCATGCAGGACCCCTGGGCCATGATAATGATTTGGAAGGTTTAGTTTTAGTAATGGAGAAGTATCTAGGTTTTTGATAAGGCACCTTTATTGGGGAGGACCCCAGGAAAAAGGTTGTTTGCTGAGACAAAAGTCAGGAATCAAGACCTCTCAGAGGTTGCTGGGTACCTAGTTCTGTTAGTTCAAGCAATTTCCATTGCTGTGTCGTTTAACGACCTAGACTGTAGTTTATTCCCCAAGGAATGTTACTATCTCCAGGGAACATATTCCAATTATCTTAGAAAACAAGGTAATTGGAATTATGATAGTATTCATCCTTTCAGTTCATACAATGAAAAACCACAAGGACAAAAGTAACTCCAGATAGCCCAATCTTCCTTGACACGGGGAGGCTTGACAATGTACGGGACCACTAAGTTATCTTAGACTACTGTTAGTGTCTAGTCGCTTTCCTTTCAAGGTACAATCCTACAGGAAAGGAGGGATTCAGTCCACAGCTATTTAATGAGTATGCGTAGGCACTCTATAGGGGTAGAGCAGAAAACAAGATTTGATATGGGGGCAGATTCTTATCCTTTCTTCCCAGAGCAGACAGGCACACAAGATAAATATGCGAAATAGGGCATATGTTATACATTTATGACTCAATTTTTCTGAAAAGGGCTGAGGGTCTATTTAGAAAGGCTAGTTCTGCCTCCCCTGTGCATGAGCTAGAACAAGGACACAGAAGCAGTGGAAGAAATGCCTTCTGCTAGTTCTCTTCACAGGAGAAGAGTCTAAGAGTACTCAGGTGGAGTTCCAAGCAGTGGTGGTGGGGGTTTCCATCTTCCCTAGGCAGCACACAGAAGGGCGGCCTAAAGGATACAAACTGGGCTCAGACCCAAGATTCCAGTTCGTTACATAACTATGACCTTGGGGGGAACCCCCTAGATACCTGAGCCAGGAGAAGAGCATTAGATGAAGGAAATGCTTCGTTTCTTTGATCAGGTGAGCATCACATGTCATCTGGGTGGACTGTAGAGGAGAAAAGAGCTGTTTCTGAGTCAAAATGTTATCAGAGTATAGCTGCACACGCCTGTAACTAAAGAATTTGGGAGTGGAGGCAGAAGGGTCAAGAGTCCAAGGCTGTGTGGTCCTGTCTCAAAATCAACCAACCCAATGACCAACTAACCAAATAAATGGAGAAATATGGCAGGACTCAAGTAATACAAGAAAAAGCTTCTGGCCTGTATGCCATCCTTTATCCCATTCTGGTGTGGCACTCAGGATCACGGCAGGGGAATATCTGCTTTCCGTGGAACTGAGGAGGAAAGGGAGTAAGGTTGTGGTACAGTTTTCTGGGTCAGAAGAGCCTGAGCTCTCCTCAAGATAAGCCCTAGAGGTGGCACAATCTGTCAGTCATGATACAAGGCCAGGAAGGTAGAGGGCCCCAGCGTAGTGCTGCTAGTTAGTCATGTGTCTAACTCCACAGATCCAGGCTCACTAGTTCACTTCACAAATCATGTACAACTTCTTTCCCCACTTCCCCTGCATGAGGCTGGCTACAATCCTCCTTCTTCAGCTTCTTGAATGCTGGTGCTACAGGTGTGCGTATCCATACCTGGTTTCATGTATAACTTTCTGCTACATTTAAGAATATCCATACATACAGAAAATGTGGTACATCTACACAGTGGAGTACTACTCAGCTATTAAAAACAATAAATTTATGAAATTCTTAGGGAAATGGATGGATCTGGAGAATATCATCCTGAGTGAGGTAACCCAGTCACAAAAGAACACACCTGGTATGCATTCTCTGATAAGTGGATATTAGCCCAGAAGATCGGAATACACAAAGTACAATCCACTAACCACAAGAAACTCAAGAAAAAGGAAGACCAAAGTGTGGATACTTCGTTCTTTCTTAAAAATGGGGAACAAAATACCCATGGAAAGAGTTGTAGAGACTAACTATGGAGCAGAGACTGAAGGAAGGACAATCCAGAGACTGCTCCACCTGGGAATCCTTCCCATATTCAATCATCAAACCCAGACACTATTGTGGATGCCAGCAAGTGCTGGCTGACAGGAGCCTGATATAGCTATCTCCTGAGAGGCTCTGACAGTACCTGACTAATACAGAACTAGAGGCTCACAGCCATCCATTGGACTGAGTACAGGGTTCCCAATGAAGGAGCTAGAGAAAGGACCCAAGGAGCTGAAGGGTTTGCAGCCCCTTAGGAGGAACAATATGAATTAACTAGTACCCTCAGAGCTCCCAGGGACTAAACCACCAACCAAAGAGTACACATGGTGGGACTCATGGCTACAGCAGCAAATGTATAGCAGAGGATGGCCAAGTCAGTCATCAGTGGGAGGAGAGGCCCTTGGCCCTGTGAAAGTTCTATGCCCAGTGTAGGGGAACACCAGGGCCAGTAAGCAGGAGATGGCAGGGTGGTGAGCAGGGGGAGGAGGGAGGGAACAGGGGTTTGTTTTTGTTAATTTTATTTATTTATTTATTTATTTATTTATTTATTTATAGGGAGGGGTACATGGGAAAGGAGATAGTATATGACATGTAAATAAAGAAAACATCTAATAAAAAAAAAGAATATCCATACATATCCAATAAAGTTGAGATTCCTTCATTAGTTGCTGTACATTAAGCAAGTGCCAGTCTTCCTATGCTCTTTCTTGTATAATAATGAGGAATAATCAGTCTAGGGCACAAATGAGTCCCCTAGAAACCCTAGCCTCATACGTGATGTGCATTAGTTTCTTGACTCTTATGCTTGTTTATGACAGGCAAGTACTCTATCACCAAGTTACAGGCCAAGCCCTGTTTTCCCTTCAATGTCTTAATCCAGACTAGCCTGGAATGCTTAAAGCTCCTACCTTAAACTCAGAAGGATTGGGGTTGCTCTCCCCTTCCTTATCCAAACTCAGTGGGTTATCTGCTGTGGACCTACTATAAACCAGTGCTTGTCAACTTTGATGTGTGAACCCATTACCTGGGGGACTCCCACTAATCTGCACATGTTCATGTCAGGGTTGGGGTGAGGCTGGGAATTATCCCTTCCCAGCAAGGTCAAGGGTTATGTTTAAATACTGACTATGGGTTATTCTTTCAGTAGTAGGCATTTAAACACAACTAAGTTCTAGCACTTAAGACAAGGACCCTATAAAAGGGTGCCAAAGACTGTTTCTTTAATCAACCTTTCCATTTTCACTTTATTCAGCTTCAAAACCCACCAAGAGCCGAATACCAGCAGGGCTAGGCCAGAGGATATTTCTCTTGGTCTTGGAACCTCCTCCAGGAAGATCTCGAAACTGCCTCTCTCTACCTCTTTTGGCTTTTTGATCTTACCTTTTGCCTCTGATGATAATTGCCCTCTAATTAGCACCCACCACCATGTCATCTAAATAATTAACCTAAGTGCAGACTGCGCCTCTACCTACCATCTTCAAACAAATGAGAAAACAATATCCCAAGCTGCTGATTAAAAAAGACAAAATTGACCTAAATAAGTCATCTATGTATACCATATATAGTGCAAGACTAGTACCTTAGCATAAGTTAAGGGGCAGGTGGCTTACGGTGAAGTCAGTCAGAGAAAATACATATACAATATTAGGGAAACTACAAATGCAAGAATGTAAGTTATGAACTTAGCATCAAAAGGAAAACAATTCAAGTGTGTTGAAAATCCACCTGAAATTCCTATTGGGAAGGGCTCATGGTTTTGTTTTTAAGAGGGTGGCAGAAGGGAGTGCCGAGGGCATCTAACCAAGGGCATGCTGGAGAAGCACTCTACCACTAACTTATCCTCCTAGCCTGAAGTTTTTATTTTTCCTCTTTAGGAGTTTCATTGGAGGGAAAATCCATTGACTACATTGGAGGGAGCTTGAAATTTGAGAAGACTTTAAAAGCAAATCTGGCAGAAGAGGTTGTCTTTTCACTAAAAGCAATTAGTAGTTTTCTAATTTCTCGGATGAGTCTCCATTAACTGCAAGGCCAACGACTGACCACTCGCTTCTCCGAAGGATAACTGACTGTACAGTGTTCAGAAAGCTATTTTCTCATTGAAGGCTTAAAATAAAATCTCTCCAAGTTTCTCAACCAGGTAAATTCACTGACATGGAAAAAAGTCTCTGCAGAAGAAAACTTAAAATACTTCCATCCATCATTCACTACCTTCCTGTCCCGGTCTAGTTAATTAAAAACCCAAACCAAAACAAACAATCCGCCCCCCCAAACTTTATTATGAACAATTTGAGACATAAACACTGGTATGATAGCATATGTGTGTACATAATCCCGCAGCTCCAACATAGAAGAATATCTTCAGTTAATTTATTCCCTTTCCCGGTTTTCAGAAGCTTAGTCTAAAACAAAATAAACGCGTTGTATCATTTTACCTATCAACACTTTAGTGTGCTTTTTTTTTTCCCCCTTTAAAGCCACATTACCGTAAGCACATTCAATAAAGATGACGATAATTCCTTAGTAACATAAAATTCCCGGGGAGCAGGGGGTTGTCACTGCTAGGTAGGGGACATAAGACAGAACTCCGTAGTGGACACTGACAAGTAAGGAGAAAAAGAATGAAGCGCCGGGCTGAAGCGGATTCGGGCTGCGAGGAGACCTGCACCCAACTGCTCCAGGTTTCGATGCTCGTTTACCTGCGTTGGCTTGCTCGCACCGTCAGACCAGGTCAAAGGCGGCCCCAAGTTCCCCGCCTCCAAGGTCCGGGCGGTGGCCCAGCAGGCTCGGCGCAGCTGTACAAGTCACTGTCCCCAGACACCGGAGGGTCCCTGGAGGGGAAACGATTGACACAGCTGCCTGCACTGTGCCGCGAGCCTTCCCGCGCTGCACCTGCGTCTCGTCGCGTGGCTAGGAACTGGAACTGGCTACCGAGTCGGCGAAGTCCAGCAGGCCCGCAGCCAGAACCCATACCGTTCGCCAGCTCCGGAACCGGGCTTTAGATACCAGGACCTTGCGGAAGAGAACTACAACTCCCGTCGGGCCTTGCGGTCCGACCAATGGTGGTAGCCGGCGCGTGCGGGGCGCGGCGCCTGCGCGGCGGTTTGAGTAAGCGGCCGTACGATTGGCTGCGGGGTCGGGCGGCCGCGCGGGGCCTGTGGGAAGCGGAGTGACGGAGCGAGCGGCTGTTGGAGGAAGGAGGTGGGGGCCGGGAGCGCAAATGGCGTTGAGATGGTTCAGGGCCCTGTTCAAACTCCAGCGCTGATCATTCACCGGCGGAGGCGGAGGCGCAGAAGGCGGCGGCGGCCCAGCGGGGGCACGTAGCAGGCTCGGCACCGGCGGCGGCCGCCAGGGAGGCCTAGGCCCTGTCCGGCCGGCGCGCCTGAGGTGGGGAGGGAAGTTGCGGGGCCGCCGCTCACCCCCCCACCCCCCCTCGACCGAGCTTCCTATTTACCGAAGCGGAGCCGCGGACTGACGGCAGCAGAGCCCCTCGCCTCTCTTGGTGCACCGGTCGGCACTGTTCTCTCGCGCGGGGCTCCCGCGCCCGCCCGTGGGCCGTTGGGAGCGGGAGAGGCGGAGGCGGCCCGAGGCCAAAGCACCCGCCAGGCGCCGAGGGTAAGTGAGGTCTCGGGCGGCTGCCTAGGCCCGGAGTGAGTTGGGGCGGGTGGAGGAGGCAGGGGCGGTGCGAGTCTCGTTGCTCACCTGGCTTCTGAGGAAGTTGGGCACTGGAGGATCTGAAGAACTCTTCCCCTTCCCACCTCTTATTTTGCTTTTTGAGTTCTTTTCCGGGCGGCTACTTGATTGACTTCTCTTTTCCAAACCTGGTCCGGTTGATTTGAGCCCTGAATTCTTTTTTTCACCGTCGTTTCCTCCGCCTCTAGCCGTCACCGAGGCCTGGCCTTGCTTCGGGGACTCGGTAGCTGAAGCTTCCGGGGCGTCCGAAGCGACATCCCTTTCCTAGGCGGTGGGGGTTGGGAGGAGAAAAGTTGCGTGAGTGTCCAGCCCGAGGGGTGTCTCGGCTACCGCCTCCGGGCGCACTCGCAGCCTCAGGTGAGGATTTCGGTTTGCCTCTATTTGCCCATTCCACTTTCTTCTCTTAATTGAAGCCCCCCTAATGTATTACCTTGGGTGTCTTTCCTAGAAGAGGCTAGGTCTCTTTACAGCTTAAGTGCAAGGAGGTTGTTTGTTTGTTTTGTATACCCTTTCCCTAATTTAAATCCCAATGCACTTCCGTCAAAAGTCCGCTGGGCTTTGGGAAGAGGCAAAGGCCTCCCATATCGAAAACACTTAGTTGTGAACCTTCATTTCCTTTTTAGTTAGGACTGTTGTTGAAATTTGAAGCCTGAACAAGATAGTGTGTCTGAAATGTACGTAAAACGTCATGCCAAATATATATGCTGAAACTTGTACATATGTTATGCTTAGATAATGCCATCGCAGTAGTCTGCTGACTTTTTTTAATGGACGTTATGGAAAACAGTAAAAGCAATCATGTAATGAACTCGTGTACTCATATCTCCTGGATTCAGTAGATAATAACCATGTTTTTTAATCTGTACACTCCCCATTCCTTAATATTTAAAAAAGAAAACACTGATATTTCATCAGTATTTAATGATGTTAATACATCAGTGTATATTTCTGAGACATGAACTTTTAAAAATACAGTTGTCTTATCACTTAACTCAGTATCAGATATTCATTTGCAGACCTTAACCTCGCACAGTGAATGCTTTGTGGTTTTAGAACTTTTTACGGTGAGTTTTTCAGTTGTCATAAAGAAGATCAAGTCTAAATTTTTTACTTGGCTTTAGTCAGCATTTTTAGATGATTGCCATGTATGTGTGCCCAAAACATTCCAGCCTTGCTGGAATATATGTGTGTAGGTCTGCATATTGCAGCTTAAAGAAATGACTTTATTTTCTTGCCTCTGGCAGCTGCCCAATTATGCTTGGTTTTGTTTAATAGGCTTTACTTAACAAGAAAGACAATAAAGCTTGTTAGTGTTCAAAACTACAAAATGGAAACTCTCTGAGGAAAGCTAAAATTTCTCTTAACACAGATGTGTACGAAGACTACATTATTATTTTGTCCAATCAGAGTTGGTTTCCTTTCAAACATTAGGGTGGGTCTTCTGAGTATTTGCTAAACTAAATTGGATAGTGATTCGAAGTTGTAAGAACTTAATAAAAATGATAAAAGTGTAGCTCAAGAACGTTTGAAAATATAAGTTAAATATTATTCTTATTGTAAGTTTTCAAGTAATGAAGATTTTCCAATCTCTTAAGTAATTACTTACCTTCCCCCTAGAATTGATATTTAAACTGCAGGTCAAAGTGTTAAGAAATGGATAATGCTTGATTGATTGTGCTGTAAAAGTACTATACCTTATATTTTTAAAATATTTGATTTTTTTTGACTTTTGGAAAAAAATTTTCAGTATATTTTTAGGTAAATCAGGTAAATTGGGTTTGTAAATTGAAGAGGAAAAAAAGGCTATATGTTTCTATCTTAGAAGTCATGTACCTTTGTATAATGGAATTCTCCAACTTCAGAAAAATGTTAGTCAGCAATGAGCAGAGCACTATAGAGATAAATTAAGTAGAATGGTTTCTTGAGTTTAGAGAGATGACCATTGAAGGAGCTTTTTCAAGTCAGTTGAAACTACTTTAGTCTAAGAATCAGAATCTTTAAGCTTGCGTAGAAGCTACAGAAAGCTATATTTTCAGATAAAGAAGCGTGACTAAAGACTTTGTTTTTGGGTATTTACTCTGATTAAATTGTGTATGAGGATATGGAATTTGCATGTTTTAAGTTAGGTTTGTAGGTATTGCATTATATGTTGGTTAGTAGTAAGCTTTTTTAAAAAAACTTGGTGTCATATGAATATGTCCTTATTGTAAAAACAAACCAAACCACCACCAAACTTTATGTATGGAAATAAAGGATGGAAAATGAACCTTTTCAGGTCACTTATTCAAAGTAGTTTAAAAGTTTGTGTGCTGAGTGTTGCAAACTATATAAGGAAGTCCTAGGGTCTTATTTTTGTAGAGTGCTTAAAACTTATTAAAAATTGGCTGATTATATTTTCTTAAATTTCTTTCCACAGGGAATATGAAACAGGTGTCAAAATGACATCCAGATTTGGAAAAACTTACAGTAGGAAAGGAGGAAATGGCAGTTCAAAATTTGATGAAGTTTTTTCCAACAAACGGACTACTCTTAGTACAAAATGGGGAGAGACCACATTTATGGCTAAATTAGGGCAGAAGAGGCCCAATTTCAAACCAGATATTCAAGAAATTCCGAAGAAACCTAAAATAGAAGAAGAAGATACTGGAGATCCTTTTGGTTTTGATAGTGATGATGAGTCTCTACCTGTTTCTTCAAAAAATTTAGCCCAGGGTAAGGGTTCATCTTACTCAGAATCTAGTGAAGCTGCTCAGCTGGAAGAAGTCACTTCTGTACTTGAAGCTAATAGCAAATTTAGTCCTGTGGTGGGTGAAGACAGTTTCGCTTCTGACAGATGCTTGCTTACGGAGGATACTTTAATTGGGAAAGAGAAGAGCACAAGTAGAATTCCAGAAGACAATGCAAACAAAAGTAGTTGGGCTAAGTTGATAACTTCAGGTAAGTTTTGATGTTTTTATAAGCTAAGAAAGCCTTTTTAAAGCTACTTATGTAATAATGAAATTCTAATTTATTACTTGTGTGCATGCTTGTGTTTGGGAAAAAAAGGACAACTTTGTATAGTTCTTCCTTTCCATGTTTATGTGGGTTCTAGAGATAAATACTGGTTTCCTGGCAGCACCTTAAAGGGTACAAGTGCTTCCTGGGCGAGGTAGTGCATGCTTTTCATTCCAGCACTTGGGAGGCAGAGACAGGTGGATCTCTGAGTTGGAGGCCGGCCGGCCTAGTCTATAGAACGAGTCCAGGACGGCCAGAGCTGTTACACAGAGAAGCCCTGTCTTGAACAAATCCCCCCTTTCTTCACTCTCTCCCCCCAAAAAGGGTGTGTGTGATTACCAGTTGTTGTTTTTTTTCCTCCCTGCATTTATGATTAGTAGAGGATATTGATAAGTTTGTTTTGAGTGTGTGAGTGTGTGTGTGTTTGCCTGCATATATGTTTGGGCACTGTGCATGCCTGGTGCCTTCAGAAGCTAGTACTGGAGTTAGACACCATGTGGGTGCTGGGAACTGAACCTGGATCCTTTGGAAGGGAAGCCAGTGCTCTCAACTGCTGAACTATTTTTCCAGTTCCCTTATAAAAGCGTTTAAAACTTTAAAGAGCTCTATCAGATTTAAATTTTAATTCAAACAACATCTTAGAGACTTGTTACTTGGTATGTTTTGGGAACAGTTTTTTATACTTTGTATTTGTTGGATAGTGTTTTTATAACACTGTAAAATGGTTGGCTATCTTGGAGGAATTTGTTGTAGTCTTTTTTTTTTTTTTAATTGGATATTTTCTTTATTTACATTTCAAATGTTATCCCCTTTCCCAGTTTCCCTCCCTCCTGGAAACACCCTATCACATCCTCCCTCCTCTTGTTGTAGTCTTAATGTAAGATACATCAAGTAGTATAATGAAGTGTGACTTGCATAGCTTTGCTAAAAAACACTGAGATTTTTTTCTATTTTTCTCACGTTTGGGTGAGTGAGCTAGCTTTTGTTGTCATTCCCTTGATCCTCTGGGCTAATACTCATTTGGTTGTTGCTTTGTTCTTGTTTCTCCTAAAGCATTGTTCTTAAGTTAAGGTTAGATCTTCATAAGAAAACAAATCAAAAGAAGCCTAAAATTGTTTCCAGATCAGCTTCTAAAATTTATCATACAGATATAACTTCTGAGCTCAAATGAATTTTTACTCAGCTCTCCTCACTTTGTAAAGTTTGCAGCAATTAGGTGATTTTGTAAGATCAGCTAGTGGCAAAATGAGAGTTTTTTTTTCTTTTTTTTAGTTAATTACTTTTAGGTTTATTATTTTATACGAGTTCTTTGTGCATTTATGTATATATACCATATGCATGCTTGCTGACCACCAAGGCTGGAAGAGGGCAACTGATTCCCCTGGGACTGGAGTTACATACTGGAGTTACAGACCGTTGGGAAATACAGTGTGGGTTCTGGGAATTGAACCAGGTCCTCTGCAAGGTCCAGAGCACTTAGCCACTGAATGAAATTTATTGACTGCCAAGATGTTGTTGAACCTACTTTTAATTGTGTAGTATTTTAATTATCATTTCTTGCTGATTCCAGATAGTTGTTTTACATAGGAGGTAGGTGGCTTGTAGAAGAGTGAAGGTGGCAAGTTGTTAAAGTTGTCCTGGAGGACCAAGGGAGTATGGGGAATAATACTGCAGAATGAGTTTACTTTTTCATTGACTTTATGAAGCTGCAAACTCTGGCAACTTTTATAGGGTAGGAAGCAAACTTGAAGTGTTTTTAATCTTTGTAATGTGTCGGCCTATTCTAAATGTGTATAAATCAATAATTTTTATAAACCATGTATAAGTTCATGTATTTATAAGTTGGTTCTGTAATAGAAAATGCTTTTGAGCTTTGTAGAGTTTCTTTTCATTGCCTTTTCATCTACACTTTTGGGATTTCTTGATTTTACATTTTGTCATATTGTCAGTATCCTTAATTTTACTTGGAAAACTATTAAAAGTTTTATCAACAACTTGTTTAAAGTATGTAGATATACTTGCTCAAAGTGTTCAGGTTTAAGTTCCATAGTATTTTTTCAGTGAGATATTTGTTCAGTCACCGGCTTCTGCTGTGGAATTATTCCAACACCAATGAGAAAAGCGCATTCAAGCTTAAAAGAGTTTTATCATTTTTTTCTTCCTTTTTTTTTAAAGATTTATTTATTTATTTTATGTATATGAGTGCATGGTAGCTGTACAGATGGTTGTGAGCCTTTATGTGGTTGTTGGGGATTTTTCCTGCTCGGGTTGGTCGGCCCCACTCACTCTGGCCCAAAGATTTATTATTATTCATAAGTACACTGTAGCTGTCCTCAGATGCACCAGAAGAGGTCATCAGATCTCACTACAGGTGGTTGTGAGCTACCATGTGGTTGCTGGGATTTGAACTCAGGACCTTTGGAAGAACAGTGTTCTTATCCACTGAGCCATCTCACCAGCCCCATTTTTTTCTAATAGTACCCATTAAGAGCATCTTTTCCTCTGTAGAGAATTAACGTGATTTTTTTTTTTAATGATAATTACAATTCTTTGTTTTAAGTACTTCTTAAAGGGTAGTACTTTTAAAAATTATGGTTAATTTGGAGAGGAAATTCAAAATAAAGTCATAATAAAACAGAATGGTTTGACTAGTAAGCTATTCTAGTGGGTAAAGCCTAAAAACCTGAGTTTCCATCTCTGGGAAATACATAGTAGAAGGAGAGAACCGACTCCTGCAGGTTTTCTGACCTCTGAATATCAGTGTGCACCATGACTTGTGTTCCCACATGTGCACATAGACATAATAAATGAGTAAGTATAGTAAGTTTTAAAAACATCAACTGTGGCCATTTTGTAAGCAAATGGAAAAGAGTAGAAAGTATTACAAACTATGTCTTAAGAACTCTAGTGAAAGGTTGAGTTGTTAAAGTACTCAAAACAAGACCCTAAAATTTCCAGTTTCAGAAAAATAGTAAAAGAACCTTGGTTATTCAATAGTTGATATATGGCAGGATATCTTTTCTCTCCTTATGATTGTTGTGTGTTGTCCTGATGCCATTTGTATTCTGATGTTAATTCTACTTCCTCAGAAGAGGTTGCCCCCATAAACAGTGATCTCACATGAACCTTCTCCTCATTTTAACTGGTCTATAAAGGCTAGAGCCTGTGATTGGGCAGTAGAGGGGAAAGGTGGGACTGGAGATTTGAGTGAGGGGAAGGAGGAGGACTAAAGAAGAGAAGGAGGAAGCCATGATGGATCAGAACCACGAGGCTAGGGGAAACCACAAGTAACTGAGGAATAAGTTAGTATAGTGTTAGATCTGCGCAATCTAGGCTTATAGCTTATAATCGTAGTAACTAGATTGTGGTTTTTTTGAACTATTTTAAAAGGTGAAAGTGTGTTTTTAGATTATGTTTTTTTATATGGGCTTATTGGGGTTGGAAATTCCTGCAACATGTGATACTGTGGATTGAACCAATGGCTTTATGCATACTAGTCATCTACCGTTGAATACCCCCTTAGCTCAGTGTATGGCAGATTGTTTGCCATCTTTTCTACACTTATCTTCCTACCTTTCATCATGTATGTATTTTTAAGTAAATTTAGTACTGGTTTTATCTGCAAATTCTTATTTAATTTTATAAACAAAACATTCTGATTTCAGTTTCTTGTTTTTTGTTTTCTTCGAGACAGGGTTTCTCTGTATAGCCCTGGAACTCACTCTGTAGACCAAGCTGGCCTCGAACTCAGAAAGCCACCTGCCTCTGCCTCCCAGGTGCTGGGATTAAAGGCATGTGCCACCACTGCCCTGCCAGTTGGTTTTTTAAACTAGTCAATTCTTAGGTGTGGCACTAAAATGATTTGAGCAGGAGCTAGAGTTCATCTTTTTAAGATATCTGTAGTATATTATGAGTCATTTTATTTGACCTTTTATATTTGATTATTATTTTTAAAAGACACAGTCTCACTATGTAGCCCTAGTTGTTCTGGTAATCACTGCGTAGACCAGGATTTTGGCCTGTGTTTTCTGAGTGTTGGGGTTAAAGGAAGCACACCTATGCCTGGCTTAAGATTTATCTTTAATTATGTTGATGTGTGTGTCTGTGTTGTTATGTGCACATGAGTACAGGTGCCAGAGGCATTGGATCCTTTGGAGTTTGAGTTATAGGCATTTGTGAGCTATCTGACATGGGTACTGGGAACTGAACTTAGGTCCTCTGGAAGAGTAATATTCACCTTTCCAGACCCCCTTTTTAAAAATTAAATTTATGTATGTGAGTGCACATGAGCATGATTGGAATATGGAAGTTAGAGTACATTATTTTGGAGTCAGTTTTTTTCTACCATGTATTCTAGCAAATGACTTCACTGTGAGGCTTGCATGACAAGCACTTTTACCAGCTAACTCATCTTACCCACTGGAGTGAGGGGGTTGTTTTGTTGAGATGGGATCTTGTATATCCTAGACTGGTTTTGTGGCTATTATGTGAACAAGGATGACCTTGAACTTCTGATCTCCAGCCTCCACTTCGTGAATGCAAGGATTCAAGGCATTCTCCACCATACCTGGGTTATTTGGTGTTGGTTATTGAACCAGAGCCTTTTGTATGCTAGCAGGCACTATACTAGCAATTCCTGCCAGTATTCAAGTTTGGAATCCCAGACTGTGCATTAAAACATTTATACTGGGTGGTGGTGGTGTGCACCTTGGAGGTACTTGGGAGGCAAAGGCAGGTGGATTTCTGAGTTCAAGGCCAGCCTGGTCTGATTGAGCTCCAAGACAGCCAGAGCTACACAAAGAAACCCTGTCTTGAAAAAGAAAAGCCTATGTGCCATATGCATGCAGTGTCTCTAGAGGCCAGAATAGGGAGTTGGATCCCCTGGGACTGGAGTTACAGTTGGTTGTGGGTGATGGGTCTTCTGGAAGAGCAGCCAGTACCTCCGAACCATCTTCTTACCCGAAAGATAATTTTTTAAAAGGTTGCTTTTGCTTTTTATGTGGAGTTACTTCCATCTCTTTTCTTTGTTAGTCTGGACTCTTGAAAAAAAATTATGTAGAGACTTATATTTCTGTTTGGCACACTTTCCATGCCAGCCAGCTGGGATTCAGTCTACATATCCTGCCAAATATTGAGATAACCATAGCATAGGCTCTTAATTTGCATGGCTGGTTTCATAGCCAATAAATTTTTTCCATTTGCTTAAAGCTGTATTGAGTGTGTAAGCTTGCTGGGGGGTATTATCAGGACATTCTGAGATTTGATTTTAGAACCAAAGGTGATTTTCTGAAAAGGGGAATGAATAGTTCTACTTTTGACAGTTTAAAGTGGTCTAGAATCGGGCTGGAGAGGTGGTTCAGGGATTACGAATGCATATGGCTCTTGGAGAAGACCTGAGTAGCTCTCAGCACCTACCAGTGACTACAGTTCCGGGGGAACCTAACATCTTTGGTCTCCGTGAGCACTTGCACTCTTGTGTATTTAAGCACACAGAGGAATATGATATAAACTTTTTTTTTTTTTTAAATAGGCTACAAACTTATCTAAGATGACAATCTTAATAATATCAGGAAGTTATTTATTTGCCTTTAGGTAGTGAGCGTTTTTTGTATAATATATACTTGTTATGTTTCAAGTTTCATGAAAAATGGGTAAGAAATCTATTCCATTTTTAGTTCCAGCTTTGTGCTAAGCCTTTTATATATCATAGCCTTGTAAAACTGACTTAATTCCCATTATGTAAAGGATAAAGCATCATTCAGAAGTTGGATAACTTGAATTAAGTGGAACATCCAAATTGTTCTTTTCATATGGTCTTGTTATATTCTGGTAGGAATGAACTTAATAATAAATAAATAATCCATGATTTTAGAATAAAAAAGCTGTCATAAGATTGATTTTTTTTTTTTTTTTTCCTGATGTTGAAGCAAATTACAAGTTCTCATTTAGCCGGGCAGTGGTGGTGCATGCCTTTAATCCCAGCACCTGGGAGGCAGAAGTAGATGGATTTTTGAGTTCGAGGCCAGTCTGGTCTACAGAGTGTATTCCAAGACAGCCAGGGCTATACAGAGAAACCCTGTTTTGAAAAAAGAAAAAAAATAAAATAAAAACAAGTTCTCATTTGTTTCTATTTAAATAATAAATTTTTAAAAAGACTTATTTATTTTATTTGTATGGGTATATACATGTGCACCATGTATTTGCCTGGTTCCATGGATATCCTGGAACTGGAGTTAAAGACAGTTTGTAAGCTACCATGTGGGTGCTGAGAATTGAGCCTGGGTCCTCTAGAGGAACATCTGGTGTTCCTAACCACTGAGCCATTTTTCTAGCCCCTAAATATATATATTTGGCAAAATAAGGCCAGAGTTTTTAATAAACTTATTGAATAAAATGGATCTTATTTATGTAGTTAATATCTTTTTTGTGTGTGCTGTATACAAATAACAGTATGCAAATTTTGAGGGAGATTTTTACATGCTTTTGTTTGTTTTTGCAGTTGCTGGAGATTGTATGCAGGGCCCTCTACATCCTGTCACATCCCCAGCCTTCATTTACTAAGTAGATTTTGGTCTCTGTCTATTTCTATCTTAAGACTATAGTACAGGCTGTCCTCACATTGAAGACATACCTGAAAATGATCCTCCTGCCTCTACTTCCCAAGTACAAAGGATAATAACAGGTGCCATCGTCCTTTTATTTCTTATCTCTACTACCACTCCTCCCAGCCCCCCAAGGAAAGCCAGGATTGTTCTCAGAGGTAAGACAAGAGTGCAGGAAGCCATTGGCAAGTTTGCCCTCGCATCCAAGAGAATACCAGCTTTGTGCTAATTAATGAAAACTGTAAACATAACTGTCCTGCTGTATGCTTTTTAGGAAGTGTGCTGGTCATTCTCTCCCAAACTACCATATATATTCTATTCCCTTAGACTTAGAGCCATGAACAACCACACTTGGTTTTTGAGAGAGGGAGATCAAGGATAGAGCTTAAATAAGAAGCATTGATTTGAAATAATACATTTGTTTGTGACTAAATATAAAAATATTTGAACATGAAGTCATTAAGTATTTGAATTGAGCTGTGAAAATTTTCCTATCCTTAAAGAGTGGAGAAAAGAAGAAGAAACTAAAAAAGAAAGCTTATATGAAGCAGCCAGAGCTATTAAATGCTCAACTGAGTTGAATTGCATTGCTGATGTATAAGTTAACTAAATGAGGATTTTACAGAGTGGTTGTAGTGGCCTGAGGATTGAGAAAATTAACATATGTAAGTGTACATATTTTAAAGAGAAGAACTGGCACATCTGGAAACATGGCATGCCCAGATTAGATATTAGGAGGGTTTATTTACAGGGGTATAGGAGGGATATAGGAAGATCACAGGGATGAGGCCCCGACCTTGGTTCTTTACAGTGAAGCTATCAATACCCTACTCAAATGGATTAGGAGTTGAAGAAACCTGCTTTAGAAGGAGCTGTATCTTTCTGTTGAGGACCTGATTATGTTGTCCTTGGGGCAGCAGCTCCTTACTGATAGAACCCTGTGTCAGCCTAAAGATGAGGGCTGTTTTGTTGATGGGAATGATAGGAGGTTCGTTTAATTTTAGCCCTTCTGTGAAGTAGGCCTGCTACTGGTTGTGCTGGCAATGTTGCTGCTGCTGCTGCTGCTGGTAGTGGTGCTGCTGGTGGTGATTATAATAATAATAACAATAGTAATAATAAGTTTTATATGTAATTCCAGCTCCTAAGTGCTGGATTACAGATAGATATACTGCTATGCCCAGTTTTTGAGTAGTAGTTTTGAAATGGTTTTTGGTTTGTCTTTGTCTGTCTGTCTGTCTGTTTCTCTTTGTAAGACAGTCTGTCTCTGAGGGTTAAGGTTTTTTTTTTTTTGGTTTTTTTTTTTTTTTT
>NW_022196915.1:21403846-21415843 GCF_008632895.1 Mastomys coucha
TCAGAAATCCACCTGCCTCTGCCTCCCAAGTGCTGGGATTAAAGGTGTGTGCCACCACCGCCCGGCTAAGGGTCAAGTATTAAACCTAGAGCCTGTAGTTAAGCGCTGTACATTGAGCCACATCCCTAATCCTCAGTTATTTACTATATTATCTTTAAAATAATCTTGTGTTTCATTAGACTATTTTATATGCCAGTTGAAAGAAGATGCTTTACCTTTCAAATCTTGATGTAAAGTCAATTAATTGAGGAAGTTGGGAGCCTTTTTAATTTTTTGAAAGTCACTGACTTTAGACTCCTGTAACAGAAAATGACCTTGAATTTCTTATCCTCCTATCCCCATCCCGAGTGTTAGCATTACACTTAGGTACCACTATGCCTGTATTTATTCAGTGCTTGAACTTGAACCAAGGACCTGATATGTGCTAGGCAAGCTCTCTATCAACCAAATTATATCCCCAGCTTCTGGTTCACAAATAATAGTTCATTCTCTGGCTTTTTAGGTACTTGTGTTTAATATCCACATGTTCTTTTGTCAATGAAAAGTTACTTTCCTTCAGATTTCATCCTATTTCTTTTTTGGAGCTAGAACCGAAAATCCTGAGTATGGGAATGTGAGTTCTGTAATTGAACTATACCCTCAACCAGCTTGTATACTGTGTATGACCCTAAAAACCTAAACGTGTGTGTGTAGTAGCATGATTATAGTCCTAGCATTTAGGAGAGCAAGGCAGGGCAATCTCTAATTTGAAATTAGCCCAGGTTACAGTGTTCCTGAACAGCCTTAGTTACACAGTGAGGTCTTGTTTCAAAACATACATGTAATGGAGATATAAAATACTGGAATGTATGTGTACGTATGGTATATCATGCTTTTAGTACATTTAAAGGATAATTTTGGGATGTACATCGCTCAGTATTTGTAGATACACCTTGTTCCTTTTAGCAGGCTCATAGTTTCCCATTGTGTAGGTGTACTTGAACTGCCTTGTGTTTTTGTTTTTTTGTTGCAAGTAAATGTCGAATTGAACATCTTCCTAAGTTTTTTAATACCATGTCACCTGTGTTAATATAGTGGTAGGAGTTAGTTCCAAAAGTAATTTTGGAAGGGCATATATATTTTAAAATTTTATTTTTATTGCTTTAAATTATATGTAGGTATGTGTGTCTGCATTTGGGTTTGGGTATGTGCATATAAGTACAGGTGTCAAGGAGGGCAAAAGCATAGGACCCCTTGGAGCTGAAATTACAGGTGGTTTTGATTTACCTGATGTATGTTGGGTTGGAATTTGGGTCCGTGGGAAGAGCAGCAAGTGCTCTTATGCTGGACCATCTCTCTAGCCCTGGATGTATACAGCTTAAATTTCAATTGATAATGCCACATTTCTTGCTAATAGTATGCACCCCCTCTCCCAAACTTGGTATTACCCTTCCACTATCAAACTTTGTACCTAGCTAGGTAAAGGTAGAAAAATAGCTACTTTGGGGTTTTTTGTTGTTGTTGTTGTTGTAGTTGTTTTTTGTTTTTTTTTTTTTTGTTTGTTTTTGTTTTTTCAAGACAGGTTTCTCTGTGTGGCCCTGGCTATCCTGGAACTCACTCTGTACACCAGACTAGCCTGGAACTCAGAAATCCGCCTGCCTCCGCCTCCCAAATGCTGGGATTAAAGACCTGCACCACCACTGCCCGACGACTACTTTGTTTTTGTTTTGTTTTGTTTTGTTTTTTAATGTTGGATTGTTTTCACTTTAGAATATATAGTATTTTTTACACATTTTTACTTGCACTTGGTATTGGCTAGAATCTTCCTACGTAGCCCTTTTCTCAGCCAGCTACCACAGTTCTCCCTTGAATGACAGTATACTGTTAATTGTTGTAGCTTTTTAGTTACTTACTGTACAGTTATATTGTAAAGTATGTATTTGGTTCAGTTTCTGAGCATAAAATTCAAGATACTAGAGTCTTATATAGTATCATCTTGTAGTGAACTGAAGGCTGACAGTTTTTAAGGAGCTTTAGGATAAATAGTGTTCACTAGGTAGATGAAATCAGGGTTAGAGGGTTGAGACTTTCAGAGATACTCTATCTGAAACCTCTTAAGGAAGGGAAGAGGGGACAAGGACAGATTTTAGAGAGCGTCCAGATAACTGATCAGGAGGTTTCCTGGAGGATGGTGCACCCTTCCCCTCATGCCTTTCTTGCTCATTTGTCTGGCTCTGTTTACTTGTTTACTTAATTATGGTTTATGAGACAGGGTTCCATGTAGCCCAGAATGCTCTGGAGTTTATTATGTAGCCAAGGATGACCATGAACTCCCAGTCATTCTGTCTTCACATTTCAGGTGCCACTATACCCAGCAACTATTTTCTTCTGATGGATGATTTGTTTAGAGACAGGACTTGCTGTATAAAATAATCTGTTAAGTAAAAGTGGTCATTTATTTCTCTCAGAGGATGTGAGAGTTGAGACAGAGTCTGTGTAACATGCTGGCTTTGAATTCACAATTCTGGTTGATTTGCCTAGCTTTGTGAGGGTTAGTACCTGGTTTTACTGTATTGTGTTAGGCCTTTTTTGGTTGATAACCCTGGGAGGAGGAGGTGTTGGGTTTGTGGGGTAGATCTGGAAGGAGATGTAGGATGAGGGGACTGGGAGAAATGGAGGGAGGGGAACTTGCAGCCAGAATGTATTGTATGAAAGAATAAAACAAAACCCCCAAAAAATCTAGCCACCGTATTGCCCTCCCCAGCCCCTTTGGTAAATGGATATTCTGTACAAATCGGTTTATTTGTTAGGAAAATGGGTTTTGATGTGGGAGGGCACATTGCAGTTGCAATCTGCAGTTTTGGATAAGATGGTGATAACCTTTCAAAATCAAGTTAAGTTTTTGTTGTTGTTGGAAAGATAAATAATAGAGGATAGGAAACATTTTACATGCTAAAATACTGCTGTGGAGAACTTGGTCAGTTTTTCTTACATAGAACTTGGTTGATTAAATTAGCATTTCCTGAAAACTGTCTACATTTTTAGAAGTTTAAAAATCTACTAGAGTAATAATTCACTTTTGCTATTTATAATATGTTGATTGTTTGCTACTGTTACTGTATACTATTTCCTTACATGCTGCATACTGAAACTATTTCCTTAACACTCTTCCTTCTTTCAAGTTTACAAAGATAGACTAGCAGCAGGTACTACTTAAGGCACCTAAAAGGCAACTTCTAAAATGCATAAACACAACACATATAGAAATGAGGGCAGTAAACTTTAAAACTATAATGAAGTTTATCTTTAGATCTGTCTTTAAATCAGAATGTTTACACCTAAAACAGAAAGTGTTTTTTTTTTGTTGTTGTTGTTGTTGTTGTTGTTTGAGACAGGGTTTCTCTGTATAGCACTGGCTGTCCTGGAACTCACTCTGTAGACCAGGCTGGCCTGGAACTCAGAAATCTGCCTGTCTCTGCCTCCCAAGTGCTGGGATTAAAGGCGTGCACCACCACCGCCTGGTCAGAAAGTCGTTTTTTGAGATGTTAAGATGGTAGAAGCCTCGTATTATGCACATAAAGCAGAAAGATTACTAGTTTGAGGCCATCTTGGGTTCCAAAGGGAACCCTGTCTAGGAAAACAAAAACAAGCTGTGTGTGTGGTAGCATGTCTTTAATCCTAGCAGAAGGTGGATCTATATGATTTTAGAGTCATCATGATCCATAGCAAGTTGTAGGCCAGTCAGGGCTACATAGTGAAAACCTGTCTCAAAATTAAAACATACTACAACCCCATTAACTACCCTCTACAAAGTTCCCTCAGTGGAATACTGTACAGCTATAAAAATGAGCTGAGGATTGCAGAGGTGGTTCCCAGTATCATGGCACATGTGTACCCATATAGACACTAATCAATAAACATGAGATAGTTTAACTTAGTTACATCTTAGACATGGTAGGTAGGTGCTCTAACCAGAGGATTGCTTTTAACTTTGTATCCTCTTGCTGAGATTACAGGCCTGTGACACAGTTAAATTATATTTAAACTCATTGAGTAGCATCAAAAATTATGTAGTGAATTCATTCATATAAAACATCCCTTTTGACTGTATTTGAAAGTGTGTTTGTTAAGACTTAGTAAATAAGGAGAGTATTGTAGTATATGACTTTAATCTCAGCACTTGGAAGGTGCAGGCAGGCAGATTTCTTGTGAGTTTGAGGCCAGTCTTGTCTACATCATGAGTTCCAGGACAGAGTTACATAGTGAGACCCAATGTCAAAACAAGAGATTTGTAAATAGTTTTTCTTAGATGTAGATGTTTCTTGAGGCATTTTTTTGGTTTAGCATAGAGTAAATATTTGCCAGTGTTTACCCATTAATTAATGTTCAGAGAATCCATGATATTAGTTTGAGTCATATTGCTGTCTTTTTACTTGGAAGCTAGAAAATTGCTTCTGATGTTTAAGGCAACAAAAATTAAATTCTCACATATAAAATAGTCATGCTAAGTTTGTAATACTGGTTAGTATTCATAAATAGGCACTATAGACTATATAGGTACCAGATCCATTGTTAAGAAATTATGTAGCTTTTAGGATTAGAAGAACTATAGAAATAGCTAGAGAAGCTTCCTGCAGGCAGGTTTCTTGACAAAATTAACATACTGTATAAACAGCCCTATTTCAGGTAAATACAAATGCCCCTTAAAGGCATGTGACTCATTGTTACATGTGTTTAAGTTCTACTAAATTTAAGCATTGTTGCTTGAAAGCATAAATGTCATCTAATGTTATCCTCAGTTGATTCAGTTTCTTAATAATGCTAGAATCTCTTCTGAGTTCATCATAACAGTTTTAAGAGGTTTGGGTGTCTAGGGACAGGCTACTAGAAGACATGGCAGCTATACCTACTGATAGAGTAGGAGAGTCTGATGTG
The DNA here is from genome assembly GCF_008632895.1 of Mastomys coucha. Taxonomy (NCBI): domain Eukaryota; kingdom Metazoa; phylum Chordata; class Mammalia; order Rodentia; family Muridae; genus Mastomys; species Mastomys coucha. The sequence continues at coordinate 21,408,761 of NW_022196915.1, forward strand.
TAAACTTTTTTTTATCTTTTTATTTTTATTTTTTTGCAAGTTGAAATCATTGCAGCTATTTCAAGATTATTTTATACTACTGTTCAGATAACCCTGCAATTTGTTAATTTGCATACTAATGACATTTATGTTTTTAACCTGACATTTTTCCTTTTTATAGATAAAGTGGAGAATTTTAATGAAGAACATGAAAAAAATAGTCACCATTTTCACAAAAATGCTGAAGATAGTACTAAGAAACCCAATGCAGAAACCACAGTGGCTTCTGAATATAAAGCTGATGAAACTAAAGAATTGAATGATACTTGGAACTCCCAGTCTGGAAAAAGAACAGAGTCTCCATCTGAAAGTTGTCCAGTCAAAGGATCTGTAAGAACTGGTTTATATGAATGGGATAATGATTTTGAAGATATCAGATCAGAAGACTGTATTTTAAGTTTGGATAGTGATTCTCTTTTGGAGATGAAGGATGAGGATTTAAAAAATCGGATTGGAGGATTGGAAAATCTAAATGAAGCCTTTGAAGACGATATTATACAAAGTGTTCTTAGGCCAAGCAACTGTAGGACGTACTGTAGGGCCAATAAAGCAAAATCCTCACAGGGAGCATCAAATTTTGATAAGCTAATGGATGGCACCAGTCAGTCCTTAGCCAAAGCAAACAGTGAATCAAGTAAAGATGGCCTGAATCAGGCAAAGAAAGGTAGTGTAAGTTGTGGGACCAGTTATAGAGGAACAGTTGGACGGACTAGAGATTACACTGTTTTACATCCATCTTGCTTGTCAGTTTGTAATGTTACCATCCAGGATACTATGGAACGGAGTATGGATGAGTTCACGGCATCCACTCCTGCAGATTTAGGAGAGGCTGGCCGGCTCAGAAAAAAGGCAGATATTGCAACTTCCAAGACCACTACTAGATTTCGACCTAGTAATACTAAATCCAAAAAGGATGTTAAACTTGAATTTTTTGGTTTTGAAGATCATGATGAGACAGGAGGTGATGAAGGGGGTTCTGGAAGTTCTAATTACAAAATTAAATATTTTGGCTTTGACGATCTCAGTGAAAGTGAAGATGACGATGATGACGACTGTCAAGTAGAAAGAAAGAAAGACAAAAAGAGAACTAAAACAGCTCCATCACCTTCCCAGCAGCCTCCTCCTGAAAGCAGCGACAATTCCCAAGATAGTCAGTCTAGTACTAATAATGCAGGTAAGAATTGTAAGATGTATATATAGTACAAAATAATATGTATTTAATAAAGTTTTTTTCAGGCTTTAATTAAAGGGTAGACCCTTTCCTTAATGCTCAGTTTTAGTTTGTTTTATATATATGGGATTTATTTTTAATTATATGTTGATGTGTGTGCCTACATGTGGGTATGTGTATGTGAGTACAGGTGCTGAGACCAGAGCTGGAGTTGGGGTTATAAGCTACCTAACCTGGGTGCTGAATATACTGAACTCAGATCCTTGGGAAGAGCAGCAAATTCTCTTAACCACTGAGCGATCTCTGGAGCCTTAGTTCATCATATTACACTTTAGTAGAAGCATAGATTATCTTATGCATAAGTATAGCATTTTACATGTAAATGATTAGGTCTTAAATTGTAGGGTAGACTGGGGAGTCTTACATGTATTAAATCAGTAACTGTCATTTAAAGTTTTTTAGTTTGGGTTGGGTTCTAAACCCAATCCAAATTACATATAAGTAAGCTCTCCCACTGAAATACAACCCTATGCCAGCATATGGGAATTTATTTGAGAATATTATACTATTGAGTCTTTGGGATAGAGATACCAAACGTCTTGTTTTAGTTTTGAAAATCCAAATGCAATGCAGACATAAGGATAGATTTTTGGACATTTAGAACTGTACTGATAACAGATGGTTTTAATGAGGGAAATACTCAAAAGAAATTAAACCCTTTGGAAGTAGCACAAAACTGAGAAAAACATTGAAAACATTCTCAAAGCCTCTTAAATTGTGGTTTTATAGGATTAGAAAGTATTAGTAGGTAAGTATTCTCTTTAATAATAAAATTTGTCTCAAGATTAAAGGCTCAGTGATAAGGTCCTCTTAGTAGAGTCTATAGTGACAGCTAGGTTGGTTTTTGCATCTTGGAGTAATATACCTTAAATTCTGGAGTATGAAAAGTTAGACTAACTTTGAGAAATGAAGTTGATATTGAATAATATTTGAAAACTAAAGACCACTTGGATGAGAAACACCAAGTTGTAGTTCAGTCTAGATATAATGTGTGAACCAGCAATCATTTTTAAAAGTTGAGGTTCTCTTCCTTCTTTTAAATTAGAAGAAAATGTTTATAACCATTTGAGAAATAATCTAATCCTTCAGTAGTTTTTATGTGAAGACTCACAGGTCATTGAACTGCATTGTACTAGCCAAGCATAGCTATCTTTGTTGTTTTCTTTCCCTCCTGACTCAGCCTCCCAAATGCTAGGACTAGGACTGTGCACCACACTCAGAGATTGTGCTTTTTAAAATGTTGTCCTCTTTGGGACTGGAGAGATGGCTCAGTGGTTATGCGTGTTTGTTGTTCTTAGTTCCCAGCACCCACGTGGTGGTTCATAGCTTTAGTTCCAGAGAATCTGATGCCTCACCATCTCTGCAGTCTTCCCAGGCAGGCATGTGGTTCATATACATACATATAGGCAAAACTGTTGGGGGATGGTTCTGTGCACCTTGTATTCAGATGCCTAGACATCTGCAGTCTGGACAGTGGCATGGTCAAGCATCTCGGGTCTTAATGTTACATAAAAATTGTTTTCTATCACCTCTGATTGGCTAATAAAGAGCTGATCACCTAGTTAGCTGGACAGAAGAAAATAGGGCAGGACTTCAGATCCCAGTCGGGGTCCTGGAAAGGAACTGGAGAGGAGAGAAGGTGAAGGTGTGGCGAGACCATGGGAATGGATCAGAAAGATTCTCCTTTGAGGTCTCTGTGAGAGAGCAGCCATGAGGACAAACGGGGAACAGAGTAAGCCAAGGCAAGACTCAGATGTAGGTAAAGGATCACATAGCTGGTAAATATACAACATAACCAGGTTAGAATAGCTCTGAACCTGCTCAGTTTAGTGCTTGAAGCTTGTTAATAAAAATACCAGGTCTCTTGTGTCTTTTGTTTGGAAGCTAAAATGGGCTAGAGTGGGCCCTGCAGTTATGTGGGAATGAAAGGGGTGTAAGAAAACCTTCCCAAAGAATTAGTTACGCAAAATACTCATATATAATATAAATCTTAAAGAAACGTTTTAGAGTGGTTATCTTTGTAGAAGTCAGCAGCATCTTACACACTTTGAACTATGTACTTAAATGAATGTCTTTGACTTTTGAGAATCACACCAAAAGTTACTTATCTTCTATCAAAGAACTCTACTCTCAGCGAGTACAAACACATTGGTACTGGAAGCATACAGCATTGACACCAAACTACCTAAGTTTGGATTCTGAGTCTGCTTCATCAGCTTTGCCTAATTGGGTTCCAATAAGTATTCTTTTAAGGCAACATGATTTCATGAACTTAAAATATAGAAAAAATGTAAAATCTAGATAAATTTTTGTATGTAAATTATATATTAATCAGTGTTAGTATCTATAGATAACCTGGCAGTTATATTATCTATGAAGTTCAGATTTTATTTTGGAAAAAATTTTAAGCCAGGCATGGTGATGTATGACCGTATTTACAGTATTTGGGAAGCTAAAGCAGAGGATTGCCATGAGTTTGATCCCAGTTTGGAATATATAGTGAATTCCAGGCCAACCTGAGCTAACTATAAAGACCCATTCTCAGTAAAAGAGAAAATGTTTGATTTTTGCTGTTAATACAAAATACAACTAGAACAGATATGTAATAGGTTTTGAAGTAAAGGGTAGGGTCAGCCATTACTACTTTTAATCCTTTATTATTTTCCCCAACATTAATGTTTTTTTAAAAAGCCTTAAGTTTTCTGATAACTTGAAACACTGGAAAGCTAGCTAGTTTTGATTACCATTTCAGAAAACTTGGATTTTACAGAGGACTTGCCTGGTGTGCCTGAGAGTGTGAAGAAGCCCATAAGTAAACAAGGAGATAAATCCAAGGAAAATACCAGAAAGATTTTTAGTGGCCCCAAACGGGTAAGTAAAGCAATACTACTGGTGATTTTAATAAAAATGTGTATGTGTGTGTATTTACTTATGTTTATTTATCATTAGAGGGCTCAACCCTTAACTTTTTATTGGGAAGTTTACCAGTGAGCCATTGTGATAGTGTTTATCTCAGGATATTGTTAAGTCTTTTTTTTTTTTTTTTTTTTTTTTTTTTTTTTTTTTTTTTTTTTTTTTTTTTTTTTTTTTTTAACTATTATACCATTGTAAAAAAATGTAATTATATGCCTAAATGTGGCTTTAAAAATCCTTTTTCCATGCTCTCAAATATTAGTTGTTTAAACTGACAGGAGGCTGGTTGGGAGCTGAGCCTTGTTTCTCTTCTGTTTGGTAATAGTGTTCTGCTACACATCACTAGTCTAGAAAAGACCAGAATTCAAAGTACAGTCTCTACTAAGTTCCAGTCGCTTTCATGTCATCCTCAGATTGAACATTTGTAAGTCAGGGATCTTATGTGTATCTGTCTTTTTTACTTTTTTTCAGTTCTTTTAGCGATATATGTACAATCATACCATTTGTCAAGCTTGTTCAGTAACTGGGAACTGTTTTGCATTCCATTTTATATTCTCATCAGCAATACAGACTCTCCTGACCAACATTTACTACTAGACAAAAGCTACTATAGGCTTGTTGTGATGGTTCATGCCTTTAATCTCAGCTGCTGACAGGCAGAGGCTGGCAAGTCTTTGAATTTAGGGCCAACCTTGTCTCTATAGTGAGTTGAAGGCCAGCCAGAGATACATAGTGAGATTCTGTTGTAAAAAAAAGAAAGCCGCCAGGAAGTGGTGGCACATGCCTTTAATCCCAGCACTCTGGAGGCAGAGGCAGGCAGATTTCTGAGTTCCAGGCTAGTCTGGTCTACAGAGTGAGTTCCAGGACAGCCAGGGCCACACAGAGAAACCCTGTCTTGAAAAACCAAAAAAAAAAAAAAGAAAGAAGAAGAAGAAGAAGAAAGCTACTATAATAGGTATAGAGGAGTCGTGCTTTGATCTCATTTCTATAATGGCTACTGAGTTAGAAACTTGTTTCACATGCTTTCTAGTCACTAGTGAGTCTACATCATTTTTTTTATATGTTCGTTCTGCATGTACCTGTGGATGTCTCAAGACCTTATGAGGCATCTTCCTCTGTTGTTCCCTACCTTATTTTTTGAGACAGGATTTCACTCAGCCAGGAGTTCATAGATTCAGCTAAACTACTATAGGCCAGCAAATCCCAGGGAATCTTCCTGTCTCTATCTTCTTTTCTTCCTTCTTTCCTTCTTTCCTTCCTTCCTTCCTTCCTTCCTTCCTTCCTTATTTAAGATTTATCTATTTATTTATTTACTTATTTATTTATTATAAGTAAGTACACCGTAGTTGTCTTCAGACACTCCAGAAGAGGGTGTTAGATCTCATTGTGGATGGTTGTGAACCACCATGTGGTTGCTGGGATTGGAACTCAGGACTTTTGGAAGAGCAGTCAGCACTCTTAACCACTGAGCCATCTCTCCAGCCCCGTTTCTGTCTTTCTAGAAATAGGATTACAGACGTGTTGCTGTGCCCAGTTTTTATCAAAGTGCTGGGATTGAACTGAGGTGGTTGTGCTTGTATGGAAGTGCTTTATTGACTGAGCTGTCTCCCTAACCCTGTTTGTCTATTTTGAGAAGTTGCTAATTGAGTTTTTGCCCTTTTTAAAATTAAGGGTTATTTTTTATGTTTAGTTGTAGGAGTCCAATAGATTTTTCAAGAAAGTAAAAGAACTACCATATGAGCCCACTGTCCCACTCCTGGGTATATATTTACCCAGAGAACTCCATACCTGCTATGGGGATATTTGTACTCTCATGTTCATTGCTGCTTTTACTATAGCAAAGATTTTGGAATCAGCATAGTTGTCCATCAAAAGATGAGTGAATATTTGGGTGTTGTGTGTATGTGTATAATGGGATACTGTTCAGCTGTAAAGAAAACTATGATAGAAAACTTGCTGGAAAATAGATGGACTTAGATTAAAATATATAATATTAGCTTGGGCCATCCACTCTCAGAAAGAGAAAAACCACATTCTCTGAAGTCTAGCCAAGTGTGTGTGTGTGTGTGTGTGTGTGTGTAAACAAATGTGGGCACATAGTATAAAACATAAGAAAGAAAAAGAATGCTAAATATTAGGGGATGAGAAAGAACCGAGTTTCTATTCTATTCTGTATAAAAGAGCAGTTCCCTGAGTTGTGTAATCTTTGGGGCTAGTTTTTCTGTGTTTTGTTAATTGGCAAGGTTTTGTATAATGTAAAATTTAGTTAAAAAAGGAATTCCTTATTAGGTATATATATAATTTGCAAAAATACACCTTACTCTTTGTCAAGTTTAAAATTTTTGATTATTTTCTTTCCCGTTTGTTGTCTCTGGATTTGATGTCACAGCCAAGAATTCATTGCCAAATTTAATATAGGTTTTCAAAACTGTTTTTCATCTAGGGATTTATAGTTTTTATTTAGGATTTTGCTCTATTTAAGTAATGTTTGTTTGTTTGTAGATAAGGTTTGGGTTCTCTTGTGTAACAATCCTGGCTGTCCTGGAACTTGATTTGTAGACCCTGCTAGCACCGAACTCGCAGAGATCCTGCCTCCCCAGTGCTGGGACTAAAAATATGTGCCACCACTGTCTAGCTTGAGTGATTTTTGTTGAATGCTATGATGTGGTGATTGTGTTCCACCTTCATTTTTCGGCATTGCAGCATGTAATTTAATAGCACAGGTACTGAGACTATTTCTTACATTTAAAAAGCCTGTTGTGTTTTGTTTCAGAACTTGCAGCTAAAAGTTTTGTTCTTGCTAAGTGAATTAATTTTAAGTAGCTAGAATGTAAACACTTTTTACTGTGTTTTTTTTTTTTCTTCTTGTAAAAGTTTACTGGGTATCTTCAAAGTAGTTA
>NW_022196915.1:21416934-21486133 GCF_008632895.1 Mastomys coucha
TTAAAGATTTATTTTATTTATTTTATGTGTATGAGTACACTGTAGCTGTATAGATGGCTGTGAGCCATTATGTGTGTGGCTGCTGGAAATTGAACTCAGGACCTCTCCCAGCCCGCTCGCTCCCCTCTGGCATAATTCACTGTAGCTATCTTCAGACATACCAGAAGAGGGTGTCAGATCATTACAGGTAGTTGTGAGCCACCATGTGGTTGCTGGGATCCGAACTCAGGACCTTCAGAAGAACAGTCAGTGCTCTTACCCGCTGAGCCATCTCGCCAGCCCGTTACTTTACATTCTTAACACGTATTAAGGACCCCAAAGGACTTTTAATTACATGGCCACTATCAGCATTAAGTTAGAGTCAAGTGTGGTGGCATATATCTGTGATCTCAGCAATTGGGGAACTGATACCGGAGCATTACAAGTTACAGCTTTACGATTTGGGGCCACATAAGAAAACCCTGTCTTTAATAAACGCGGTAAAAAAGAAAAACAAACAAACAAAAACAACCAAAAAACACTGAATAGATTAGATATGAAAAACAAACCCCATTTGTATTTATTTATGATTTCCTAAAATGCTAAACTAATAATGTAACTAACAATTTATATGGAAAATTATTTTCAAACCAAAATGTAGAAGAATAACAATATTATACCTTTATTTTTGTAAACCTCTGTAAAGACAAGCTTTAAAAAAAAAAAGACACGTGAAGGCTTGGTGTGGTGGCTCATGCATTTAATCTCAGCACTGGGGATACAGAGGTAGATGAATCTTCTGAGTCTGAGGCCAGCCAGAACTATCTATGTCTTAGGGGAGAACAGTTATATTTTCCTATTTTTGCATTCAGTATATTTTATTGTGCTATATTGATTGAAATATTTGAAGAAAATCTAACATAAACATGCTCTATAATGGTTAGTTTTAGGTAAGCTTTTGAGGTGTATTTTATATTTGGCGCACTACACCAAAACTTAAATTTTAGTTTTTTAAAGATTAAACTATGTCTGTAAGCCTTTCCGACTGTTTACATCAGAATATTGCTTCTCCATACATTTTGGATATACATTTTATCTGTGAATGCTTTAAAACCATATATTTTGGCCATTTGGAAAATACTAGCCACCTTGAGTTATGCAAACTTTCTAAGGTGACACATTTGTTATGCACAATCAAAAATTCATGTTAATATCATCAAGGCAAAAAAATTTGTCAGTATTGTGAAGCAGTCAGATTCACAGTAATAGATCAAGGTCTCCAGAATTTTAGTTTTTGCTGGAGTTGATATTTTTTCTCATTGGCACCAAAAGCCTTAAAGGGATTAGCTGACGACACTTTATTCCTTTACAGAAATACTTTTGCCATATACCCAAGTCTTAATAAGGATGTTTGCCAGTCTTTGGAGTAAAGAATGATTTTTCTGACAAATGTAGATATATGCAGCTCAAAAAGTTGTTGTATGTAGAAGTATTTTATGCACATTTGTCACATAGAACATTGAGATTTAATAAAATTGATAATAATTCTTAGGCTTTTATGAAGCTGATGGATATGGTTTGTGGCAGTGATGATAAGAGGTATAATTTGTAGGTTTTACAGATTCTTGCCAGGACACCATCAGACTGACTTGAGCATCATCCATAGGAATTTCAACACAGTGAGAAAGGCAAATAACAATACTGTAATTATGAAAATAGTTTTGGATTTATAGTCTTCTGAAAGAGTTTGATATATCTCTAGTGTCCATGGCCTATACTTTGAGACCTGATGATTGATAGGATTACTTTATTCTGTTCAAAATTTTTATTGTGAAAAGCTTCAGGTCCAAAAAAGAAATATAAAACCCCTTATCTCTTGACATGTATTATTTTTAGCTAGAATTTTGCTATCATGGTATACACTTTTTTCTTTCTGTATAACATGTTTATCATATAGTAGTATCACATATATATTGTAGTATTTGAAAATAATTCCATTGTTAGCATAAACATTTCTTTCTTTTTTTTTCCTTCTGTTTTGTTTTTTATTTTTACAAGACAGGCTTTCTTTGTGTAGCTCTGCCTGTCCTGGAACTTTCTCCGGAAGTCATGCTAGCCTAGATAGAATTCAGAGATCCTCTGCCTCTCAGTGCTGGGATTAAAACTGTGTGCCACCACCCCTGGCCCAAGCATTTCTTTTCTTTTAAAAAAAAATTTTTATTTATTTATTCATTTATTTATTGTATGTGAGTACACTGTCTTCAGATCCCATTACAGAGGGATCCATGTGGTTGCTGGGAATTGAACTCAGGACCTCTGGAAGAGCAGTCTGTGCTCTTAACCACTGAGCCATCTCTCCAGCCCCCTAAGCATTTCTTAAGAAAAAAGAATCTCCTGTCTAGTGATAAGATTAAAACCTATAAGAAAAGAAGTGTTTTAAAAAATAATTCTTAATGCCTGGTCATATTGTTTTCATCTATAGTCCTCAGAAGTCCTTAGTTCCCCACCTCTCCCCCCTCCTTTTTTTTTGGTTTTTTGAGACAGGGTTTCTCTGTGTAGCCCTGACTGTCCTGGAGCTCACTCTGTAGACCAGGCTGGCCTCAGAAATCTGCCTGCCTCTGCCTCCCAAGTGCTGGGATTAAAGGCATGCACCACCACCGCCCGGCCACCCCACTCCTTTTAACTAAGACTCTTAGTTAAATCTTGTAACAGTTTTGTATATTTTGTTTTTATATTGACCTTATTTAAATAAATTCTTATTTACAAAGAATTCTCTTTCACTTATCTTTATTGGTAAGCTGTGATACTTGTCTTTAGGGTATATATAAGTTATCTAATTGTTTCCTTGATACTATTTAACATGCTTTCCACTATTGGCTTAGGAATCTGTAAATTAATAAATCTATATCCTGGATTAGATTAAGTTAATTTTTTTCCCCCAGAGCCAGAGCTTCACTGTTAATAATTGTTTATGTTTCCTTATCAGGTGTCTGTAGCAAGCGCCTTTTACCTTTTGAGCCATTTTGTGAGCCCTGATGTGGCATTTTTGTATTTGGTTTATTGCTGTAGCCTGTGCACCCATAATAACCACATTGTGATGGACTAGTGATTGTTACTGGGAACAGTAAATATCGAGTGAGGTTTAAGCTATGTTTGCAGTTCTTTTGGCCCTTAAATCGTATCTTACTAAGGGTGACTGGTTAGAAAGTGGGCAAGATGGCACACATACAGTAATAACTAGCATTCAGCGGCTGAGACAGGAGACTTGGTGCGAGTTTGAAGCTAGACTAGGGTGTACGTAGCAGAGACCCTGTCTGAAATTTTTTAAAAAGCCAGTCATGGTGGCACAGGCCTTTAATTCCAGCAGAGGAATGTGGATCTCTATGAGCTCAAGGCAAGTTAGTCAGCAAGGAGAGTTTTAGGCCAGTTAGGCCCGTGAATGAAACCCTATCTCAAAACAAAACAGTTCCTTGTTAATTTTATTTTATTTATTTTTCTTTTTTTTTCTTTTTTTTCTTTTTTTTCTTTTTTTTGGGGGAGTGGGAGGGTTTCAAGACAGGGTTTTTCTGTGTAGCCCTGGCTGTCCTGGAACTTAACTCTGTAGACCAGGCTGGCCTTCAACTCAGAAATCTACCTGCTTCTGCCTCCCAAGTGCTGGGATTAAATGCATGTGTCACCACTGCCTGGCTTAATTTTATGTTTCTTGCCTAATATTTCAATTAGTTGAGTTCATCATGTATGCTTATTTGTATTTAATTTTTTGGTAGTGCTTTGTTTTTGCAGTATTAGTGATCTAACCCAAGGCCTCATACATCCTAGGTAAGCACTCTACCACTGAGCTATACCTACAGCCCTGTGTTCAGTTTTTTAAATTTAGTTTTAAACTTAATCTTGAGAGAGTTTGCTTTGCTATTCACAGAGCTTGTACTCGACCTGATTTTGAAATAATTTATCTGGCCTAAAGTAAACCAGGTCATGGAAAACAAGTTGGCAGCAGACCTATTTGCTGCTGTATTGATGGACATGATATTATAGTATCAGGAAAATTAAGGAAATGACTGCTGATTTGTTTAAACTTAAAAAGCTACATATGGAATTGCACACACTTTAATATATAATGTGAGTAAAACGTTCTTGTAATAGTAGTTGTCCGTCTTTTATTCCCTGAAGAGACTTAGATGCTCCCATATGAGTAGTTAGGATTCCCAGAAAACTAAATTCTCCAAATATTTTTATGTAGATTATCTTCCAGATACCTTGGGAGAGAAGTGGGTGTGAGTGGATGTAGGAAATGTTCTCAAAAGTTGTAGAGTGGCCTCAACTTAGATTTGTCTAGTGCTTCCTTTGATTCAATTTAGTTGCCTTGGTTTTAATATGAACACTAGAGAAGATATTGTGTTCTTATCCCTTCAACACCCTGTTTAAGTACACAAAATTGTAAAAAAAAAATACATAGACTTTTTTGTTGATTTTTGGTTTTTTGAGACAGGGTTTCTCTGTGTAGCCCTGGCTGTCCTGGAACTCACTCTGTAGACCAGGCTGGCCTCGAACTCAGAAATCCACCTGCCTCTGCCTCCCAAGTGCTGGGATTAAAGGCGTACGCCACCACCACCCGGCTTTGTTGATGTTTTATTGTTAAAGACTAAAGACTTAAACAATGCTGTGTTCTTAGTGCCTTGCTCATGCCAGGCAATTCCTCTCTACTTGTGTCCTATATATCTCTACCCCATCATGCTGTGTTTTTTACATATGATTTCATACCTAATTGTATAGAATCTAGAGGTCACAGTGGTACTTTCCCTTCTGGTCCAACACCAGGTTTATTTTGGCCTTCATGCTATTTATTTTATTTCTCCTTAACTACAGTGAGAAATCTAGTTGTCATTATCTTCAATATGTTCAACTATTTAGTTAGTCCTTTATATATGTAAAAATACATATATATATATATACACACATGTATATATACACACACACATGCATATATATTGTTTTTTGTTTTTGTTTTTTGAGACAGAGTTTCTCTGGTTGTGCACCCAGTTCAAAACAGAGTAGCCCTGGTTATCCTGGAACTCACTCTGTAGACCAGGCTGGCCTTGAACTCAGAAATCCACCTGCCTCTGCCTCCCAAGTGCTGGGATTATAGGCATGCGCCACCACTGTCCGGCAGTTCTGGTAATATTTGTCAATAAGTTTCTTGGTCAGATAGGTCATCTTCTTGCTTTAGTGATACAGACAGCCTAGCCAAGAGTTTCCTTTTCTCTACTTCCTCATATTAACTTTCTTTAAAGTTTTTAAATATTTATTTTATGTATATGAATGTTTTACCTGCCTGTATGTATGTACACCCACTTGTATTCCTAATTGCCTAAAGAGTTTAGAAGAGTTTGTCAGATTCCCTGGAATTGGAGTTAAAGATGGCTCTGAACCACCATGTGGTTAGTGGGAATCAAACTAGGTTCTCTGGAAGTGCTTTCAGCTGCTGACCCATCTTCTCCAGCTCCACATTACCTTTATTAAACATGTCGTCAATACAGTTTTTAACCTTATCAGGAATATAGGCAGGAGTTATTTATAGTAGGATTGAGGGCTGTCTGGGAGGTTATATGCTACAGAAAAACGAGCAACGTTTAGAAAACTGGTTAAAAATAGCTTAAATAATGGCTTTAAAAAGTCATTTGCTGGGCTCAAGAATTGGTTCAGTGGTTAAAAGCATTATTGTTCTTCTAGAGGACCCAGGTTTGATTCCCAGCATCCACATGGGTTCTTAGTTTATTAATTTTGGGGTCTGACACCCTCTGTGATGCATATAAGTACATAAATGCAGGACAGTCAATGTACATGTTTTTAAAACAAAAAAGAAAAAACCCAAAGACTTAAAAAAAAGTCATTTGCTAGTTAGGAAAATAAAGGGATTTTAGGAATTGGACTTGAACATAACTGAATTTAAGTAACCTTGGTTAAGTTTTAAGAATTGATCATTTGGAAATTCTGGTGGAAATCATCACCCATTTCTGATTTCTGGCTACTATTTCTCTGCTTAGCCCTTTTTTGCAGCTGTCATGCCTGTGCTGATTTAGAGAGAACTGCTTGCTCTACTCACTTTACACTCAACTCCTCCTTATCTCTCTGTCTGTTGCTAAGGCAATGTGTTTATAAAAATCAGCCAAAATTACCTTCAGTACTTGGAAGGTTGCATTTTTCTTGGAATGTTGGCTACCTTGTTTTGCATTTAAGACTGCTTCTGGGTCTTTGAAGAAACTAATGTAAGATCAGTTGTGCTTTCAATTTTCAAATATTTCTACCACTACTTTTCAGGGTTTCTCTGTGGTTTAAACTGGGCCCATCTGGCCCTATCTTTTGTCTGACTTTCTAAGGAACATTTTGGACTTAATTTTTTTTACTTTCCTTCTGTCATTCAATATGACACTTGATAGTAAGCTTATAGGTCAAGAGTACATACTAATTTCTAGTTTAAAATTGCGAACTTGCAATTTTAAAGTTGTAAAACTTTATAAATTCTTTTTTGTTTTCTGAAGTTTATATAGGTTGTTAATTTAAAAACAGAATCTCATAAATGAAGAGACTTTAAAGGACAAGTACTCCCACATCTTACCCAAGAACAAATGTTCTTCCACACAGTGCTTGTTTTAGCAGTTAGAATTCACTCTCCCAAAACAGCATTTTTTTGTCCGATGTATTTAGTGAGTGTTGCTTTTCTATTTGAGGATTTACTTCCCATTTTTGGATTCAGATATTTAGGTGATGATGATTTCTAAAAACTAGACACCTGCAATGTTAATACACATGAAGCCCAAATAAAAGGATGACCGGAATGGAACCACCTTGATGATGAGTTTGAGGAGTATGAAAGTTCAGAGTCATAGCTGTCTGTTTATTTTTCGTAGATTGATGATCCAGAGTAGTTTTATTAAGAGTTGTCAGATGAGTTCTAGTTGACTCTGTCTATGGATGAAAATCAGTTCAATTGGCTTTCTTCCTTTGTCTTTAGTTAATGTATGATCTGAGTGCTTAGCTGATCAGGCATACCAGAAGAAATTAAAAAAAAAAATAGTCTTTTAACGCTCACTACAATGTTTCTCCAAACCAGAATTTTAAATAGTTTTAGCATTATCTTTCTCTTATAGAAATAATATTTGAATACTAAACTAGGCATTGTAAATTACTGATCTATGCAAGTAATGAGGTAAAAATACTTAGGAAAGTTAAAATATTTTTTCTATATAATCCTTTTCTTCATTCTCTTATTTAAAATACTACTAAAGTATTACTACTTTTAGTTTTCATTAGTTCAGTGTTTTTTTGTTTTTGAAGTGTGTGTGAGTCTTTTTTTGCTTGCATGCATGTAAAGATATTTTGTGCAAACCCGGTGCCCACAGGCTAGATTCTCTGGAACTGGAGTTACAGATAGCTGTGAGCCCTGTTTTGTGTGCTGAGAATGGACAAGTCCTCTGAAAAAGCACCCAGTATTCTTACCTGCTGAAGTATCTCTCCAGCTCCAGTTTAGGTGCTTTTAAAATTAAAAATAGGACCTGGAATGGTGGTTCAGCAATTGAGAGTACTGGCTCCTTTTTTAGAGGATCTGGATTTGATTTTCAGTATCCACATGGAAGCTCCAGCCACTGGTAACTCCAATTCCATGGCTGCCTCTGGTCACTCAGGTAACTGGCATGCAAGTACTGGCTGTTTGGTCTTCATGACATGACTCTCATTCTAAAGAAATTCCTCACTTTCTGAATAACATAGGTTCATCTTATACTATCTGCTAAGGTCCATTCCTGGGAATTGGTTGTAGATGTCTCTAGGGACCCGGTTTTATGCACTAGGTATGCTTTCATTAATTTTGGTACCTTTAACAGAGATGGAGAACATGCATTTATATAGTCACATACATATAAAATACATACTCATGTAGATTCAAATACATGAACATATCTTGAGATCATAGAGATTATCTTCAGTATCAACACATCCCCACAATCTTTTTTCTTCCCTTTTTTTGACAGTGAGCATTAGCATCACATTTACTAAAACTTGTAATATTTCTAAAAAAAGTATTTGCTTATTTCACTGCAGTAAAGCCATTAAGATATTCAGGATTTGGGACTGAGGAGATGGCTTAACAGGCAACTATAAGGATTAGACTTTGGGTCCCCATCATCTGGAATGGGGGGCATGCATGATAGTACTTATAAGCCCCTAGCTCTGTGGAGTTAGGATTTGGGTACATCCCAGGAATTCAGTGGTCAACCAATTTAGTCAATTGGTTAGCTCCAGGTTTAGTAAAAGACCCTGTCTCCTGTAAGAAAGCGATAGAGACACCTGACATTGATTTGTGGCCTCTATAAACATGCATACATAGGCATACATACTGCACACATACTCAAGTTATTCAGAATTTGTTTACAGACATACATTTGCCTTGTTGGCACTAATATCAATGGTATAAAGTCAAGCTGTTCACAAATTACTTGGGATTAGTAATCTGCCTGCTTGCCTTTTGATCAGTTGGTCTGTCCTTGATTTATTTGAAATATAAGTAGGTTTCTTGGTTCTGCTTAGCTTTAAATTTTAATCCCCCCGTTTCCATTCTTAGTGAATGATATGAACAACATTAACATTTTTCCTAAATTAAAAACTATAAAAATGTAAATTTAGTTAAAGGTCAATTAATTTGAGACCTGTTCCCACCACTTGTAGGGAACCAGCTTTTTTTTTTTTTTTTTTTTTAAATCAGCCAGGTGCTTTCTAACGTTCTTAAAAAATGTAAAATTTACTTTTTTTTTTTTAAGATAGGATTTTGTTGTGTAATTTTTGTTTTTCTTATAGACCTGCTGGCCTCAGATTTGTAGAGCTCTTTCTGCCTTTGTCTTCCAAGTGCTGGGATTAAAGGTGTGAGCCACTACAACCTGTCTGTTTGAATTTTTTGTTTGTTTGTTTTTATGTTTTTGTTTTTTGAGACGGGGTTTTTCTCTGTAGCCCTGGCTGTTCTGGAACTCACTCTGTAGGCCAGGCTGGCCTCAAACTCAGAAATCTGCCTGCCTCTGCTTCCCAAGTGCTGGGATTAAAGGCATGGGCCACCACTGTAAAGGGTCTCTCGCTCACTGTATCCTAGGCTGACCTGGAAGTACTGTTTATCCCAGAATCCTCAATTTCCTGAGTGCAACCACACCTTCTTATATGGGGATCTTTGTTTTGTTTTTGAGATGGGGTCTTAACGTAAGTAACCTTGATTGCCCTGACCTTTAGAGAGCTGCCTGCCTCTGCCTCAGAGTGCTGGAATTAAAGAGTGGGTACCACCATGACTGGGTTACATGTATTTTATTTCTTGAAAAATTCACTTACTATTGACACGTATAGTTCTTCAGAATAGTAATTATGTAAGCATGTGACTTTAGATTATGCTTTTACTTTAGTCTCATTCTCTCAGATGCTGATTGTTTATATTCTGTAAACTATTTCCTTTAAAATCATTTTTTGAAAATGTATATACTTTATGTATATGAGTGTTTTGTCTGCATATATATTTGTGAACTGTATACATGTTTTGCTCCTGTTAAGGCCAGAAGAGGGCACAGAATCTCCTGGAACTAGAGTTGCAGACCTACTGTGAGCTGCTATATGGGTACTAGTAATCAAACATGAGTCTTGAGGAAGAGCAGCCAATGTATTCTTTACCTGTGAGCCATCTCTCCAGCCCCCCTTTAATATTATGTATATGTAGTTTTTCAACATATGTTACATTATATGTAAGTACACTGTAGCTGTCTTCAAACGGTCCAGAAGAGGACATCAGATCTCATTACGGATGGTTGTGAGCCACCATGTGGTTGCTGAGATTTCAACTCAAGACCATCAGAAGAGCAGTCAGTGCTCTTAACCACTGAGCCATCTCTCCAGCAGAGTTGGTCTTGTTAAAAAACAAAATTATACTATAAAAATGGTGGGAATCCTCCCTTCCCTCTCCCAGCACACCCACTTTTAGAGGCCTACTCAGTGGGAAAGAGCAAAATGCCAGCTTACTGTTTCTGTCATTACTATAGACTTGAGTTGGTCTTGTTTTTGAATGTTCTGGGTTAGGAGCTTTTTGTTTTTTGTATTTTCTTTGACTGTTGTGACAATGTTTTCTACCCCTGAGATTCTCTCTTCTATCTCTTGTATTCTGTTGGTGATGCTTGTATCTATGACTCCTGATTTCTTTCTTAGGTTTTCTGTCTCCAGGGTTGTCTCTCTTTCTGATTTCTTTATTGTTTCTATTTCCATTTTTAGATTCTGGATGGTTTTACTCATTTCCTTCACCTGTTTGATTGTGTTTTCCTGTAGTTCTTTAAGGGATTTTTGTGTTTCCTCTTTAAGAGCTTCTAGCTCTTTACCTGTGTTCTCCTGTATTTCTTTGAGGATACTATTTGTCTTTCTTAAAATCCTGTATCATCATCATGAGAAGAGATTTTATATTTGAATCTTGCTTTTCCAGTGTGATGGTGGGTCCAAGACTTGCAATGGTGGGAGTATTCTCTGATGATGTCAAGTAACCTTGGTTTGTGTTGCTTATATTCTTATACTTGCTCCGCATCATCTGGTTATCTCTAGTGCTACCTGCCCTTGCTAAATCTGGGTTATCTCTAGTGCTACCTGCCCTTGCTAAATCTGACTGGAGCCTGTCCTTCCTGTGATCCTGGTTGTGTCAGAACTCCTCAGAGTCACGCTGTCTCTGTGATCCTGTGATTCTGGGATCCTGTGACCCTTGGGCTTGTTAGAGCACCTGGGAGTGGAGCTTCCTCTGGGTGTTGTAGGACTGGCTGTGGAGCTTGCACCCAAGGTCTGGTCAGGGCACCAGCTCAGACTGACCTGAAGAAACCTGAGTCACTGGGCTGACAGAGTTCCTGTGTGCCTGGTCCTGGGGGTCCCAGTTACTCCCAGTGTTGGGACAGATGTTGTGTCCTCCTCACTTCTGATCCTGTGCATGTTAGAGTGCCTGGGAGTGGAGCTTCTTTTGAGTGTTGTGGGACAGGAAGGCGCTCTATTTTTGTTTTAACTGTAGGAAATTTCTGCTTGTAAAATTTTTGTTTGTTGCATGTATTCCTGGAGAAGTAAATAAGAACGAACATAGAATGTTTGTAAGGTGCTGTTCTGAAACATGCTTACCTGGTTCCAACTCTTTAGAATGTTAGCATATTTATGTGAGCTGTTCACTCCTTGTTCTAAGTATTTAGATTGGAGAGCAAACAGAAGGCAGAAATTGTCTAATAAAGAGTAAAGTTAAGAAAAGTGATTAATGTGCTATATATCCGTCTTTAAAACTAAAAAAAGATGGAAGATAACCCTGGTAGTTCAGTGTGAGTGACCTAATTAAGACTTAACCAGATTTCTACATGGTGTTCATGATCTTTATTTTCCATGAAAAGTTGATTGCTCTTTTTTAAAACATTTTTAGGTACTCTACAGAATCACTTGTACTATGTAAAATTAGAATGTGGCCTATCAGATGCTCTGGTGTTTACATACACAGTTCATATTGGAGCAAGTAAAATTCTTGTACCATTTTTAGAATGCTATTATGAGCTCAGGGTCAATTCAATGTTCTCTCCCTCTCTCCCTCCCTATCTAACACTCATGTTATTTATTTAGATGCATGTATCTTCAGTAGTTCTATCCTATAATAAGCCCTGCAACTAGTCAGAGAGATAAATGATGGCTCAGTGGTTTCATGGTGGCTCACAACCATTCATAACTCCAGTTCCAGGCTATTTATCACCCTTTTTCTGTCCTCCATGGGCACTAGGCATCATAAGTACACATACATGTAGGCAAACACTAATGCACATAAGTCTAAAAATTTTAAAGCCCCATGATTTTGTAAAATTTGGAAATAAAAGTCAAGGTAAAGTGCTGATCAGATTTCTTATTTTCTTTACACTGCACTAGACTTAAAATGATAAGCATCAAAAACTTTACAAGTCTAGGCTCATCAAGTTATATGCTAAAGATAATGTATTAGTTACTTTTCTCATTGTGACAAAATACCCAACAAGAAGCAGTTCATGGGAGGAAGAGTTTAAGTTTGGCTCACACTTTGAAGGTATAGCCCATCCTGGTGGGCAAGTCCTAGCAACAGGGGTTGAGGCAGCTGGCTATGCTGCATCCCCTTCCAGGAAGCAGAGACAGGTGCATGCTAGTGCTTAGCTTACTTTCTCCTTTCCATGGAGTCCTACACCCCAGTCCTTGGAATTGTGCTACTCATATTCAAGGTAGGTCTTTTCACTTGGAATTAGTCACTCACTGCTATGCCTGGTGGCTTGTTTCTTAAGTGATTCTAGATCAAGTTGATAGCATTAGCCACTACACAGAATAAGAAATGTTTTTTGCTTTGTTTTTATTTGAGAAAACGTTCTTTTAGCCCAGGCTCGCCTTGAACTTTATGTAGGTAGGACTAACCTTGAACTCCTTGCTCTTCTGTCTCCTGAGTATTAAGATTACAGGCAGTTAGATTTTGCTAACTAAAAAAAAATGTCCTCCTGATTCTTAATATAAAACATTTCAATGCCAGCATTCCCATTGCTGGTAGGAGTCCCTGTATGATGGATTTCCTTTTTTACCTGAAGGTGGTGGACTCCTATTAGGTAGCCCAACATTAAAATAGCTATTAGTAATATTTAGTATTTAAACTAGTAATTAGTGTTTTGCCTGATCTTACAGTGTTTTAGTTAAGAATCTTGTATTTCCCTGTTGTTTTGTTCTATGGAGAATATCCTTTTTCTTAACCCAAGATTATTACCTAGAGTTAGTGCATTCTTGTTTATTTGTTTTTGTTTTGTTTTTTTGAGACAGTGTTTCTCTGTATAGCCCTGGCTGTCCTGGAACTCACTTTGTAGACAAGGCTGGCTTCGAACTCAGAAATCTGCCTGCCTCTGCCTCCCAAGTGCTGGGATTAAAGGCGTGTGCCACCACTGTCCAGCTGAGTTAGTGTATTCTTAAAAGAAATAGAATGGGGGACTGGGGAGATGGCTTAGCAGTTGACACTGATTGTTCTTCAGAGGGCCCAGGTTCAAATCCCAGCACTTACATGGCAACTCACAACTGTAACTCACACATGTGGTTCACATATCTGTAAGAAGGCTAAACACCAACTCATAAAAAATAAAAATCAG
Organism: Mastomys coucha; assembly: GCF_008632895.1. Lineage (NCBI taxonomy): Eukaryota > Metazoa > Chordata > Mammalia > Rodentia > Muridae > Mastomys > Mastomys coucha. Next base: position 21,430,083 of record NW_022196915.1, read on the forward strand.
TAGAATTTTTGCAGTTTGAAATACCTTTCTTTGTCTTTGACTTTATTACAATGCTAGGGATGGAATCAGGGACCTTGTGCATGCTAGGTAGGTGTACTACCAGCCACACTTCAACCCAGGACAAAGATTTACATCAAAAGCTTGGAATCATGGCCTGGGCTCTGAGTGTACTTGAGGTTATTAGAGGTTTCTCAAATCAAGGATTTAATAATGAAGAGGGACAAAACTTGTATAGTGCTTTTCTGAGATAAACATGAATAGAGAGCTAGTTTTTAGAATTTGTTAATCTTCTGTGTGCACATGTGACCCAGAAAACCTGATCAAGTCATTGCATGAGTTCATAAATTGTTTAGGTATAAGAATGAATCATTAATTAATGTAAATCTAGTTTATAAAAGTGATGGCGGGCTGGAGAGATGGGTCAACGGTTAAGAGCACTGAGTGCTTTTCCAAAGGTCCTGAGTTCAAATCCCAGCAACCACATGGTGGCTCACAATCATCCGTAATGAGATCAGATGCCCTCTTCCTGGAGTTTCTGAAGACAGCTACAGTGTACTTACATATAAGAAATAAATCTTTAAAGAGTAATGGGAACAGGAGTATTTGACCATTCTTGAAGTAGGTTTTTGTGCAAATACTCTATTTTGTATGTGTAACATAAAAAATAGGAAGATTGCTGTCATAAACAGAATCATTAGTCAGATCAGAGACTTGAGGGTTAAAGTGAGAATATTTAGTATCAACGTCTTTGAAGAATAAAAATGGTATTACTCTTCTGTCTTGTCATTCTTTTTCTTTTGAAGTCAGTTTCCTTTTGAAAATAAAGTTTTCTTTTTTTTTTTTTTAATACAAATGTAGTTCTATGCATTTGAATTTGCAGGCTTTACTATTCTGGTTCTGAAATTCAGAGTGTTAAAACTGAGAGACTTTTCTCATAATTTTAAGTAAATTGGCTTACTAGTACAATAATAGCCTATATTAAAAAATTCAAGACAGTTTATAATCTATGAACATTCAATATGAATGTTTTTATATAATTTTGGTGTAGAATTCACAAACGCTAGTCCACTGAACTTCTTTAGACTAGTGTGTCTTGTGAGGGTAGTTTGTCTACTTTTATAAAATTTGAACAGTTTTCAATGTGACAGTGTATAATTGGTTCCATTGGTTTCATTCGCATGAGTATGGAACTTCTACCTGTCATAAACTGCCTGATCTTTGTTGTTGGAAAGTTATAAAGCAAATATGACTGGTATGAGGAGTAAAGTTTTGGTAATGAATATGTTGAATTAAATATATTAAATCCTAGACTCTCTTCCTTTTCTTTTTTCCTTTTTCTTTCTTTCTCCTCTTCCTCCTCTTTTTGTTTTTGTTTTTTCAAGACAGTTTCTGTGGTTAGCTCTGACTGTATGGAACTTGCTTAGTAGACTGGGGCAGCCTCAAACTCAAGAGATCCATCTGTCTCTGCCTCCTGAGTGGGATTAAAGGTGTGTACCACCACATGCATTGTATACTAGGCTTTCAAAACATTTATTTAAAATAAAATCATTTACTTATCTTGTGTGTGTGTGTGTGTGTGTGAATATGTGTGTAAAAATGTAGGCACATACATATGAAGGGGCATATGTGGAGGTCAGGGGTCTCTTGTTCTTGCTACTGCTGTGCCACTTACTCTAGGGGTTAGCTTATACAAGCTTCTGAGCTGTTGTTCTTTTTTTGTTTGTTTAATTTCCTTTTTGTAAGTACATTGTCGCTGTCTTCAGACACACCAGAAGAGGGAATCAGCTCCATTACAGATGGCTGTGAGCCACCATGTAGTTGATGGGAATTGAACTCAAGACCTCTGGAAGAGCAGCAAGTGCTCTTTAACCACTGAGCCATCTTTCTGGCCCTGGGCAATTCTTCTGTAGAAATACTAGGACTCCAGATACATATTTGCTACATGCAGTTTTTTATGTGGGTTAAGTTCTGAAACTTAATTCCAGTTGTCAGGCTGGTACTGATAGAACTTGTATTCAATGAAATATTTATTCATTCCCAAGAAAGTACTCTGTACCAATAAATAGATAAATAAATAAATAAATAAATAAGAAAGATTCACAATGCCAAAGCTTCTGTTACCATTACTTTTAGGAAGTAGATTTGCATTAAGTGATGATTCATTATTATGTCTAAATAATCTATGAATTCATGCAATGACTTTATTAGGTTTTCTGGGTAATGTGTGTAGTGTAGATGAAACATAAACTAGCTCTCTGTTTTCCTCTTAGATAACTGCTATATATAATCTGTGTGTGTGTATTAGCAATTTCAAGTACTTTTTTCTTCTGGTTAATTGGTTGCACAAAAGAGCAGTTACCAGTTCTGTGCTAAATACTAAAGTGATTATGTCTAGCATAGTCTTGGTAATAGCCCTGTTTTTGGTCTGAGAATGTATGTTTATGCATTTCAATTATTCCAGATAAATGAGACCTTTTTGTAAGGGATACAAAGTGAGATAGAAGCAGTTGATTTTTTTTTTTTTCTCATTTCACTAGTCACCTACAAAAGCTGTATATAATGCAAGGCATTGGAACCATCCCGACTCAGAAGAATTGCCTGGACCACCAGTAGCAAAACCTCAGAATGTCACAGTAAGTAAATATTCTTCTTTCTCTTAAAATAAAATAGAAATTAATCTAGATAGTTATTATTTTAGTTTTTGTTCTTACAAGGTTTTAATTGAAAGCTTTATAAATTAAAACTTTGTAGGAGCTCAAGGCCAATCTAGGCTTCATACTGAAACCCTATCTCAGACACTAAACAACAAAAAAGCAAACCAAAGATTTAATGACGCAATGTTCCATAGAATTTATAGTATTTAGGGTTTAAGAAAAATTATTCCTTGTATGAAGTGTTAGTATTGATTTGTGTGTGTGTGTGTGATATTATGTATGTGTTTTTGTGGGTGTGTATGTACTCAGTAGAGGATAACTTATATGAGTAATTTCTTCTAGCCTGTGGGTTCTGACAATCAAACTCAGGTTGTCAGGCTTGCTTGGCAGGCAACCTTACCTGCTAAGCAATCTCATTGGCCTTGACTTTCACTGCCTAATTTTTGGAGACAGGGTCGCATTACCACAAATTGCTGGGGTGCTGTTTTCTTCTTTTCTTTTTCTTTTTTCTTTTTTGTTTTTTAAAGAGTATAAATACTTAGTATCCAAACACTGGGATCCTTATGCTCTCATGGCAGGCACTTTACTCCCAACTTACTGATCCTGAGAATTTATAATAAATTTAGGCATGATGGCCCATACCTGTAATCCTAGTACTTGGAAGGCTAAGGTAGGAATCACCACCTTGTTGTCAACAAGGACTGCATAGCAGGACCTCACTCTTTCTCCCAAAGCTATATTGTAGACTATATTCTATAACATGTGGATTTTTTTTTTTAAGTTTGGGCCTCTGCCTTTTTAAGAATTATTTTATTTTTATTTATGTTTAAGAGTGTTTTGTCTGAATATTTATTATTGCGTATTTGTTTGTTTTTTTGAGACAGAGTTTCTCTGTGGTATCTTTGGCTGTTCTGGAATTCATTTTGTAGACCAGGCTGGCCTTGAATTTAAAGAGCCTTCTAAGTGCTGGAATTAAAGGTGTTCTTCGCCTCTGCCCAGCTATCTATATTTGTATAATGTAAAGTGACTTTTATTCCTTAATTTGATTTTCATAGAGCTAAAATTATATTGAATTAATACTTTCCAAACCAACCTTTTTGTAAAATAGTCTTGCTATCCATAATCCAGGCAACTAGGAGATGAAGGCTTGGTTATCTTAAACTACCAATGGAATGAGTTCTTAAAACAGTAACAAAAATTTGAGGATTGAGGGTCATGTGTTTGTGTTGCTAGTGGCTGAACTCAGGGCCTTGTGCATAGGACTAGTTCATCATCAGGTCTGAGAATAGAACTCTTAATAAACACAGTATAATGTTTTTTCTTAAGTTGATTATGAAGTCACCATTATATATATTAGTAATTATTTGTGATTCTGAAACATGCTTTGTTCTTTTTACAACTTTTTATTTTTGTTCTATGTTGCTTTAGTTTCCTATGCTTCTGTGATTCCTTTGTTGTAGTGTTTTGAAGCCCTGTCTTAACTGCTTATCAGTGCTACTTATGCATGCAATTGTGGTTCTTTATTCTGTTAACAGTCCTGGAAGCAAAGAAATGATATGAAATGTGAAGTTTTTAAAAAGCCAGAAGTATTTCACAAGTGGTTCTTTTGTGTGTAAATCAAAATTTAAGTCTTAGTAGTGCATGGAATTTAAATGATCGCTTAGGACCTTCAGCAGCCTCCCTCTTCCCCCTTAAAAACATTTCATTTACTTTTTTAAAGCTAAATTTGTCACATAGACAAGATGTTACCTTTTAAAATATATTTGCTTAGAACAACTAATTTAATACCTTTATTAATAGGTGAGGCTGTCTTCAAAGGAACCAAATCAAAAAGATGATGGAGTTTTTAAGGCTCCTGCACCACCACTCAAAGTGATAAAAACTGTGACAATACCTACTCAGCCCTACCAAGAAATAGTTACTGCACTGAAATGCAGAAAAGAAGACAAAGAAGTAAGCAGCCATATACCGTTTCCCTGCACGTGGATAGATTTCTATGTGTAACAATTAGCCTTTTGTCTTAAACAAATATCACTACATTGCTAGCCACAGTCTGAACCACAAACGTACCTTATTCTACTTGTCCAATACTAGTGATTCAAAAACATTTTTGTTGCCATCTAATGAATGACTTTATAGGCATTTTATTAAATACAGTGAGTCTATAGATTTAAATATGCTAGTTCAAAGTTTACAAAGAGGTGGGCTTATTTTTTTCTTGGCAGTTATATACTGTTGTTCAGCACGTGAAGCACTTCAATGATGTGGTGGAATTTGGTGAAAATCAAGAGTTCACTGATGACATTGAATACTTGTTAAGTGGCTTAAAGAGTACTCAGCCTCTAAACACACGTTGCCTTAGGTAAGATCTTAATTGTACATTTTATAATGCCGTGCATGTTGTGTCATTAAGATTTTCAACTGGATGGGTTTAAATTTGTCAATAAAGCTAGGCATTTAAAAATTTTTGTTGTTGATAATTAGTGATATGCTAAAATGTTTCCTTTTTTGTATGGTATAGGCTTTTCAGTTTCCAGATGCTAAAAGATTAAATAGTATACTAAATAATCTGAGATGGATTTTTTTGTTTTGTTTTGTTTTTAGTCTCAGAATTTCAGCCACTGAGTGATAGATTGATTTGAGCAGTGACGTGGTCATCTTTTATATATGGTGATAGATTGTATACCTTGAGTTGGTTGTATTATCTATGGTCAGTTAAAATATATCCAATGAAATATAACTACTAGTTTTAAAATAATAACAGTATTATAAGTATGAAGGGGAACTAGAATTGGTGATTGGAAGAATACACAACAGAAACATACTATTCATTTTTATAAATATAGTATGCCCATTTCATATTCTAAGCCTGGTACATGTTTTAAAAATTTGGTTTGCCCGTGGTTTTTATATTTTGTGTTATCAATATTTTAAGCCTTCTATATCCTTCTTTGGAATTATGCAAACTACAGCTAATGTCCTAGAAGTTTCTAGCTGCCTTAACACAGTCTGTTTCCTTCTAGTGTTATCAGCTTGGCTACTAAATGTGCCATGCCCAGTTTTCGAATGCATCTGAGGGCACATGGAATGGTTGCAATGGTCTTTAAAACTTTGGATGATTCCCAGCACCATCAGGTAGGTATTTTTAAGTTTCTGAGGTTGAGAAGTATTATTAAAACATTTTAGTTTTTGTCTATATCAGAAAATACCTTCATTGAATATTCATATTTTATTTGCTTGATAAGTAGAGATGATAGCCATACATTTTTGCTTTATTTATCACATTTTTCAAGACATTTTTCATAAGAAAAGTTTGTTTATATTAAAATAGTATTCAATTGTCAGTTAACATATTTTACTGAATATTTTATACTATAAAATGATTACCTCTATTTATAAGTTTTTAAGTATTGTTTGATAGTAATGGCATAGAAGAGGGATTTGAAATAGGGCTAGAGAGATATCTCAGTGGTTAAGAGCACTGTCTGCTCTTCTAGAGGTCCTGAACTTAATTCCCAGCAGCCACATGGTAGCTCACAACCATTTGTAATGGGGTCTGATGCTCTCTGTTGGTATGCAGGTGTATATGCAGATGGAACACTCATATACATTAAATAAATATAAATCTTTTTTTTTTTTTTAAGAGATATAGCCATGACTTTAAAATACTTAGCTCATTGTTGGTTCTGGAAAATAGCTGCATTGTGAAAAGGAATAAATGGTAAAGATTAATCAACCAAAGTTAACTCTTAATGTCATCATAAGTTAGAAGAAAATAGTCACTGCCAAACCTGACAGTGATATATTGAGTTGGCCTTGTATGAAAAGAAATTACTTTGTAAATAAAAAATTGAGTGGCACAAAATTAATCTAATACCAATTCTTCTAAAAGTAATGAAATAAAAGTGAGTGAACATTCCTCTGTACCCAGGTTATACTAGACACAGAATAATGAGGACAAGGCACAAGAAATGTGTTGTTTGCTTCATTGACCAGTTAGGTATAGACTTAAGACATAACTTTTTCTTAGTGCATTCTTACAGTCTTCACTGTGACATTCTAATTTCCAGAAAAATGCTTTATAAACATTTAATCAAGGGGACTGAAAAGATTATTCAGCAATAAAGGCCCTGATTTGGTTTTCTTCCATGTAAAGGAGCTCACAACCACCTGTGACTCTTGCTCCAAGCTTCTGGTCTTTTTGAGCAATTATACCTATATGGTATGTGTGAGCACCACATCCTCCCCCTTCTCTCTCTCTCTCTCTCTCTCTCTCTCTCTCTCTCTCTCTTTCTCTTTCTCTCTCTCTCTCTCTCTCTCTCTTTCTCTCTCTTTTTCACACACACACACACACCCTAAGTTTTAAAGATAAAAATAAAGACAGAAAACAGTATTTAGACAATCTGTACTTTGGACAATTCAAAGTCACAATCAAGTGGTTAATTATATACATTATATTGTTGAACATAATAAATACAGACTTACCTCAAATATTGGCTTATCCCAAATGCACAGTATTACACAGCCATCCCTCGATATCAGTGGGAGATTGGTTCTAGCATGATATGACTAAATACTTATACATTCCTATATATCCTCCCTTACAATGTAATTTCTGGGTTACCTTGAATATCTACTAAAATTTAAATGTTATGTTTGTAGTTTTTATATTATTTAGGAAATAATATCAATGAAAAGGTTTATATATATTAAATACAAGTATAATTCTTATATTTTTGAGCTGTGCATGGTTCGTTGAATTTTTGTATTCTTAGGGTATTTGTCTATCGAAGACTGATTGTGTTAACATTAAGAAATACACCTTGAGTATTTTAAGCACATTTTGTTAAATGTTTTATTAAAAACAGTTACTGGGTGGTAGGAATGTACCTCAGTTAGTTTACGTGCTTGCTTAATAAACATTAAGCCCTGGGTCTGACCCCTAGTATGACATAAACCAGGTATTATGCAGGCCTGTAATCCTAGCATTTAGGAAAAGAGACCAGAGTACCAAAACTTCAAGGTTATCCTCAACTCGAAATGAGTTCAGGGCCAGCCTGGGTTATATGAGATCCTGTCAAAAAAATGAAACAAGCCTGATACTTGTCTTTAATCCCAGCACTTGGGAGGCAGAGGCAGGTGGATTTCTGAGTTCGAGGCCAGCCTAGTCTACAGAGTGAGTTCCAGGACAGCCAGGGGCTACACAGAGAAACCCTGTCTTGAAAAACTAAAAAAAAAAAAAAATCAATCCAGCAGGTGTAATGGATTTATGCCTTTAATCCCAGCACTGAGGAGGCAAGGATAGGCTGACCTCTGAGTTTGAGGCTAGTGAGGCCCTGTCTAGAAAAGTTAATTAGTTTATGAGTGTTTTGCTTGCTTGTATGTTTGAACTAGGTGTGTGCCTGGTGCTTGCAGAGACCAGATGATGGTGTTGGATCCCCTAGGACTAGAGTTAGAGATAGCCACCAGGCGAGTGTTTGGAATAGAAATGGGGTTCCCTGGAAGAACAACTAGTGCCCACTCTTAACTGCTGAGTAATCTCTTCAGTCCCCTAGTTAAATTTATTTCAGTCCCTTGTATTCTAATGGTAAGCTCAGTTGTCTATACTTTATAGAGGAAAAATTGTGTTTTGATGCAAATATAATAATCATTTACATTACTGTTTTTTTTAAAGAAAACAAAACTTGACATGTCTTTATGCTACAAAGAACATTAAAAGTATATTGCAAAAGGAAATATTTATATTCTAGTTGAAAATTCATTAGCAAAGGATGATAGGAAAAAAACGGCTTTCAATCAGCATCTATTTATCAAATAGATATGTTTCCCTAGGATATTTTGAAAGAGCAGTGAATCAAGAATTATCAAGGTCTCCATCAAAACGAGCAATAGGAATTTTAGACATTTTAGCTTATAAATGTCAGTAATGTCCTTGTTTCTGAAGTTGTTAGTAATTGCTTTCATGAATGTTTCTTTTTTGGGGTCTGTTCAAGAATCTGTCCCTCTGTACAGCTGCTCTCATGTACATATTGAGTAGAGATCGTTTGAACATGGATCTTGATAGGGCCAGCCTAGATCTCATGATTCGGCTTTTGGAGCTGGAACAAGATGCTTCTTCAGCTAAGCTACTGAATGAAAAAGATATGAACAAGATCAAAGAAAAAATCCGAAGACTCTGTGAAACTGTGCACAATAAGCATCTTGATCTAGAAAATATAACGGTGGGTTGTTTCCTTCTATAACAAATGAAGATTACATTTAGAAAGTCTGACTAGTTACAGTGGCTTTGTGGGTTTTGACAAACCATTTAACCTTCAACAGTCTTGTTTATGGCCTTCGTTGACAATGTTTCCTACTAAAGTTTAGCTCTGAAAATCATTTCCTGTTCTAGTTAGTGTAACTGTTGCTGCGGTGAACCACCATGACCCATGAAACTTGGGGAAGAAAGGATTTATTTCAACTTACATTTCCAGGAAACAGTCCATCACTGAGGGAAATCAGGGCAGGGACCTGGAGCAGGAGTTGTTGCAGAGTCAGGAACTGCAGCAGAGACCCTGGAATAATGCTTACTGGCTTGATCCTCGTGGCTTACTCAGCCTGCTTTCGTACACAAGCCGGGACCACCACAGTGGATAGTGCCCTCCCCTATCAGTCACTAATTAAGAAAATGTGCCACAGACAAGTTCCCTCCTTTCAGATAACTGTAGTTTGACTTAAAATTAGCCAGCACACTCCTGAAATCCCTAACCTTGCTCATCTGCATTTAAGCCTTTCTTAGTTTTTGGTTTTGCTAATAAATAGCTGTTTTTCTTTTTAATTTGCTTAATGTTTTTCTTCTTACACTTTTGCTGTTAGCAACTGCAATTTTTCTCTCAATTGTAGAAATTAGAATTTGGGGGATTTATAAACAAGTTTTTTTTGTTTTTTTGTTTGTTTGTTTGTTTTGTTTTGTTTTGTTTTTTTCCTAGACTCTCTAAGGTATCTCTGGAGGCTAAAAGGAGAAATTCTGTACTTTTTGGAGCCATTTGTCCTTTTTGGAGCAGTGTCCCGCCTCATTGTAGGATTATGGCTAGTGTTTACCTTCATTCTGAGCACCATTCCCCAATGGATGATGATAATCTAAATGCTTACGAGGCCAGTCTAATATTTAATCCAAGGTTTTGAGGAGAAAAAAAAGATAATTGTTATAACTTAATTTTTTTTTAAAGATAAAACTTTTTTTTTTTTTATTGACTGCTTAACTTCGAAGACTTCAACATTTGCCACAAAATTTTCCAGACCACTGATAGTAGTCATAGTGATTGAGGACTCTCACTCTGTTCAATTATTCTAGACTTGTTAAGGGATTTATGAACAAAATAAATTACAAGTGGGAGGAAAGCCCACTTTAAAACTCAGATCCAAAATGCACATGTGCTTTGTACTTTCTAGGATTGGAAAAAAGTTGTCCTTAGCACATGGATTACCCTTTCTGTCACCACAGTCTGTCTATTACCTTTAGGCTGGCTTGGGACTTGGGCAATGTTATTCTATTTTTAAAACTTGTGATTTTCGAGCCAGGCAGTGGTGGCGCACGCCTTTAATCCCAGCACTTGGGAGGCAGAGGCAGGTGGATTTCTGAGTTTGAGGCCAGCCAGGGCTACAGAGTAAGTTCCAGGACAGCCAGGGCTACACAGAGAAACACTGTCTTGAAAAAGAAAACAAAACAAAAAAAAAAAAACCCAAAAAACCAAAGCAACAAAAATCCTTTTTAAATATATTTGTGCTGTTGATAACTCATGAGGAGATGATAAGATTTTTAACAGGGCTACAGTGCTAATGGCTAGCAGAGTAGTCTGATTGGTGATTTTGCTCTAGATGATTATTTTAGTCTTGAAGTAAAAATGCTTAAAATAATAGGTTATTTCCAAAAGTTAGCTTATATATGCTGAATATGAATATAGCCTGAAATATAAGAGTTTTTACTAATATAAACATCTTATGCTCTTCTTAAAGATTGTAGCATTAGGCTTCAACTTCACTGTTAAGACTTATGAGCTGATAAATTTGGTCATTAAATTACTATTTGCAGGACCTAAAATGAGAAATGAACCCAATTGAATGATTTTGTTATATTAGATTCTAATTATTTATCCGAACAAGAATTTCTTTGTCTCTAAAAATCTTATTAAAATGTTTAGATCTAAGTTTGTAATCTAAGATTCTCATTGGTAAACCTTGTTTTATTTTTAAGTAATATATATTCCATTTCAAATATACATGACAAGGTGAAAAGCTTTCTCTTAAAGTGTTTAAGCTTGGGTTGGTTTCGTGGGACAGATAAAATCTTTTTTTCAGTCTTTGCTAACTATTCTTCCTACTCCTCTTTTTAAATGAGTAGTACATTGCAAGGGATTAGCAGGCTAAGGATAACTACATCACTTCCTTCAGCCCTGCTGATTATTTCTTCTATTAGGCCTAAACTTCCTTTATTACATCAAGAACCAGATTACTCTCTGTTAGGAAGTGTCTTTAGGCTTTAAAACCGTGGGCTCATAAAGAAAAATACTCAAACACACACACACAAGTGCATATATACATATATACACACACTTTTGCTATGACCAGGAATACCCTAGCTGCTACATAATCCTGTAGTATAAAGTTTAAGGCAAAATATGATTAAAAAAGAGCCATCTGTACAGGAAAATAAAAAATATAATGAGCAGAGAAGTGGAGGAAAAAATGTGGTTTCACTGATAAGTATGTGGGAAAATGGTCATGTTTACTATGTTCAGAAAAAATATAAACCCAAATCGTTACCACTCTGTAACGTCAGGCTGTTTAAATTAATAACCATTGAGTTTGAAAATTTAGGGCCATTGATATTCCCATACATTCCTCCTCAAAAGTTATCTTATTACATTCTTTTTGGTAGGTTAATCCAATATATTTATTTATAGAAAGGAAAAGAAGCTGGGTGTGGTGGTGCATAACTTTAATCTCAGCACTTGGGAGACAGAATCAGGCAGATTTCTATGAGTTCAAGGTCAACCTGGTCTACAAAGTGAGCCAGGGCTGCTTACACTGAAAAATCAGAAACAAACAAAAAAAATCAATAATGCCACACCTATTATGCATTATATGAAACTAACAAAAAAATAGATTACTTTTAAATGATTTTTGGAACCTCACCGTGTAGACCAGGCTGTCCTGGAACTCAGAAATCCACTTGCCTCTGCCTCCCAAGTGCTGGGATTAAAGGTGTGTGCCACCACTACCCTGCTAAATCACAGTTTCTTTAGTGTAGACTGTTCTGATAAAATTAGTTTATTCACCTATTCTATTTTTTACTTACTGCATTTTAGTAAAGAAAAATAAATCCTAAAATTAATGCTTCAGAATTATTCTAACCTGGTGGTGGTGTCACATACCTTTAATTCCAGCATTCTTGAGGGAGAGGCAGGCTGGTCTCTGAGTTCCAGGTCAGCCTGGTCTACAGAGTCAGTTCCAGAACTGCCAGGATACAGAAAATCCTGTCTCAAAAACATCAGGACAAAAGAAAAAGAATTATTTTGCACTCAGTATTCATTAATGGTATTTCTGATTTTTAGACTGGTCATTTAGCTATGGAGACATTGCTGTCCCTTACTTCCAAACGAGCAGGAGATTGGTTTAAAGAAGAGCTCCGGCTTCTGGGTGGTCTGGATCATATTGTAGATAAAGGTGTGTATACATATGTACGTACATACATACATACATTCTGTAGATAAAAGTCTGTGTATGCACATGCACACATACAGAGTGTTATATAACTTCAGTCCCAGTACTTAGGAGACAGGCAGGTGGATCTTTGAGTTTGAGGCCAGCCTAGTCTAGTCTACAAAACCAGTTCCAGGATTGCCAGGGCTACATAGAGAAGAAACCCTGTCTTACAAGCACAACAGTTGGAGACACTGTGATCAAGGCAGCTTATAGAAGGAGTTTATTATGAGCTTTCAGTTTAAGGGGGTGAGTCCATGACCAGCATGGCAGTAAGCAGGCAAGCACTGGGGCAGTAGCTAAGAGTTCACATCTTTATATAAGCACTGAGATGAGATGTGGGGAGGGAGATAACTGCGAATGTCCTGAGTGTTCTGAAACCTTAGAGCCCATCCATATTACAGGCCTCCTCTGACAAGCCCATACCTCTTAATCCTTCCTAAACAGTCATACAACTATTGATCAAGCCTCCAGATACATGATCCTATGGAGCCCATTATCCTTCAAACCATTGTACTTAGGCATAAATTTATCAGGCATAAAATTATGTTCTCATTCCAGCATATACATATTCATAGTATATTGATAGCATGTGTGTAGGTAACATTTGATGTTAGCTAAGAAATAATTATTGAACTTTTATATACTAACTTTTGTCCATTTGTTTTTGTCTAGTAAAAGAGTGTGTGGATCATTTAAGTAGAGATGAGGATGAAGAGAAACTAGTGGCCTCATTATGGGGAGCAGAGAGATGTTTACGAGTTTTAGAGAGTGTAAGTATGGACAGCTGGAGGAGGGGAATTATCTTTACTTGTGATTGTTTAACCACCTGATGTTTTAAATATCCTGGGGTTTTACCTTTGCTTATCTATCTGAATTAAAGTTGTAAGGATTCTTTTCAAAACCAACTGTTAGTAAATGGGCATTTTATCATTTTAAGAAATGTATTGTTTTGCTGGATATGGTGATATATACTTGTGATCTAAAACTGGGAGGGAAGATTGTGATTTCAAGGCCAGCATGGGCTACATAAATAAGACCCTGTCTCAAACCAAAAGCTTTTGTTTGTATATTATTGCTTCAAATCAAAGGTGCATAGAAGTTTGTTTACATGTACATGACTATAATTTTCTTAATACAAAAATCTGGTTTTGTTAAAATACTAACTTGTTTATCAAACACACATTCATGGTTTTGTTTAGTTAGTACACTTTTTTCTTTTTAGTTTTTGAGTCAGATTATAAGCACAACTAAAAATATTTATTTGACTTTGGAAAATAACACTGTTGGGTGACAGTAAGTATGTTTTGGTCTTTGTTTTGAATGACTTAACCTAGTTCACATAGGCTACAATTTTACTGACAGTGAATTTTAGAATGTATAATTGCTGATAAAGTAGATTGTTTAGGCACTTTTCAAAACATGGAAGAGCTCTTGGCAAACACAAATAAAATTGTTCGTTCTAGGGTGCTGTTTACTAGGTTATACATTATTTCTTTATTTAAAATATTTTAAATGGCTGACTATATTGGCACACATCTTTAATCAACACTTGGAAGGCAGGTGGATTTCTGTGAGTTCAAGACCAGCCTGAGCTGTATAGTGAATGCCAGGGCTATGTAGAGATCATATCTCAAAACAAAGAAATAAATAAATAGACATTAAATTAAAAAGTAAAATATTTTAAATATACTTATGAATTTTAAAGTATCAAGTTTGTACGTTGGAGGTCGTCTTTTGCATTTCGAAGTACTTGACAATTATGAGTAAGTTATTATGAGAGTGATGTCTTTATTTTATGATAAATTAGTAGTTTTTTGTTGGGATCCCCTATGTAACTTTAGCTGACGTGTACTTCACTATGTAGACCAGGATGTTTTTTAACTCATAGATGAGCCTGCCTTCTGAGTGTTAAAATTAAAGATGTGTTCTACATTCTGATCAGTACTTCTCTTGTTTTAAATATTGAAGCTATAGGTTGTACAGGTGTTTCTCTGTATCAGGGCTTTATAAACATTGCCACCTACAACTCATTTTTGCCCAGTAAATTTTAATGTGAACCTCAATATATTAGCTATACTAAATAGGCATATAATACAAAAAAGTTTTAAAATTGAACCCAAGACATAATCTTAACATTTTGATTTTTGTTTTGGTTGGTTAGTTTGTTAGTTTTTAGGGGTTTTATTTTGTTTGTTTGTTTTTGTTTTGTTACACAGGGTTTCTCTGTGTAGCCCTGGCTGTCCTGGAACTCACTCCATAGACTAGGCTGGCCTTGAACTCAGAAATCCGCCTGCCTTTGCCTCCCAAGTGTTGGGGTTAAAGGCATGTGCCACCACTGCCCGACTTGTTAGTTTGTTTTTTGAGACAGGGTCTTTATATATAGTCCTAACTGCCCTAGTACTTGCTTTGTGGACCAACCTTGCCTCAGACTCAGAGATCCACCTTATTTCTGCCTCCTGAGTACTAGGATTAAAGTTTGTACCACCATGCCCAGCTGTTAAACAGCAAATTTTAAAGTCAGTCATTCTGACAGTTTACAACCCAGAGGTATACCGGTTTGATACACACTGAGGAAACTATTAAAAGTGTTTGTTATATTTAATCAAGTGACTATTTTTATAAGATGAGAAAATTTTGTGCTATTATAGTATGTAACATAAAACAGACATGTTTCTTAGCTGTTTGAGCAGTGTGTGGCATGACAACACACATGATGCAAAATGTTCATGTTGTATCGTAGAACTAAGTGAATTCATTAAATGAGCCATGGTGATAACCGTTTCAAACAACACTTTAGGATTCATTATACATTTATATTTGATTTTTAATGAATTTGGTTATTGATAACACTGAAAAATTTTCTGTGCTGCTAACTTTTGTTGTCCTCATATTTAATTACATCTCTGTAGGTCAAAACTGGAGTTTAAGAAATTGTGTCCTTAGATGGCAAGATCTGTTTCATCTTTTTATATTTTAAGTTGTCAGGAAAAGTGTGGTATTATATAAATGAAAATTATGGAATATCATAGTCATTTTATATCCATTCCTTTTAGGTAACAGTGCATAATCCAGAGAATCAAAGCTACTTGATAGCCTATAAAGATTCACAACTCATTATTTCATCAGCTAAGTAAGTTTTATAAACTCTAATTGTTTATTTAAAACTCAGAAAATAAAGATGTATTCTATTTTTTCTTAAAATGTGTTGACTGAGTTTTATGAATACGTACATTATAGATAAAAAGTTAAGAGTGTAGATTCTTGAGGTAAAATGGTTTGGTGAGTATTGAAGCTCCTTTATATTAACCCTGGACAAATAACTTGTTCTTTATGGGAAGGGCAAGAATTGTGCCTAGGCACTAGGTTGGTTTTCATCACCAAACAAGTAGATATATCTTAACATATACTACCATATATACATTTTTTACAATGTATATAATACATAAAAGATGACATGTTTGTTAATACATTTGAAGTGATTTTAACATATATGTACAATATATATGAAAGAGTCAAATTCTTTATGTAAACCTAGTAGAACATTGCTTAGTATATAGTCAATGGTAAATATTTTAGGCCTTTTGTTTTGAAATGGATTGTAACTCCATTTTTGTCATTTATTTTATCTCATTTTCCAGATCTTTGTACATCTCCCTGTCTAGCCTTCATCACAATTAGGCTAATGTTGTCACCCCCAATGCTCCTGTGTCTCTAGTCCTGGTTCTGTCTGATTACAACAGCTTCTTCTTGGTATCACTGTCCTAGATTTTGCTCTCTCTGTCCTAGTTCTCTGGCCTTTATCTTAGCCATCATGCCACTGGGATTTAACTTACTCTGAGTCTCTGCTTTGAAAAGCGAATCTTAAATTGCAATTCTATATGACCCTTGATTGTCTTTGTAAATTTCCTTATAAAAACTATTTTAGTGTGAATGGTCTGGTTTATCTGTGTGTTAAGCTTTTATTTGGAGAGTTTCAAATTATGAGAAGTATAGGCTGAATAGTATGATTAAACTCTTATTACTCAGCTTGAATAAATAAATACATGGCTGAGCTTTGTTTCTGTGTATAACCTCATCTTTGTGTGTATGTGTGTGTGTTATTTTGAAGCAAACCCAAATGCTATATCATCTCCATTTCCGGTTTTATTGTGCTTTTGTGAATTTTATAGCACATGATTATCCTTAACATAAGCAATTCTTCCTTATCAAGGAACTTCCTTGAAGATTAAATGTTTCTCATTGCATTTTATTTGATAGGTGGTGGTTGGGTTGGTTGATTGGTTTATTTTGTAGTAGCAGTAGAGATGGAACCTATGCTTATACCAGCCAAGTGGTCATTCATTCCTACTCTGTTTTTTTAATTTAAAAAAAAGTATATTGTTCCTGCTCTTAAAGTTATTTTCTTATGCTTCTTAATCCCTGAGAATTGCCTTCATAAGGAAGTATTTGACAGATTTCATCTCTTGCATGGGGTTTTCTTGTGAAATGTCTTTAGAAGTGGTGATAAAAGTCAGAATTGGATGTACAGGTAAATAGCATTTACCTGTAGCTTTCAAGAAAACCCTTATAGGTACTTATTAATACTTAGCACAGACAGTTTAGTTACTAATAGCAACAGGGAAATTTTGTCAACATCCTCAAACATTAAAAAAGCAAATTGTTTGGGTTTGAACATAAAAGAACATCGTTCTAACCAAAGATTTGTAAAATATTAGGAACGTTATAAGATTTCCTCATTGCATATTAAAAATAAGCTAGGAATAGATTAAATGTATAGAATTTTTCTTTAAGGTTTTATGTGGTATGCAATTAATGAAAAATAAACTGACGTCAGTTTACTTGATCTGTGTTAGACTTGAAAAAAAAGTAGTGAATTTGATGGATGAAAGATGCTTTGGCAGCTGTAGAGATGACTCAGCAGGGAAAGATACTTGCAGTATAGACTTGACCAGAAACCATGCAAACCTTTAAGAAGTGCATCTACTCTACAGAGTTGTCTTCTGACCCCCATATGGGTGGTATGGAATCTTTGCTCACATACCCATCAAACACACTTATTAAAAATAATCAAAATTTACAGATAGACCTGTGTTAGCATTCTACTTCCTTGTTAGTATGTGTCAAACTTGGGAATCATTGGATGTAGCTGCCAGAAGACCTGTTAATGTTCCTCAATTAAAAATAATGACTTGTCTTAATGTATGTCAGGCATTTGATAGTCATCTTTATCAAGTGACCTTTATATATGATACTCTACTTGCTAAGAAAACATTCTCTTCCTTATTTGCTAAATAACAACTAAGTGGAACTGAGAACAGGCATTATTTCTTCAGGGCTTATAGGCGGGAGCATTGTGGTGATATATTTTGTATTTGAGGTGTCTATAAAATATAACAGCTCATGTGAGTAACACAAGTTCGTTTTATGGGGTTCACCCCCACCCCCTCCTCCTTCCTCCCCCCTCCCCTGTTGGTTGTTGTGGTGCTAATTGTTTGGTTTGAGACAGGATGTTATTCTTTTGTCCCAGCTAGTAAACTCCTAGGCTAAAACAATCCTTCTGCCTCAGCCTCCTCTATAGTGGGGATTATAAACATGAACCACCATGCTCAACATGGAATGGACTTACAACTTTAACTTTCTTTAGAGAGAAATTATAGTGATCAAGTATACCAAAATTTAGCATTTAGCAAAATTATTAGCACATGTGATACATTATTAGATATTAACATTGTAACTTTCAAAACAGGAAATCAAAACAAAAAACCCTGATCATTTTTTTAGGTCCCAGTAAAGAGAAATTGTCTAACTTTTATTATACCATAATATACATTTTATTTTCTCTTAAGAGCATTACAGCATTGTGAAGACCTGATTCAGCAGTATAACCGAGCTGAGAATAGCATATGTATAGCAGACAGTAAACCTCTGCCTTACCAGAATGTAACTAACCATGTGGGCAAAGCAGTGGAGGACTGCATGAGGGCCATCATTGGAGTATTACTCAATTTAACTAATGACAATGGTAAGTAGTAATTTCTTATTATGTCGCATTTGGAAATAAGCTATTCTATTTTTGATATAATGATTTATAATATTCCTTAATGTAATTACCTTACTCCTATAGTCATAAGGAACTCTTAGAATGCCTAGTAAATTAACCTTTAAATATCAAAACCCCATATTTCATTAAAGAAATAGTCATTTTAAGATTAAAATTTTAAATTAATGCTTAGTAGTTGAGTATAGTTATGAACACTATACTTCAGAGGGAGGCTAAGGCATGGGAGGCTAAGTGCCATGAGGTTGAAGTCAGTTTGAACTACAGAGCAAGGTTCAGGTCAAGCAGGATTAGAGTAAAACCAGGAGTAAGAAAAGAAAGGAAAGGAAAACAAAACTCAAGAACAAAAAAATCATTTTAACGTGACTATAAATGTTACCAGGAAGGTTTTTGTTTGCATTCTTCAGAGTGGGGCAGCACAAAGACAGGAGAACAAGAAGGACTCATAGGCACAGCGATGAACTGTGTCCTTCAGGTTCCAAAGTACCTACCTCAGGAGCAGAGATTTGATATTCGAGTGCTGGTGAGTTGAAGTGTGGTCACTTTGTAATTGTATTTTATTTTGTCTTTAGATGATGAAACTTTCTTTTAGTTTGGATTTAAGAATCTGTCATCTAATATATTCTGTGTTGTTTTGGTGGATCCTTATAAACATCTTCATATTTTTCTGTTCTTAAAACATCCTTCATAGACTTAGAAGTATAAACTGAAAATGGTGGTTGATAACTGAAGGAGCTAAGTGTGGCTCCTGCCTGTACTCCTAGCACTTTACAGGGTGGAGTAAGAGGATGGCCATGAGTCAAGGCCAGGCCAAACTACAGAAGTAGGAAGACAGTTCTGTGGTTCATTCAAGCCAGCTAAAAGAAAGAATGGTGTCGTACATAATGGTTGCAAGTGGAAAAATGCTGCTTAACATTTTACTTGACAATAAGTTATATTTATTATATTAAGTTCTTATGTGTGATGATTATATTTTTAAATGTTTTATAGGGATTGGGTCTACTGATTAACCTGGTGGAGTATAGTGCCCGGAATCGACACTGCCTTGTCAACATGGAAACATCCTGTTCCTTTGATTCCTCCTTCTCTAGTGGAGAAGGAGATCATAGTTTAAGGCTAGCTGGACAAGTTCATGCTGTTCAGGCTTTAGTACAGGTGAGGAGCAGTAACATAATTCCATATCATAATTCTACAAGGTTCACTGTGCACTCAGAAAATGAAAGAAGTCAAACTGACCTCCTCAGCCTTACTGTCCAGATTCCCTGACAGGGTCCCTAGGACCTTGGTGGGGGCTGGTTCTTGGACCAGTTTTGAGAAATGTTCTTTTGTTTTGTCAAAGTTATTATCCTGTACATATTGTCTTCAAAGTCTGTATATTTAGCACACCTCTTAATGTCGGCTTAGCATTTGATATTTAGATAATTCTCACTAGTAAATTAGTACTTTTCCCAAATAGTGCGAATGGGTATATTAGGTACTTTTTGTGTTGAACACCATAGCAACAAAAGGAAAAAGTAATTGAAGGCAAGGACTTTGGCATGTTCTCTTGTCTGTATGGATACCAAATAGATAGGAACTATATGAATAATCTTCCTTACATACTTCCAGTGATAAGAATGCTAATGATGTTAAGACCTAGTTCTTCCTGAGAACTTTTTTTCCTTTTTCTTTTTTTTGTTTTTGTTTTTGTTTTTGTTTGTTTGTTTGTTTGTTTTTTGTTTTTTTGAGACAGGGTTTCTCTGTGTCGTCGTGGAACTTACTCTGTAGACCAGGCTGGCCTCGATCTTAGAAATCGCCTTCCTCTGCCTCCCAAGTGCTGGAATTAAAAGGTGTGCACCACCACTGCCGGGCAAGAACTTTTGTATTTATTAATTATTTATATTTTAGCTTTGTCATTGTTCTGTCTTCCGGTTAATTCATCCAGTATGTGTAGGTTTGCTTATTAATTTGTTTTTTAATTTTTAGAAATGGGTGGATTTTTTTTTTTTAAGATTTATTTTATTTATTTTATGTGCATGAGTACACTGTAGCTGTACAGATGGTGGTGAGCCATTATGTGTGTGGCTGCTGGGAATTGGACTTAGGACCTCTGCGGCCCGCTCTTGCTCCGGCCCCGCTTGCTCCGGTGTAATTTACTGTAGCTGTCTTCAGACTCACCAGAAGAGGGTGATTGATCTCATTATGGGTGGTTGTGAGCCACCATGTGGTTGCTGGAATCTGAACTCAGGACCTTTGGAAGAGCAGTCAGTACTCTTACCTGCTGGGTCATCTCGCCAACCCCTGGGTGGGGGTTTTTTAATTTGTTTTTGTTTATTTTGTTTTTGTTTCCCCTTTAATTTTCTTGGAAGTGTTACCTGGATTAAAGATAATTATGAGACTTTCAATCTTGGAAACACAATATAAATTGTTACTAGATTACTTAAAACGGCATTTATACTTCAGTTTTGGTTTTCAGTAAATGTAGGACAAAAGCTTTTTTAAAACCAGATATTCTTATTTAAAACAAAATATCACACTATGTACATGTTAGTACTTGATGTCTTTAAATTTCTTTTTTTTTTTTACAATATCTTTCTAGTGTCTCCTGTGTCCCTCTCACTTCTTTAGTTATAATTGTTATATGTGTGTCTTTTACAATTGTGTGTGTATAAGTTTATAAATGCAATCATTTGAAATCATTTAGTGTTGGTCATGTGTGTTTAGTGCTGACCTCAGGATTGACTAACCTGTTGATATCTCTTTAATGATTTTCAAAAATAATTTTTGTCAGCTATTTCTCGAACGAGAGAGAGCAGCACAATTGGCAGAAAGTAAGACAGATGAATTGATCAAAGATGCTCCCACCACTCAGCATGATAAGAGTGGAGAGTGGCAAGAAACAAGTGGAGAAATACAGTGGGTATCAACTGAAAAGACTGACGGTGCAGAGGAGAAGCAGAAGAAGGAAGAGGAGGATGAAGAACTCGACCTTAATAAAGGCATGTTAATCTGATGTAGTAATATAGTCACAGTGAGAATAATGGGTTTTGTTTGTTTTTGTTTTGTTTTTGTTTTTGAGACAGGGATTCTCTGTATAGCCCTGGCTGTCCTGGAACTCACTCTGTAGACCAGGCTGGCCTCAAACTCAGAAATCTGCCTGCCTCTGCCTCCCAAGCGCTGGGATTAAAGGAGTACACCACCATTGCCTGGCTTTAGGTTTCTTTTTTTAAACATTTGATTCGCATATTTTTATAATTTAGTTAACGTCTTTATAGTTTGTCTAGTTAAGCTTTGGAATTTCAGTAATTCTTCCTGTCTTTGAGTATGGTGTGTGTCAGTGAGAGATCACTTTTCTTGTGTGGTACTTCTGCTTTACTCTGTAAAGAGCAACAGCTAAGTTGGGCATGATAGTGCACAGTTATCTATAATTCTAGCATGAGATAGGCTGAGGCAGAGGAATGTGACTTGGAGGTCAGCCTGGGTTTTTTCTAAATAAGACCAGGTTTCTAAAGCAGTAGAGGATGAGTATCTCAGGTTTTTTCTATCTGCCTCACCTTAAACTAAGGTATTCCATCAAAATTTACAGTGGTAGTTCTCAGAGCTTACTAGGGAAAGACTAATACATACCTAGCTAGAGGTACTATCTTTACTAATGAATTTATGGACTACCTACTATTTCTATGAATTATATTTACTTTATATGTAAATTCTGCAAAATAGCTATTTGTAACCAAACCTCTGAGATTTTTGGGCTTTCTTGTTTGGTTTATTGAGACACAATCTCTGTATAGCTCTGACTGTTCTGGAACTTGTTCTGTAGACCTGGCTGGCCTGTAATGGCCAAGAACTCCCTCATGAGTATTGGAATTAAGGCCTGGGCTGCCACTGCCCCACTAAGGTTCTGAAATTTAATATACTCAATATTTTCCACTTAGACTGATGCTGATCCTATTTTCTTTTTGTTAGCCTACTCCTTCCCTAAGTTTTGATACTCAATCTCTTACTTGAAGACCTGTAGTCCAATAATTTATTTCAGTTGTATGCATTTTGTGGCATTTGTCAGAACTATGTCTCTTGTTTTGATAGTCATACTCATAATATATGCAGTATATTATATATATGTGTGTGTGTATGTACATATATATGCATATGACTGCATATAGGCATTTCGTAGTCTTACTCCATCTTGTTTATCTGTGCATTGTTGTATCCCTTTGGGTTGTTTCTACTTTTTCACTAGTATAGTGATGTTAATTGTTTTCCAGTATGGTAACACCAACCTATCAACAATATATAAGGGTTCCAGTTTATTCACACCTTCAGGATTACTTGAAGGTTATTTTTCCTAGTCATTTTAATTGATGAAAACCTTTTTGTTTCATTTATAGCTCTCTAAAAACTGATTATTTGTAACATCTTTATTTGTTCTTTGGTCTTTTTGTATATATGATTTGGGGGGGGCTGGTTTTTTGAGACAGGGTTTCTCTGTATAGCCCTGGCTGTTCTGGAACTCATTCTGTAGACCAGGCTGGCCTCGAACTTAGAAATCTGCCTGCCTCTGCTTCCCAAGTGCTGGGATTAAAGGTGTGCACCACCACCACCCGGCTCCTTTTTATATATTTGAAGAAGTGTTTATTTGGGTCTCATGCCTACTTTTTAATCTTGTTATTAGTCTTTTGTTGTTAAATTGAAAGAATTCTTGATACATTCTAATCATTTTTACCAGATTAATGATTGTGTTACTTCCTTTATGTGAATTGCCTTTCACTTTGTTATTGGTGACCTTCTAAAAACCAATATTTGAAGTATATTGCAGTTCAGTTTTTATATTTGGGTCCCTTACTCATTTTGAGTTCATTTTTTTTAAAAAAAAAAAATTGAGATAAGGAATTGTACATCATTTTTAGTAGCCTTTAAGGTGATAAGAGTGTAATTGATGTTATGGGGTCTATATCAGCTTTGTACTGTAATAACTCCTTATTTCACTGTTTTCAGCCCTTCAGCATGCTGGCAAACACATGGAGGATTGCATCGTGGCCTCCTACACAGCTCTGCTTCTTGGGTGTCTCTGCCAGGAAAGTCCAGTAAGTAAATAGACTAGTTCAGAAGTACCTCATGTATCTTTAAAGATTGGTGCAACAGCTTCATGCCATTAATTACCTAATGCACTTAGTTTAAAACTTTTCCCTGTTCATACATACTTTTTATTTCAGAAGAGTGGCTGATTGTATAGTTATTTAAACAGTTTTATTTATTTCCCTGTGGAAGATGTCAAGAATATGTCGATAGCTTCCTTTAAAACTTCTTTTTAAAATAGAATGTGAACATCTTTATTTCCTTTGCATTATAGACTTTTATAGCAAGATTTGAGATGTAGTAGATTGTTGGTCTTTATGGCTTTTTTACAACTGATATACCAGTCAGACTCAAACTGTTAAAGATGATAAAAAGCATGCTGGGGGTTGGGGGGCTCAGGATGTAACTCAGTTACTAATGTGCTTGATTAGTGTGCCTGAAGCCCTGGGTTTGGACCCTATTATTACCTAGGCTGGTTATGGCAGTTATGCCTACAATTTGAGAAATGAAGGTAGTTGGATCAGAAAGATTATTCTTGGCTAAAAAGAGTTTGAGACCTACTTGAACTTAGAGACCTTGTCTCCCAAAAACTTAATTAAAATGCTTTTAATGTCATACCAAAGGATTTACATACAAGAAATTAAAATAAAGACTTCAAAGTATTTCTTGACCTTTTCGGGATCTTTCTAAAGAAAGAATGATTTTGTTATAACAAGGAAGTTCTTGGTATGGATGATTAAGTCCTTGTTGCTAGTACCTGTAGTTGATGTGAAAGAAGGGAGAGTTTAAAACCTATGCTCAGCTGGCCAAGTGAAATTTGACCCATTTTAGTGGCTCAGTGGAGTAACTTGTCCTGCACAGGTTTTATCATCCTTTTCCCTGGTTAAAAGCACTCAGCATGGGCTGGAGAGAGGGTTCAGCTGTTAAAAGCACTTGCTGCTTTTCAGGGGATTGGGGATTGGGATGTGATGGCACCCATGTCAAGTGGCTCATAACCATTTATGAGATTAGCTTCAGGGTGTCCAATGCTTCTGCCCTCTAACAGCACCTGCACTATATGCACATATATATACACATATATACGTATATGCGTACAGTTAAAAATTTTCAAAATACAGGTGGTGATGGCACATGCCTTTAATTCCAGCACTTGGGAGGCAGAAGCAGACAGATTTCTGAGTTCGAGGCCAGCCTGGTCAACAGAATGAGTTCCAGGACAGCCAGGGATATACAGAGAAACCCTGTCTCAAAAAACAAAAAAAAAAAACTAAACAAAAACAAACAACAACAACAACAAAATATATATATATATATATATATGTATAAAAAGCACTTGATATGGTCGTAAGTGACCATACTTAAGGTCCCATCTAATCAAATAATGTCCCACAGTACCTTCTCCTCGTTTTCTTTTTAAAGACATCCTTGGACTGAACATCTATCTGGTGCTAAGCATTGGGCCACATACTTTCCTCTTAACCAGTTTTAGGCTAGGAAAATGTTAGTAGCTTATGTTCATCAGGAGTTATCCCTGAGAAATATGTATCTATATAAGTTGGTAGTCACACAGAAATGGAGGTTCTAGGTATTGGACAGTCTGTTGAAGTTGGAAAAATCAAATCTGAACATCAAAACAACACTGTAAATAGGATATTGGAATCATTGTTAGTGTTCCCTTTGGAATATGTGACACAGGTAGATAAGTGAAAAGTCAGTAGTAATTGCCTTAATTTCTAATTGTTGTGATTAACCATTGGGACAGTCGTGTTTGAATGTGTTGGTAATGGATCTTTAAATTGTGTTTGTCTGACATATGACCATTATGGATATCTGTAGCTTTTGTGTCCCTAAAAGGGGGTTTCTGAATGTGTTGATGGTTTTGTGGAGTCTTACAGCCACTGATATGGTGTATTAGTTGCCTTGTCAATCCTTATAATTAGAAAACTCAATGCTACCACAAGTACAAAGTGAATTGGCTTTCCCATTGTGGAAGTGAAAGAGATAAAGCACACTTGTATACTTATGGGCAGTAAGCTGCCTTTGTTCTGTGGCCCCATGCTTAGGAAAGTCTGATAGCATAGCTACTTGACTACCCATTTGCACTTGTTACTTTGCAGTGGTCAGTCTCCTCGCTGCTGTTGTTGGTTCATGCCTCTCTTTATTCTTTGCACAGTGCCACAAGATCTAGCTTTCTTCAGAGCTCTTGCTAATCATGTAATTTATCTGTCTCTGTCTTGTCAACAGCAATAGAATGGTGGACTTACTTGCTACTTTAAGAACATACAATACAGTTAAGCCTGCTTCTCTTATTTAGCAATGCCAGCATGCCTTTTGGATAGCTATTACACTTTTCAAATAGTCCATGCTATATTATTTCTATTTACCTCCTATACTATGAATGTTGTAATGTCCTTTTTATGGCCACTATAAATGTTTAATTCTATATAGGAGTAAAAAAGAATTTGAACTAATGAAGGGCTTTCATTCACATCATGGGAGCTATTTATTCTTTATCATAGAGACATACATTTTTACTGAGCAGTCCTTCAGAGTTACCTCAGCCATTCTTTTCTCCACCATTATGGAGGTTTAAATGTGATGACTGGTACTAACTACTTTTGTAGATCATGGTTATTTTAGCAGGTTTTTAAATTTAAACTTCTGTGGATGGATGTTTTGCCAGTGTGGTAGTTTTCTTTTTATTGCTGTAAAAAGATCATGACCAAGAACTTGGGGAGGAAAAGGTTTATTTGATCTTAGAGTTTACAGTCCTCCATGTTGGGAAGTTGCCAGAAACTCCTAGGAATCCTGCTAACTAGTTTGCTCAGTTTTCTTTCTTATATAACCCAAGACCACCTGCCTGGAGGTGGTACTGCCTGCCCCTTCAGTTATCAATGAAGAAAGCACCCCATAGACTTGTCTACAGGTCAATCTGATGGAAGCAGTGTAATTGGAGTTCTTTTTCCCAAGGTGACTCTAGTTTGTGGCAAGTTGACAGAAAACTAATGAGCATACTCCACATGTATGTCTGTACATCAAGTATGTGTCTTTTGCCTGGAGACCAGAAGGGTATTAGATCCAGTGGAACTAGAGTTAGGGACAATTATGAGCCACTATGTATGTAGATGCTGGGAATCAAACCCAGATTCTCTGGTAAAACAGCTAGTGTTCTTAACTGTTACACCTTCTCTGTAGCCCCTATTTTAGGAGTTTATTACATCTTTTCTGATATACACATACATACACCCACACACATTAATAAAATAGAGAGGGTGCTGGTTTTGCTGATAATCAAATAAAAAATAATCACCTTTCCTGGATTTGCCCCATAATTTATCCCAAGTGATATGTTTTAAAGATTTAGTTAATTCTTCTCTTCTAATTTACCTTTGTAGCATGGAGAATTTTCTTTCATCTTTCTGTTTTATAAGCAGCTCTGTGCATAGAGTCTGTCTACATATTTAACTGTGCAGTTTATTTCAGACCTTTCTTTGCATTTTCAAAACTAAATATTCACAGATATTTCTTTGTAACTTTTGCTAGCTTTGTCATTTTCCATTTCTTTCTGTGGGTAGGGTGGTATGGAGTTGGGAATTGACCTGAATGTGCATGCACATAGGTAGGTAAGTGAATGCAGATTGGGAATAACCTATGTGTTTTGGGGTCCTTTGTAGGTGCTTAGGACAGGATATGTAGCAGAGCCAACAGCATCAAGTGAGTTACAGTATCATTTTCTACCACCAGCTTGACTGTCTTTAATCTGTTTCTTCAGATCAATGTAACTACAGTAAGGGAATATCTTCCAGAAGGAGATTTCTCCATAATGACAGAGATGCTTAAAAAATTCTTAAGCTTCATGAATCTTACCGTAAGTAACTTTTATTGTATATTGCAGTTTATATGAGTTTTTGATTATTTTTCCAGACAGTCTTAACACTGTAACCCAGGCCGGCAATCCTCATGTTTCAGCCATTGGACCAGCACTAGACCAGTGGGACTTGGCTAATTTGTGTGCTTTTCAATTTCAATGTAATATTTGACGGTGAAAATAATAATTCTATAGTGTTCCCTGTGGCAAAATATGTAACATAAGCAGCTTACAGAAAGGTTCATTTTGGTTTATAGTTCTAAAATATTTAATCGATTGTGGCAAGGACAGGGTGGAAGAACCAACCACCTACGGTAATAGAGAATAGAGATAATAATAGAGAATAGAGAATGCCTATGTATCTGCTTTCTCCTTTTATTCCAACTGTGCTTCTGGGCTGTGGGATGATGTTACCCACAAACAGAAAACTATTGTGGCAAAATGCTGTATTACTTAGGCAATGATTTAATTTCAGTGTACTCTTTACTAGGTAGACTTTATTTCATACTTTTTTTTTTTAACATTTTGTTAAGTATTAACCATCATTTCTCTCCTTTCTCTTAGTGTGCTGTTGGAACAACAGGCCAGAAGTCTATCTCTAGAGTGATTGAATATTTGGAACATTGCTAGCTGCTTTACCTTTGCTTCAGGTGCTTGGTAATGCTGGAGCTATCCTTAGACAAAGAAAAGACATGAAAGAAGTCCTTGAAGATATACCAAGAACATTCATCAGTATCATTCGTGTTTGGATTTTTATGATCACCTGATTTCTTCATCATGCATTCTGCGTTTGCTAAATGACAGTTACTACATCAATCTGCAGCTATCAAAAATGAGGGAAAAGGTTCAGGCTGTTAACAATCCCATGCAGTATTTAAATACACTTACTTGGCAGAGTCTACACCCTTCCCTTGTTTCCTTGCTTTATTTTGGGCAAGGTTTAAAGGGGGAAATTTGTGCTGCTGTTAGTGCAACTGCTGTGTATGTTGAGCCACTGTTGTCATGCCAGTCAGGTGCAAAGGCAGCTTAGCTACTGAGGTATTGAATGTTCTGAGGACATTCTAGACAACAGCTTAGGTCCTTTTTCAGGCTCATTTGCTTTTGCTTTTTGTTGAATGATTCCAATCGTAAATAAAGCTTTTAATAATTTTGTGAATTTTTTGGTTGTTGTTCCCTGAACTACTGTCTATATTTAAAATGAGATGGAATCCAAAGACACAAGGGATTAATAGTATATTTTTTTATTCTTGATTAGGTTTGGGTGTTGAACTATTTTTCACTTCTGAGACCATGACCATATTCAATGTCATACCATTATGTGTCATAGCTATAGGCACAAGAAAACAAATAACAGTTTGAGGGAATATTATATTATATAAGATAATGTGCCCTGTTAAAGGATTAATTAAGCAAAAATAGACAAACCCAGGGTAGTTTACACTTAATGCTAGGGAGGCTCTTGAAACATTGTTAAGTTTTGAGGGAAGTTCTCTAGATATATTTTCTAATGTTCAGTTCAGTAAATATAATAAGGAAGCTAAAACACCAATGTGGAATCCGTTTTTCCAGATAGCGTGTATATTCTTCTATAGAGTGACAGGATCAATTGCATAAACGCAAAGCCTTAAAATTGCTGGTGTAGAGAAGACCCTTTTTTATTCAGATTCTATGTTCATAGAGCAATTGTTTAGAAAACGGTTGTGGAACACACAGAACATGGTTTATAGGGTAAATTTCATAGCTGTTTTTTTTTTCTTTTTTTTTCGTATTGTTCAGACCACTGGTTATACATTTTCTCCCTTTTTATTAATTAGCCTGAGGGCAGGCTTTCCAGAGATGTTTCATTAATACTTTTAATTACCTTTCAGATAGTTACATCATGTTTCTTCATTGGATTTGTAAAACTTGAAGCCATAAAAATATTAGTTTGGTGTGTATTGGGGAAAATAGCTAAAAGTCTAATTTTGACTCTTTTTAGACTTTGTTATTTCCTTGTATAAAGTAACAAACCGGGGCTCTTGTATCAGTGCCAGCTGTAATGTTTTTTAAATGCAGTGGCTGCCTTCTATTGTCTTCCTATTTTTGATAATGCAGATTGTTGGGAAATCTATAAGGAAGTAACTGACTCTAGGCAAATTGTTTTCTTCCTTCTACCCACCCAAACCCCTACCCATCACCTTTTAGGAACACAGTATGCCAGTGTAATGTGGGAACCATTGAGACTGTATTTGCCCTGAGTACCAAACTAATTTAGTGAACTTTTTTTTTTAAAGCATACTGGTAAATGATGTCCACAAATATCCTTAGATATATTTTAATTAATTGTTTTAAAATACATTGATATTTATTAATCATTGGATTTGGGGAACAGATTTTTGACTGTGGCAGATGGTAAGGAACAGAACAGTTAATAGCTGGATGAGATCAATCAGGGCGAATTACATTTTTTCTGTTACACTGGTGATCATTTGATAATTGATTTACCTCAGTGTTTAACAGTTTTTGTTTTGTTTTAAAAATACTAACTAATTGTCAAGCACTGATGAGATGCAGGTTTGGTGGGGTGGGCTGTGAGGAAGACCTCGCCTTACCAACTGTGGTGCGTCTCTGTGTTTTAGCCTCAGAGAACTCTCATTCTAGGGTACTTGAGGCTGACTTGCAAAGTGACTAAAGTTTTAAGGTAACCTTTTTCCATTGTAAATATTTCTGTAAATACTACCAGTTGGATATTAGAACAGTAGGATACTTTTCTGAATCCAATCCTATTTTTATTTTATACAGTATTTCTCAGCTGTGATCTTTGGAGCAAAAGCCAACGGCAGGAAAAAATAGTTTGTACCAGTTTCATGAAGTATGTCTTTGGGTTTTTGTAAATAATTTTAACTCAAATAAAATTGCTACTTTAAATACACATGTTGTCTTTAACATAAGTCTATTGACCTGTTTTGGAGGAAGAAGTCTCAAAACTTGATAAGGCCAGCACACCGTGTCATTTGAGCATAAGTGTCCAATTTTTCTTAAATACTTTATGTACTTCTAAGTACTGGTCAGAATGGATGTAACCAATTAGTACTTTGGGCTGGTTAGGGATTGTGGTTTTCTGAGTGTATAGTTAAATCCTTAGAATGCCCTCTATGTTACTTGAAAACTTTTGGCTTTCTGAATATGACTAAATTTCTTTGCTTTTGAGGTTTGATAGCCATTTTTTTAAGCCTTTAAACTATTTTCTTCATGTCAGCCTTAAAGATTTTTACATTTACAAGTAGATTTCTCAACCTTGCCTTGCTTGCTGTAGTTACAAGATTAGATTTCAGGATTTTCCCCTGAATTACCCACTTCCTCTCCCCATTTATACACATATATAAGTGTAAGACATGTGTGAGAGTGGACAGATGATCAGGTTCTTGACTTGAAAAGACCTAAATCACACACATGGAGTTTGATTCCCAGCTCTGGTAGTTGCTGTTTTTTTAAGAGCAAATTCTGATTCTTCATTAGCAAATGCTAATGAAGTATTGATATAAGACATAATTTAGGCCAGATTGATGTATTTCTCCAAAGAGCATATTGTAATCATGAGATGTAGAGTATACAAAAGATTTATTTATTTTCTGTGTATGAGTACACTGCTGCTGTCCTCAGACACACCAGAGGAGTGCATTGGATTCCATTACAGATGGTTGTGAGCCACCATGTGGTTGCTGGGAATTGAACTCGGGACCCCTGGAAGAGCAGTCAGTGCTCCTAACTACTGAGCCATCTCTCCAGCCTAGAGCAAATTCTTAAAACTATAATTTACCCAGTTTCCTTTATTGAAAAATGGGAGACAGTACCAACCTACTTGATGGTTGTGTAGATTAAATAAATGTGAAGAATTATAATGTCCCAAATTTAATGTTTAGTAAGTGTTCGTTTTTAACAGTTTTTTTTTCCTTTTACTATTTAACTGTAAAAAGGTAAAAATGTTCTGAAAATGAAATAGCATACTTGTGACTACTAAGGGTATCATATGTAATGTTGGTGCCTCACATCGCTATAGTTGATGGTTTGTACTTCTAACACCAAGAGTCTCCAAATTACTATTTCCAAACTTGGTCTTGTTAATCTCTTCATATTGAATCATGAGACAGGGAAATTGAGTAAACTTTAATGCTTTCTAAAATGTTTCAGGTTTTTTTTTTTTTTCCTTAGAATGATCAAAAAGAGGTTTGGACAACTGTTGGTGGTCTCCAGATGGAGATATAATTAAGTACTTTCATGTAGAGTGTCTTTGAACAAACTCTTGAGTATTTTGATCAAACCTTTTTCCTTGTCTGACTTCTGTGTATGTGTAGTTTGAATTCTCAAAGTGCCATGTGCTGCTTTAAGGAACATTTTCATTCTACCTAGATTGTACATCTCTAAGAATTTGCTTGCTGACTAAAATCATACTACAGAGAGTACATATGCCAAACATGACCAGAATATCTATTGATAATGATAGTTATAGTGAACGTAGATACACTAACCATTCCAGTTAAGGCAGAGATTTTGAGGTTGAACCAGGAGATACTAACTGAAACTGCACTGTTACAGGATTTGTTGATTTAGTGGATTGTGGTGAAGGTACGTATCATCATGCTCAGAGAGAGCAAACAGAACAGAAAACTGTAGATACAGCTTGAGTTTCTAAAGTTATCAAAGTAGAACACAAGGCAGAGAAGGAAAAAAAGTAACAAAAACTAGCAAGATATAACCAAACAGGCTTGTGCAAGTTGTCCTCTAACTCACACAAAAGTAAATGAAAACAAAACATCAGAACAGAGAAAAAGTAAATTCTATCTCTGCAAGAGGAATATGCTAATGATGTCTCCTAAATGTCCTGGTATCTAATTGTATTAACTCAAAACTCATTAAAGGGTGAGAATGTGAAACAACCAAGAGATGCTGAATTTAAATGACATGTTGAAGTAAAAAAAAAAAAATACACAATGTAAATGCTAATGAAGTATTGATAAAAGACATAATTTAGGCCAGATGTATTTCTCAAAGAGCATATTGTAATCATGAGATGTGGAGTATACAAAAGAATACAACGTACTAATACCACAGAAATTTTTATAAGGTGATAATAACAATGGTACAGGTAGGTAAATTCACAACCATAGTTTCAGATTTTAATACAACTTTAGCAAGTAGTAATAATAGTCTACAGACACCATGACCAAGGCAACTCTTACAAGGGCAGCATTTAATTGGGATGGGTTACAGGTTCAGAGGTTCAGTCCAGTATTTTTAATGCCAGAGCATGACAGGTCCAGGCAGGCATGGTGCAGGAGGAGCTGAGAGTTCTGCATCTTCATCTGAAGGCTGCTAGGAGAAGGCTGGCTCCCATGTGATTAGAAAGAGACAGTGGCACACTTCCTTCAACAAGACCACACCTAAGAGTACCACTCCCTGAGCCAGGCATATTCAAACACCACATTCCACACATGAGTCTAAAGGGGCTAGTCATAACATAATAAAAACTATATTCAGTCCAACTTCCAAAGTCCCCATAAGTCTATAGCA
This sequence comes from Mastomys coucha, assembly GCF_008632895.1. Taxonomy (NCBI): domain Eukaryota; kingdom Metazoa; phylum Chordata; class Mammalia; order Rodentia; family Muridae; genus Mastomys; species Mastomys coucha. Next base: position 21,463,012 of record NW_022196915.1, read on the forward strand.
GTCTCAACAATCTTAAAAGTTCAAAGTCTCTTCTGAGATTCATCCACTTAACTGTAATCCCCAAAGCAAGACAGGAAAGCAGCTGGGCAAACTCCAAACTCTGCATCTCTGTGGCTGATGTCAATTTGGTCTTCACATTTCCAACTCCCTTTTCATTTTTGTTGACAGCAACAAACTTGTTTTTCCTGGTCTGATTCCACTGCATGTTAACAGCTTTCCTCAACAAGTATCACATGGCTCTGGCATCTTTAACATCTTGGGGTCTGTAAGTCAACTTCAACTTCACAACTTGATTCAATATCTGGGAACCACACGTGATCTGGGCTCCTCCAAAGGGCTTGCATCACTTCTGCTCTGCCCTCTGTATCACTCTAGGCTCTGGTTGACTCCAATCCACTGCTGCTGCTGTTCTTGATGGTCATCCCATGGCACTGGCATCTCCAATATACTGGGCTCTTCTGTTGCAACTAGGCTTCACCAATAGCCTCTCATAGGCTCTCTTCATGTTGCTAAACCTCAACTTCTTTGCATGACCCCATCAGTCCTGTGCCATGAACTGCAACTAAGACTCCACCTTTACCATTGGCCTCTCATAGTGCCAAGCCTCAGCTGTTCCTCATAACTCCTTCATACCTTCAAAATAAATATTACCTTGGTGACTCTTACACATTACCAAGTTGAGCTGCAGCAGGAGGCACAGCCTTGGCTATCTTTGGAAAACAGCTGTTTTTATAGTCTCAGAATACACTTCTCAGAAGATTTCATCTGTCTCTTCTTCATCTCTGCTAATTTCTTAGCTCCAGCTAACAAGCTTCAATTATCCCAGTAGTCACTTCTGTTTTTTGACTAACACCAGAGCCACATGGCCAAAGCTGCCAAGTTCTGCTGCTTGCTGGAGCTAGAACATGGCCCCCTGTTCTGTTACATTATCACCAGCTTTCTGCTTTCCAACTCCTTCACTGCCTAAGTTTGGCTATCCTAGAACTTGCTCTGTAGTTTGACCATGAACTCAGAGATCTGCATGGCTCTGTCTTCTGAATGCTGGGATGAAAGGTGTGTGCCACCACTCCTGGACTTTAGCTTTCCTCTACTTGGAACTTGTTCTGTACCAGGCTGGCCTTAAACTCAAGAGATCTGCTTGCTTCTGTCTCCTGGGATTAAAGGTGTGTACCACCTTGTTTGGACCTAAGCTTAGCTGGGTGAAATCTTGAACATAAGATTCATTACCATTTCACTTCTTGGTGCCCCTTTTTTACTCGAACCATACCTTTCTCAGCTTGCTCCTTTTCATTAAAAAATGCTCTTCATCAGACTAAGCCAGAGAACAAAGCCTCTGCTGGGGTTTTTGTGACTTCCTTTATTAATAAATAAACCTCTTTACCTTAGCCTCAGATAGACTCTTTAGACAAGGCAAAAAGCAGCCACATTCTCCACCAAAATACTACCTAGTATCTTTAGGCCACATACTGAAATTCTTCATTGAAACCACTTGGGCCAGGTCTGCACAATTCAAATCACTCTCAGTAAGGAAGTCTTCAATATGCCTTCTAGGATAGCCCCTTAAGTCCTACTTAAAGCATTTCACTGCTTTCCAAATCCAAAGTCCCCAGATCCACATTCTTCCAAACAAAAGAATGGTCAGACCTATTGCAGCAACAACCCAGTCCCTGGTACCAACTTCTGTCTTAGGGTTTTCATTGCTATGAAGAGACATCAAGACCAAGACAACTTTTATAACATTTAATTGGTACTGGCTTACAGGTTCAGAGGTTCAATCCATTATCATCAATGCAGGAACATGTCAGGGTCCAGGCAGGCATGGTGCAAGAGTTGCTGAGAGTTCTACATCTTCATCTGAAGGCTGCATGAATTACCTTAATCTAATATTCATACAAAATTACATTGAAGCCAGGCAGTGGTGGCACATGCCTTTAATCCCAGCACTTGAGAGGTAGAGGCAGGTGGATTTCTGAGTTCGAGGCCAGCCTGGTCTACAGAGTGAGTTCCAGGACAGCCAGGGCTACACAGAGAAACCCTGTCTCGAAAAACCAAAACCAAAACCAAAGCCAAAACTAAACAAGCAAACAAACACAAAAAAACAAGAAAGGAAGGAAGGAAAGAAAGAAAGAAAGAGAAAGAAATAAGTATAATAAACTTGAAAACAAACTGAAAAGCATTTTTTTTTAAGTAAGTTAAGCGCTTACAATCAAACAAAAACTGCCAATGCTGGGAATGAAAGATGAAATAATACAGAGCCTATGGATGTTCAAAAAATAAGATGTTACAAATAAACATCTTTACAACTATAATTTCAAAATTAATTGAGAAACTTAGAAAACTGACAAGGTCAGGCCAGGTTCTGTGGTATGTATGTGTAAGCAGCATTTGGGAGGTGGACACAGAAGAACCAAGTTTCAAAGGCTGTGTTTAGGGAGATGGTTACTTGAGATACTGTCATAGAAAAATTTTGTGTGTGTGTGTGTGTATGTTGAACATTAACAACCAAAGCAACATGTCCCCAAAGTTACTAGTCCCACAGAAATGGTTTCCAATGAGAGATGAAATCCTAGACAAAGAATTAAAAAGGATAATTATAAGTACATACAATGAAATCAAGAGGGCACAATTCTAAGAGTACAATCAGCCAACTGAAATAAAGAAATTGATAGGAGTTATAAATGCAGAAGTAATGTAGAACTAGAAAGACAGGAATTACTGGAAATGGAAAGCAGCAAATTAAAAGGTTTTAGGAGTTACTGATAGAATGCATCAAAGATTGGACTGAATGTTGGAGATAGAAAGCAAGGTAGATGAAATTTCAGACAAAGATAAAGTACAAATAAGATATATGGAACACTAAAGACCAAACCTACAAATTCTGGATCTGGAAAAATGAGAATTTTATGCTGGAGGAATGGAAACCATTATTTTTAAAAACACAATTTTGTTGAAGTTTCCTTAATTCTAAAGAGATGCCCATTCAGGTACAGGAAGCATAACACCAAATAGATAAGAATAGAAGAAACCTTCCTGTGTCAGTTAAAAACTAAATACACAGCCGGGCGGTGGTGGCACACGCCTTTAATCCCAGCACTTGAGAGGCAGAGGCAGGTGGATTTCTGAGTTCGAGGCCAGTCTGGTCTACAAAGTGAGTTCCAGGACAGCCAGGGCTACTCAAAGAAACCCTGTCTCGAAAAAAACCAAACCAAACCAAAACAAAACAAAACAAACAAACAAAAAACCTAAATACACAAAGTATTGACAGCTTAGAGAAAAGCACCAATTCAAATATAAAGACACACCCATTAGAATAACACCTCATCTCTCTCAATAGAAATGTTGAAAGCCAGGAGGGCTTGAGATGATGTATTTTAAGCTCTAGAGTACAATAAGTGTCAACCCAGACTACTATACCTAGCAAAACTATCACAACTGAAGAAGAAACAACCTTTCTGTGAATTCATGATTACGAAGCTAGCTCAACAAAAGATACTTGAAGTAATCCTTTAGACTGAAGAGAAAGATAAACACATCATGGAAGCTACAAGAAAAAACAGAAAGAAAAAAAAAAAGCACCAGTAAGCAAATGAGGCAAAGGAAAATACCAAATGATTAGAAATTAATATTAAGAAATAGGCTGGGTGGTGGTGACGCACGCCTTTAATTCCAGCACTTGGGAGGCAGAGGCAGGTGGATTTCTGAGTTCGAGGCCAGCCTGGTCTAGAAAGTGAGTTCCAGGACAACCAGGGCTACACAGAGAAACCATGTCTTGAAAAAACCAAAAAAAAAAAAAAGAAAGAAAAAGAAAAAAGAAAAGAAAAGAAATAGACTGCTAGGTTGTATTCAACAGGATCTATTTGTTATCTTCAAGAAATGCACGTGACCATCAGATGCAACTTTAGTATAAAAAGAAAGAAAAAGATATTTTAAGCAAATGCTTCTAATAGATAACAAAAATTGACTTCAAAACTATAACCTAAATAAGGTCACTTTATAGTAAGTGTCTCCCCAATAGTTTTGCTGCACTGTGTGCTTTGGGCTAGCAGGCCTGGAACCCCGTTTCTGCTTCCCATCTCATATGAGTGCTGGGGTTACAGATGTGTGTCACTGCATCTGACCTTTTTGTATGGGTTCTGGGGAGCAGCCTTCAGTCGTAAGGCTTGAGCATCAAGCATCTTTACTCCTTGAGCCATCTAGTTGGTTATCAAGACATGTTAAAAATATAGTGATGGAAACATCAGGTAGGTGGGATACAGCAGAATGGGAGATGCCTTCACTATAGGTCTCAGATTGTTAGGACATTCTTATAATTTGAGGTGATGGAAGCCAGGGTTCTGTACATTATACAGGAATGTACCTAATGGTCACAGGATATGAGGTCACACACAGAGATTGGTCTTAAATAGATATTTTTGGGAAATAAGGTCTCAGGATAATTTGGTTCCAACCTATAACATTCCAGCTCCCCACAATCATGGACATTCTAAATAGTCAATCAGCCTTGTAGAATGTTAAACACAGATACTGTGTTCTCTTCAGTTCCTGAGAACTTCAGTTCACAAATCTCATACTAGAAGAAAAAAGCTAAAGTACTGGCATCAGAGAAGCCAGAGAAGAAACTTTCTTCTGAGAGGACAGGGTTAGCCAGAGCCAGAATCCAGGGTGGGCTGCAAACTGGCAGTTTGGGAGACTAGGCCTAAATTTCCATTTTCCCAGAATGAGAAAAGTCCAAAACAAGTCAATTCCAGGAAAACCCACCCCTCACAGGCAGCCAATCAGGAAGCTACCCCACCACCTAGCCTGAGCCAACCTCGTGGGCAGTCAATCAGGAGCTGTAGACACTACCTACCACCTAGTTTGAGCAAAGTATAATTAATCAGCAAAAGCCCCCCAAACCCCCCAGAGCCATAACCAATCACAAAGGCACCTACCTATACCCCTCACTCCTACCCTAGCAGGCTTGAAATTGACCCTGGAAAGTCCACACCTCTGTCTTCCATCCTGAAGTATGGTGGACCCCTGCATGCAGGTTCCCTGCAGAATAAATGCTCTTTGCTGTTGCATACTATTTGGGTCTGGGCTATCATTCTTTGAAAATCACAGACCCTTACATCTCCTAGGAAGAGATATCACACAGTTCTGACAACCTGTTTTTTTTTTTTTGTTTTGTTTTGTTTTGTTTTTGTTTTTTTGTTTTTTTGAGACAAGGTTTCTCTGTGTAGCCCTGGCTGTCCTGGAACTCACCCTGTAGACCAGGCTGGCCTCGAACTCAGAAATCTGCCTGGCTCTGCCTCCCAAGTGCTGGGATTAAAGGTGTGCACCACCACTGCCCAGCCTGACAACTTAATATGTGTATAAGCCCCAGGTCGTCTTTGCCTCATCCTGTTATACTGCTACAGAAGAGGATGAGGAACCAGGAGTTTATGTCTCCTCACTTTGGCCAAATTGGGGTGGGGCAGGGATCCATTTTTCTCTATCAGTTTGTTTTCTAGTTTCTTATAAGATGCAATGAGGTTATGAATCTAAATAAATGTGACCTGAACTGTCAGGTTTGGAGGAACATGACGTGTCTGACCGTGTGTGTTTCTGGCATTCTCATATAATAAACACCGGGAAAGATGAACAGTGTATGCTGCTTGAGGTTGCTAGTTGCCAGGAGGACCTCAGAGTTGAGCACTGGTGCTGCGGGGAAGAAGTTGCTAACATCATTTTAGGGTGCTTCTTTTGAGTTTAGGTATGGGAGTGGAAGTGATCCCTAAGAGCAGGAACTGGGTAGATCTTACCCCAACTGACAGTTGGATTGTTACATAACTTCAGTGATCTGCTCTGGCTTGGGTTTTACGTGCCATAATTTTAAACATGTGCACACTGTAAGGTGGTAAATAGGGGATTTCCCTTGACTGGTTGTTTCAGAGACAGATTGCTCACTGTGCTTATATCATAGCCTTCTCATCTCTTCCTCAAAGACCAAAAATTACAGAGAGTGGCAGGATGTTGGCCTACAGGGAGGGAAAGAACGTGTTGTTCCAAGGGGAGTTTCCCAGGGACACTGGTACCTGATAGTTCCTACCATACTATGTTATATCAGATGTTTCTAACTAGCCGTTGTTCTATCTGTTGACTTTATTGCAGTCTTGGTTCTGAATACACAATATGCATGCACAGGCCATGCTTCATGCATTGTAATGCCACCAAAACAAACAAACAAACAAAACAAAACAAAAAAGCAACAACAAAAAAAACCAGAAAATGAAAAATAGAAGAAAAACTGCCTGAAACACCTCGGTTCATATTAGAGTCTATTACTGTAAGATATGATTTGCAGTGCTTGTATTATATAAATAAAGCTTTCTGTTCTTACAGAAAAAATACTTACACAAAACGAAACCTTTTACCATTTGGCAGCACAGCATTCTGAAGTTAGTATATCTTTGGACTGTAATATCCTAGAATGTTTGATTTTAAAATTGTGGGTTGAGGGCTGGGGATGTGGTTCCGTTGAGAGAGTGTTTGCCTAGCAAGAATGGCCTGGGTCCATTTCCCAGTGCCACGTAGAACTGGACATGGTGTTACACACCTGTAATCCTAGCTAGCACTTGGGAGGCAGAGGTAGGATGATCAGAAGTTCCAGGTCATTGTTGGCCTGGGTTTTAGGAGACCCTGTCTCAGGACAATGACAACAATGACAATGACGAGAACAACGGCAACACCAATAACACCTCCCTGCTGCTGGAGTTGCTGATTCTGAGTTTCATTAAAATGGAAACCATCAAGATGGCTAGTTTGACAACCTGAATTTGATTTTTAAAACCCAAGGACAGTGGAAGCTGAGAACTGACTGGTACACCCATCACTGCCTCACCGCGCGCACACACACACACACACACACACACACACACACATACACACACACACACACACACACTTTGCTCAGTGAAGTTTGCTTTGTGATTAAGACAGAATTTCCAATAATTTCTGAAATCGCTGTGAGCACACATCTGCCATTTTATACTATGTTTTTATGCAAACTGATACCATCAGCACAGAGAACTGTAAAATAAAAAGTTGGAACCTGTAGATGCTCTGCATCTTTCAGTGTTACATACTTAGCCAACATTTAATTCTTTATGCAAAAATAAATGAGCACATTTGCCTCATTAGAATACAGGTTTTCTTTTGTCTTTACTAAGTAGTAGAATTATGTGTGTATCATGGACTTAAAAAAAAAAAAAACTTTATGAGCTACTGTCAGCAAATGATTTGTATACCTACGTTATATAATTGTACCTCCAAGGTCAAGCAGAAACTGAGCCTGATGAGATGGCGCAGTCACTAACGTGCCTATTGTCAAGCTTGATAACCTGCATTCTATCCCTGTCCCATAAGGCCGAAGGAGAGAACTGATACATACCCTCACGTTGTCATCTCACCTCCACATGCAAGCCACGCTGTGTGCATACTCATGTGCACATACATATACAATCAATTGATCAATCAACCAATCAATTATTCAAGGTAATAAAATAATTTCTCATGTATATAGAGAGAATATCTTATGTCTGTATGGTTGTGCACCTGTCAACAATAAATCTGATAGCCTATGGCTTAGGCAGGAAATAGGGGGTGGGATATCCGGGAGGCAGAAAGAATTCTGGGTGCCTGGAGCAGGAGATTCCCCTGGGAAGACGTAACAAGACAGACACATGGTACCTGAGCACGGGTAACCAGCCACATGACAGAATGTACATGAAAAGAAATGGGTTGTTATAAAGTATGACCTAGTCAGAGAAGAACCTAGTTATATGGCCAAGATATTTGTAAATATATTTTGAGTGTGAGTCTTAATTTCTGGGAGCGTGGGGCTGGGAGGTAGAACCAGGACATAACTTCTACACAGGTGTAAAGAGGTCACAGGCGGAGAATGTTTCCAAAGTCTTCCCTCAGCAAGTGAGATTATTATAATTCCATTATCACCTGACCATTCCACCCTAAGCTGGTCCTGCGCACTATCTGTCTGTCTCAGAAGATGCTGACTTGGAAATGAACCGTGTACGATCTTCAGCTGCTGCAGGTAAGGCTCCTCTTCTTGTTGCCCTTACCAGCTTTGCATTCATGGTGGGGCAGTCCATCATGTCCAGTCAGTCACACAGGCAGAAAGAACCAGGAATAAATCCATATCGATTCAATACTCAAGCCAGCTACGTTCCCGGCACCCTGGTCCCTCCTTCTCTGACAGTATTACTTCTTCTTGGTTCTTTAGTTAACCCATCCAGAGTTTGTTGATGGCAGGAAACTGGTTTTGTTCATGTTTCAATACACAACATCTTAGGAGTGTAGCTTAAAATAACTTTATCTTGACCAGTTGCTAAAATAAATTCCAATTTGTCTTAGCAAGGAAAATCCCATTTAAGGTTCTAGAGAGCTGGGCTCAATGATGCAGGCTCAGAATCTCAGCACTTGGGAGACTGATTCTGCAAGATTGGGAATTCAAGACCAGACTGGACAAATCAGAGAAACACTGACATATGTATATAAAAGAAGATGAAGTCCCAAAGAAGCAGTAATTTGAAGCATTAACACTCTAAAAGATTTTAGTCAAGAAAAACAAAATTAATCTGAGAGGCTACCTCCAGGTTGAGTGACTGATAATGCAATTTTCTGGTCAGACAGACTTTCCTGACTAGTTAGAGATCATCGGAAAACTAAGCAAATTATTAACTTAGACGTAGCAAAAGTACAGGAGAAAATCAATGTGACTGACTTACTGGGTAATATTTATATAGCTGAAAGAGTGAACACTGGACAACGGTGACATTAAAATAATCTTCTAAGGGGGACAGTCAATGGAAAATCTAGAAAACTCGGGGTAAGCATCATGTTTAGAAATATAGAAGAAATAGTTCGAGGACCTGGGTAGACCCTGTTTAGGACCTCATTGAAAATCTCTCTCTCTCTCTCTCTCTCTCTCTCTCTCTCTCTCTCTCTCTCTCTCTCTCTCTCAGGAGCTGGAGAGATGGCTCAGTGGTTAAGAGCACTGACTGCTCTTCCGGAGGTCTTGAGTTCAAATCCCAGCAACCACATGGTGGCTCACAACCATCTGTAATGATATCTGATGCCTTCTTCTGGGGTGTCTGAAGACAGCTACAGTGTACTTACATAAAATAAATAAATAAATATAAAAAAAATCTCTCTTTGTCCCTCTGTGTCTCTCTTCCTCTCTCCTACCCTCCTTCCCTTCCTCTTTGTTTCTGTCTATCTCCCTTCCCCTCTCTCTCTTTGTCTCTCTCCCCCTCATTTCTCTCCCTCCCTCTCTCTCTCTCCCCCTCTGTCTCTGTCTCTCTGTCTCCTTCTTTCCCTTCCTCTCCCTCCCTGTCTGTCTCTGTCTGTCTCTCCCTTTCTGTCCATCTCTCCCCTTCCCTCTCCCCCTCTCCCCCTCTCTTTTCTCTCCCCTTCCCCATTCCTCTCCCTCCCCCTCTGTCTCTCTGTCTCCCTCTCCCTCTCCCTCCCCCCTCCCACTCCCCTCCCCCTCCCCCTTTCCCTCTATCTTCTCCTCTTCCCCATTCCTCTTCCTCTCTCTCCTTCCCAACTCTGTCTCTCTCTCTGTCTCTCTGTCTTTCCCTCTCCCCCCTCTCTCCCTCCTCTTCTCCTCCTTTCCCGTTCCTCTCCCTCTCTGTCTTTGACAGAGGGTTTCAGTAGCCCTGCTGGACTCAAACTTGTTGTATAGTAGAGGCCGACCTGCATTTCCAATCCCCCTCCCTCTACTCTCCAAGTGCTTTGATTACAAGTGTGTGGCACTATACCTGTCCTTTCACTGTAAAACTTTTAGCTTTTGAACATATATACTTGTTTGTTGAGATAGAGTCTTAATATATAGTCCAGGCTGGCCTAAAGCTCTCGATCTTCTCACTTTAGCCTCCTGGTGCTGGGGTTTGTTATAGATTTGTGTCATCCCCTGCCCCTGACAACACACATAAAACTCATCTTTATAGCCATGCCTGTTGACATACAACTGCAATGCCAGCTACCCAGGAAGTGTGAAAGGGTAAATGGGACTATAGATCAGTGGTAGAAAGTTTGCCTAACATGCATGAGGCCCTGGGGTTCATCCCAGGACTGTAACACTGTACTACCACCACCTAAATGGACAACCAACCAAACAAACACGTCTCTGGAACTTAGGTTTAGACAATGAGTCTCGTCGGTACGACTGGGCCTGGCTTTGGGGTGGAACCCACATCCTGAGTTGAACCTATAGACCATGAACAGGTTTCTGAATTACTTGAGCATGAACTTCTGCATGACTGGCCATGTGAGCCTTCAGATGGCATTTGGTGACTGAATTGAGATAGCAGAGGATAAATTTGCGAGGTTACAGTTTTCAGCATTTCAGATAGTTGCATGGCATCCTGTGGAAAATGCAACAGCAAGAACCAAATACCGCAGGCACGCGCACCACTTCTCCAGCCTCTTCTACTTCACACTTCTGTCATCTGGGATGAAAACTTAAGCACAGTTTCTATAAAAATAGCTCACTTGTCCCAATCTCTTGCTATATATACACTAGACTTGGTCAAACCACATCCTGCACGCAGCCTTTGGCTCACTGAACAGCACTTGTATGCCATGCATGAGCTACTGCATGTCCAGACAGAAATAGCACACCCAGACTCATAGTAAAGGCATTTATTTTTAGGTGTCATGAGTGATATATTAGAATTACACAGAAGGAAAACAAAGCAAAGTGTACAACTGAGATCCCAGCCATTTTCTATCTACACTACTACATGTGCTGCCTCTCATCCTTGGACCACAGTTCAAGGGATGCTTTCAGGTGGATTGCTAATGTTACATTAGCTCTTGTAATGTACCTGGTACAGCCTTCACCCTTTTCTTTCTCTTACTTCCTTCCTTTCTTTTTTAATGTGGGGTCTCTCTGTATAGCTTAGATTGGCCTTGAACTCATTATAGAGACCAGACTGACTTAGAAGTCATGATCCTCTAGCCTGAATATTCCAAGTGTTAGGGTCATAGATATGCACCACTGAGCCTGGTTCAGGGTTTGGTTTTTACATATTTCCAGAAGAGCTTAGATATCAGTTCTAGGGATCTATGTCTATGCTTGGGAGTTCATAAAGTGTGAACAAGCTGCTTCTTACCTCCTAGCCCTCAAGGTTATTGTGGGATATTTACCAGAGAAGATTTCTTGGCCATGGGTTTAAGCCAATAGAAAGTCTTCATTAGCCAGCCAGCGGCTACCCTGGGTGTTCGGGATCCCTTTGTAGCATTAAGCCCTTCTCAGGGTGAGCTTTTAAAGCACCAAAACAAACAAAAAACAAACAAACAAACAAACAAACAAAAGCAACCTATGTTCTAACATATTTCAGTTAACAGGAACAGTTAGCCAGAAGCAAAACTACAGAAGCCAAAAAGCAAGGTTAGTACATTTTGAGACTTTGTCGTAGATTTGGCAGGTGCTGTCATGGACCTGCTGAGTTTTACAGCCTGAATGGCACTTCCATCATAGAGTCAGTGGTCTGCGTTCACGTTACAAGGCAACATGGCATTAAAGCACACAGAGGTTTCCTATGGACCTTGTGTGGAGGTTAGAACTCTTTGTAATGTAGCACAGTAGATTAATAGGATGTCATCTACGCACATGCTCTATGTGCTCCTGGCCTGGGGTAATTGGTTTGAAGTGAGTCACAGATGTGCAGCATTTCCCCAGGGGCAACTCCAGGAGAGAACAGTCTAGGCAGGTGTGGTTCCAGCTGATGACCAGGGACTGGGACTGACAGACTGTAGGGCCGTGCCACTCCCTCCTGGCAGAGCTTTAAAGTGTGTCCCTTTTCTACAGCTGTGGGAGCGGGAGCCTGGAGAGGTCAAAGGTCACAGCTAGAAGACAAAGCTAATCCACTCCCTTCCCCAGTTCTCCAAGTCTGGGCTATAACCTTGCTGCTTCGAGTGTCTGTCAGCTGCCAGTTCTAAGGCACGCATAATTGCTCCCTCTAAGCATTGTGGGTATTTTCAAAATAATCTGCCAGCGCAGAAACTGGTGTGTGCTACCTGTACAGACATTGACCTTCATTTCTGTTTGGCTTCACCTTTGTTGGTATGGAAGTCTTAGATTGGTGAAGATTAAACAGAAGCTCCAGGAAGAAGCTAGTGTCAAGAAAAGCACCTGATTTATTTGCCTTTTCTGGGTTTTCCAGGTGAAGTACTCCTCCCCTCTCCTTCCCTTCCCACCCCAACCCTCCCCTCCTCTCACCTTTCTTCCCCTGACCTCTGTCCCCTCTTCTACCCTCCCCTCCTCTCACTTCTGAGCTACCTTGCCAGCCTTCTTGGTTACTAGAAAGAAAAGAAACTGTTTTTAGATCAACTTCAGTTTCCCTGACCAAAGAATGGACACAATACCCAAGCATTTACTTAGCACGGCTTTTTACGGACATAGAAGACCTTGATGTTGATGCAAAGCTTTGCACCTCATTAGCAAGTGAGTCTCTTGAAGGGCCCAGGCAGCCAATATCTAAAAGCCCTATTAACACACAATAAAAAAAAAAAAAGCGGGGCTGGAGAGATGGCTCAGCAGTTAAGAGCACTGACTGCTCTTCCAGAGGTCCTGAGTTCAATTCCCAGCAACCACATGGTGGCTCACAACCATCTGTAATGGAATCTGATGCCCTCTTCTGGTGTGTCTGAAGACAGCTACAGTGTACTCATAAATAAAATAAATAAATCTTAAAAAAAAAAAAAGCGATGTCTTAAATCAGTCCTAATGACCCAGTATTGTTCAAATGAGGACCAAGGCTGCAGATGTAATTCGGCACTAGAGCATGTGCTTGGCATGTTCAAACTCTGGGTTTTATCCTCAGTGCAAACACACATGCACGCATGCACGCACGCATGCACGCACGCACGCACAGGCACACAAACACCAATGTGTGCATGTGCTCACAGGCAGGCACACATGTATACCAGGTTGGAATCAACTTTCCTGTTTTACCTGAAAGCCAAGGTGTGGTTGGTAGACAACAGGCATCACAGGACCCACATAGGGAGGGAGGCCTGTTGGAGCCAGCAGGCCTTATTGAGCCAATCTAGATGATCTCACGTGGAGGACAATCCATGCCCCCTTAGTCCCACCCAGAGTGCTAACCCACATAATCACAAGTGACAAAAGGATTGTTGTTTTAAGCCACCAAGTTTTGGTGTGCTTTGTTACATAGCTATAACTAGGCTAGACAGATGCCAGGCTGAAAGTTTTATAGACAAATGTGATTAATTGACTCCAAGTGTTCTCCTACATTTCTGGGTCAGAAGAAGTCCACAGAGGAGGGGAGGAGGGGTTGAGGCAAATGCCATAGAAAACTGAGTCAACATGAAGAAGAAAGTCAGTTTTGTGGCTGAAGGGTCATTGGCATATGGCACCTATTCAAAAAAGCTTTTGTCACATAAACAAATGAACTCAAGAGGCAGCCAGCTTTCCTGGTTTCCTTATCTCTAGCCTATCTGAAAAATACATTCTTCCCAACTCTGTCAGCTGGTTTCTTGTTTATTGTGTGAGTCATTTCAAGCTGTGTTTGTTCACTGAGTTTAAAGAGTGTTTCCCTAGCAAATGTGAAGGTGGGCTAGACAGGGGTGGGGGGTGGCAGAGCACCTTTGTGTTGAGCACTCTTAAAGCACCCTTAAAGAATGTGAATGTCATTGGTAATTTCCCCGTGTTTGGACTTTACACATTCCTGATGTTTATTTTCTTGTAAATAAGCAGAGACACAGGAGGATGTGTTAATTTAACCAACTGGCAGCTGTTGGACTTCTCTTGCTACCTTGGTTCTCCTTGGACAAAACAACCGTCAAGCAGCCACCTGAGTTACCCTAATGTTGGTAATTCTGATCTTCCATAGGTCCCTTGAGAAAAGCCTACAATTGCAGCTGATTGCTTTGGCTCTCGGAAGTGACACAGTGACACTTTGGGACTTCAGGCCTGGCTCACGTTATACCACTTTTTTTGTTTTGTTTTGTTTTTCGAGACAGGATTTCTCTGTAGCCCTGGCTGTCCTGGAACTCACTCTAGACCAGGCTGGCAGCCTCAGAGAGTTCTAGAAGGCCCTGTAGCTGTTCCCACCCAGGTGAGAGGAGAAGCACCTCCCAGAATCTCCTGGGGTAGACCAACGGAAGCACTGCTGAGACTGGAACTCAAGGAAGGGCTGTGCTGATTGGTAACCTTCATTTGCATGTGAGGTTTGTTGTGATTAGTAGAAACAACCTCTTCTCTGGCTCTAGAAACAGGTGGTTGAGTACACTTGATGAATCAGCCAGGAGATCCCCACCCCCACCCAACACTGTCTTTCCTGGTGTTACAAAACAAACAAACAAACAAACAAACAAACAAAAACAAAAAACAAAAAATCTAAAACCCCAAAACCAACCAACCAACCAAACAAAAGGGCCTAAAAAGGGCTTCTTGAAAGAGAGTGAGTGGTCCTTTTTTTTTTTTAAAGATTTATTTATTTATTATATGTAAGTACACTGTAGCTGTCTTCAGACGTACCAGACGAGGGCGTCAGATCTCATTATGAGTGGTTGTGAGCCACCATGTGGTTGCTGGGATTTGAACTCATGACCTTCCGAAGAGCAGTTGGTGCTCTTCCCCGCTGAGCCATCTCACCAGCCCGAGTGGTCCTTTCTTGTCCAGTTGTAGAAATGTGAGCTGAGCCTGGAACAGGAAAAAAATTGGCGGAGAGCAGAGTGGCGGTGACACAGAGGCAGCAACAAAACAGCAGAAGCAGAAACGGTTGAACAACTGGTTGGCAGGCCAAGCTTCAAAGAACAGCAAGGTGGCCCACTGCTTGGCCGCTTTAGAACAGTTGGCTGAGCAATTTAAGAGAATGACTTGGGCTAGAGCAAAGGGGATGGTGGAGGCAGAGAGAGGATTCAGAACTGAAGTGGAAGGAAGACCAAGTCAGCAAAGAGAGGCTGCAGGTCATGGAGGAGTTTCAGAGACTTCTCAAACCTTTAGGGCAAAGGGTCTCAGCCTCTCCAGACCCAGGAGCTGTAACAGTGGCCAGTCAAAAGCCAAGGAATCCTGCAATGCCTACTTCTGCAAAGAGCTAAGGAGTTCCATTCTCCTCTTGCACAAAGAGCTGTAACACAGAAGTCGGGATTCCCCTACGGGAGCCCTGCTGGACTGTTGTAGAGAATACTGCCTGCTGCTGCATCCTATCCCTAGTGCTGGCTCCCTATTGTCAAACCCAGAGGGATGTGACCAATGTCAAAGACCAGCACTTGAAGTGTTTCTTGCCTATGCACAATCTTGGTAGAGGAAAGCTTGGAATTCCATTAAGCTGATAGGCGACGAGGGCCTTTAAAATTCTTCAGGGCATCTTATGATGGGAAACCTGGTCGAAATAGAATTATTAAAGCTTCTCAATAAAAAAATGTTTTTATAGTTTTCAGTGTGTGTGTGTGTGTGTGTGTGTGTGTGTGTGTGTGTGTGTGCACGCTAGGACCCTGGAGTCCAGAAGAGGGGGTTGGATTTCTTGGACCCACCTGACAGATGCTGAAAACTGAACTCTGGTCCTCTGGGAAAGCACTATGTAATCTCAATTTTTGAGCTATCCCTCCATCCCCAGCTCTTTATTTTATTTTTTTAAAGGAGATATACCTGAGGCTGGAGAGATGGTCCAGCAGTTAAAAGCATTTGTTTACTCTTGTAGAAGACTAGAGTTCAGCTCCCAGCACCCACATACACACAGCACACTCATAGAGCTGGACCCTTTTCTGGCCTCTGTGGGTACCAGGCATGCACATGGTACACATTCCATGCATGTAAACGCTCAGATGCAGAATTACCTTGGCAGAAAATCTTAAGTGTAACAGAATATGGATTTTTTAAGTGTGCCATTCAAATCTTCCTCTGTGGATTCACAAACTAGCCAACCAACTACTACTCAAACCAAATTCCAGAACATTTATGTCCCCCTCAAAGGCTCCCCTGCTCCTTCACAGGTAGCCCTCCCCCTCAAAGGTTCCCCTGCTCCTTCACAGGTAGCCCTCCCCCTCTTGTTCTGACTTCTATTAATCAACTGATTAACTTGCTCTTGACCATCACATATATGGAATCATAACAAGTATGCATTTGACTTCTTTTCCTGAACATGCTGGAGATGTATATGGATTGTATCAGGAGTTTGTTCCTTAGAGTTGTATTATTAAAGCACAATTTATTCACTTGGTTGGTGACATTTAGGTAGAGTCCAGCTTGAGTTTATTATTGTTAGGTGTTTCACTAACACCACCTCTCTACTTCTCTTATGAACATATGCACTTATTTCTCCTGGGTAAATAGGAATGCAATTGTAGTTCATAGAGTTAAGCCTAGGCTCAAATATGTTTTCTTTCTTCCTTCCTTCCTTTCTTTTTAAAAAAGAATTATTTATTTTATGTGTATGAGTACACAATAGCTGTCTTAAGACACACCAGAAGAGGGCATCGGATCCCATTACAGATGGTTGTGAGCCACTACGTGGTTGCTGGGAATTGAACTCAAGACTCCTGGAACAGTAGTCAATGCTCTTAACCAGGGAGCCATCTCTCCAGCCCTCAAATATATGTTTTCTTGAATAGATAAACCAACTTTCTCTCTCTCTCTCTCTCTCTCCCTCTCTCTCTCTCTCTTTCTCTCTCTTTCTTTCTCTCTCTCTGGCAATATATAATGGTGTTTGGATGCTCCATAGCACTGTCAGAACTTAATACTTAATATTTGTATATATTTGTTATTTTTATAATATGTAAATATTTATATATTTTAATCATTTTCATATTTTATATTTTAGTTGTTCTTTCTGAAATGCAGAGGCATTTTGCTGATTTTTTCTTTAGATTTTTTAAAATTTTATTTTATGTGTATGAATGCTTGCTGGCTTGTGCTTCTGACACTTCAAAGTTCACCCCACTGACACACTTTCTCCAACAATGCCACAATTACTCCAAGGACATATATCCCAATCTTTTTTTAAAAAAATAATTTAATTTTATTTCACACGCATTGGCGGTTTTGCATGCATTCCTGTCTGTGTGAGGGAATCATATTGGAAATTACAGATAGTTGTGAGCTGCCATGTAGGTGCTGGGAATAAAACCCTGGTCCTCTGGAAAAGCAGCCAGTGCTCTTAACCACTGAGCCATCTCTTTAGCCCTCAATGGGGGCCATTTCGTTCAAACTACCACAAGGTGTTTGCCCACGAGTGATGATGCTCTGGCAGATGCTTGCAGTTCTCAGTAGTTCCCCTCTAGGATCCTTTTTCTATCTCTTTCAGTTTCCATACTATGTATTGATATACATACATACATAAGTACATACATACTATCCATTTGCTCTTAGCGCTGTTAGGATGAACCCAGGACCTTGCACGTGTTAAGTAAGTATTCTACCCTCCCCTGAACCCTCCCCAGCCCTGATTTTCTTTCATACGTGTGCAGTGTATTTTGGTCATATTCAACCCCAGGACCATCTCTTGTCCCCTTCCATCCCTGGTTCTCCTCCTCTACCCAACTAGTTAGTTCCCCTCTGCTTTCAGGACTTCCTTCCGGTTTTGTTTACTCAGTCAGTTTAATTTTGTTTACACGAACACGGATTACCTCCCTAGTGGTTTCACCACTGAATGTGTCTCCTCCCTCCCTCCTCCAGGAACCATTAACTGCCTAGAGTTCCTCAGAGAGGCGAGAAGCTTCATGAGCCCCGCCCACCGACCTGTGATGGGCAGTAGCCAGACCCAATCCTGTGCAAGCCTCTTCGAGTTCAAGAGCGCATAGACCCTGTCGTTTTGACTGGACTGTGTCCCAGGGTGGTGATGAGTACCCTCCACTGTCACCTCTGGCATACTACTTTAGTATCTTTTAGTTTATGATCACAAAAAGGAAGTTTGATCAACTTTTGCTTTTATTTTGTGACAGGGTACTGAACTTAGCCTCTTGAGTGTTAGGATTGTGTACCCCAACATTTCTACTCTTACAAATGCTTCTTGTTTCATGTTACTCCTACCATATGATTTATGTCTGCTTAATTTGGAATTCTTTTTCATTCAAAAAAATATTTTTTAGTTTTTCCGAGACAGGGTTTCTCTGTGTAGCCCTGGCTGTCCTGGAACTCACTCTGTAGACCAGGCTGGCCTCGAACTCAGAAATCCGCCTGCCTCTGCCTCCCAAGTGCTGGGATTAAAGGCATGCACCACCACTGCCCAAAATATTATTTTCATTATGAAGATTATGATCACGATACTCAAGGTAAAAAAAAAAAAAAGAGTAAACAAGGAAAAAAGCCTTTATTTTCCTCCTGTGACTGAGGCTTCAGGGGTGTGTCACCTTGCCTGTCCCTCATGTGTGTTCAAGAGCCCTGGAGGTACTAGGCGAGTCCTTCAGCAGCGCGCGAACAGTGCTACCTTGCGGCGCTGGGAGGTATTACAGAATAAAAGGATGCAGGAGGGGACCGAGGTCCCAAGGAAGGGATGTAGAGGAGGGGGGCGTTGGAGCAGGCGAGCTGCAGATTTCCTGAGGCTCCGAGGTCATCCGAATGCTGTGCCTACCGGACTCCGGGTCCTGAGAGTCTTCAACAGCGGCTGGGTTGGCGGGACCCACGCGGACCCAGCTCCCAGGGCGCGAGACTCAGCGCCTCCTCCCTCCCCACTGCGTTCGCGCGACCAGTTCCAAGTCTTTATCCCTGCTCTCCCTTGGGTGCGTGTGGCCGGCCCAGGCTGCCGGCTGTTCCCAGATGGAGCAGGTGCCTGGATGCCACGCCGGGTTGGGGGGAGGATGTTCGGATGCGCCCCGTGACTTTGGCGGCCTCAGTTTCCCCTGGATGACTGCCATCGTGGGTGGTCAGCAAAGAGGAGCCGAGCATCCACCACCCACCACGAGCGCCCAGAGGAGTGCATCCGCCCAAGTCCCACCTCCTAGGGCTCCAGTTTGCCCCCATCTCTCAGTCCGTCTCCGCCCTGACCTCGACTTTCCTGGAGGTCGACCCAGGTAAACCATCACAAGTTTTGTGGCCCCGAGCTTATCCGGAGCGGGCTTGGCTGAGCCTTTCTCGACCCCACCGGGCACTGTGCTTGGAGGACACACGTGTTAGAGCTCTTTAAAAAAATGGGGGGAAGGACCCCACACTCAAGGCTCGGGAACGGAGATCCCAAACACCACCAAGATACGTACTTGTACTTGATGCAATCAGCAAGAGGCTTTTTTTATTCCAGCTAGCTGGAGCGAGACTCATATCCCTCGCAGGGGTAGAGGAGTCTGGCACCAAGCAAAAATTTAAACAGGTTTTTATACCCACACAGTTGCTAGGGGAAAAGGGGAAACTAAGGCAGG
Source organism: Mastomys coucha (assembly GCF_008632895.1). Lineage (NCBI taxonomy): Eukaryota > Metazoa > Chordata > Mammalia > Rodentia > Muridae > Mastomys > Mastomys coucha. Next base: position 21,482,374 of record NW_022196915.1, read on the forward strand.
GGAAAGTACGGGGTAGTCTCTGATGGGTGCTGGCTTGTGCTAGGGTTCAAAAGCAGGTTAGCTACCTGGCAATTGTTTGCTACCTCATTTTTCTTTTCTCCTGCCAGGCCGCTCCGGTCTCTAAGCTCTGGGAGCTGGTCTCCCATTCTTCTATGTCCTGGGAGCTGGTCTCCCATTCTTCTATGTCCTGGAAGCTGGTCTCTCATTCTTCTATGTCCTGGGAGCTGGTCTCCCATTCTTCTATGTTCTGGGAGCTGGTTTCTCATTGAGTTCAACTAGCGGCTAAGTTCCCACAGTACAGTTTGAAAATTTTAACGTCTCACACGCAGGCGGCCAGCCGGAAGCGGGAGGCAGCCTCCTCCCAGGTGACTGCCCCCTGGGTCATCTCGCTTCAGTCTGCTTTGAGTCTAGGAATTGGAAGTTCTTAGCTTGAAGTCAATCTCCCCAACGTAAGGGTCTGCGAGACTGCTCGATGAGTGTGCAGGTGCTTGCCACCAAGCCTGACCACCGGAGTTTTCTGCAGAAGGAGAGAAGCAACTTCACGGAAGTTGTGCTCTGATCTCCACACATGCACTGTGGTGCACCCACACACACATCCCCCCCCCTTGTCCCGTGTGTGTGTGTGTGTGTGTGTGTGTGTGTGTGTGTGTGTGTGTATTTTAATTTAAAAATAAATTTAAATCTCCAATATACCGGAAACCATATGTGTAAAACGTACTGAATAACAAACCGACCCCCTGGTAAGCACCACCCGTGTCTGCCCTGTTCCTAGTTCTTCTGTTTTGTCACGGAGTGTGCCTTTACAAGACATTACAAGGTCAGTCTTGTTCTTTGTAACTGTGTTAGGAATGTTTGTAGAGTCTTCCTTCCTTCCTTCTGTCCTTCCTTCCTTCCTTCCTTCCTTCTTTCCTTCCTTCCTTCCTTTCTTCCTCCCTTCCTTCCTTCCTCCTTTCCTTCCTTTTATAAACATTTTTTAAAAAGATTTATTTAAGCCGGGCAGTGGTGGTGCACGCCTTTAATCCCAGCACTTGGGAGGCAGAGGCAAGCAGAGTTATAATGTTTGAGGCCAGCCTGGTCTACAGAGTGAGTTCCAGGATAGCCAGAGCCAGACAGTGAAACCCTGTCTCGAGAGATTTATTTATTTATTTAATGTATTCGAGTACACTGTCATTCTCTTCAGACACATCAGAAGAAAGCATCAGATCGCATTTACGGATGGTTGTGACCCACCATCCGAAAATCCGTTGTCATCACTCAAGCCCCCTGTACCTCTTTCTTAGCATATGTCAGTGAGAGAAGCTGACCTGTAGAGATTACCCGTTTGGATTTCATCAAAACAGTCTTGCATTTTCCAGTGCAGTCCAGAAAGTTGGCCTGGATCCGGTTTGCTCAGACTTCAGCTTCAGGGTTTTCAGTAAGACCCAGTGATACCCTGGGGTGCTCTTGTTTTAGGAATCACATGTCTGCTCTTCTCTATTTTTTTTTTAGAAAGAGCTAGTTTTTTGTTACTGTAATAGAATACCTGAGACAATCAACGTAAAAAGAGAAAAGATTTATTTTGACTCATGGTTTGAAGGTTTCAGTCTGTGCTTAGCTATTTTCGTCTCTGTGGTGAGGTAGTACAAGGCTGGACGAAGTCGCTCACCTCATGGTCGCAGAGCAGCAAGGAGAGGGAGGAAAGACAAGCCCCAGGATCCCCCTTCACACCACCTCACACCTCACACCCTCTGCTCCTTGAAGGTTCCATCCTTGTCCAGGGTGTGGCTGTGGAGCCACCACACTCATCCAGACCACGGCAGAGATGTCAGTCGAGCTTAGTGCTTATATCGACTTATTTGCTGGTGTTTGTTGGAGGTAGGATGGTTAACGATGAGATTGCCTTCCTGTCCGACAGAAACACAAACTTCATACGGTGAGACTTCTCACTTGTGATGGGGGCTGCTTAATGGGGTAGTTCCTAGAGCAAAGGCAGGGCAGATGCTTGTTTCTGGGCTCTTATCTCATCTTCAAGAGAATCAGTTGCTACCCTGCTGTCCTTCAAAGACAACGAGTCCCGGGCTGGAGAGATGGCTTATGGTTAAGAGCACCGGCCACTCTTGTAGAGGACCTGGATTTAGTTTCCAGCACTGACATGGTGGTTCACAGCTATACATAACTTTAGTTCCAGGGGATTCTTTTTCTGACTTCTGGTGCTGCAGGGACCAGGCATGCACTGGAGCATTCTCATGAAAGTGTACACACACACACACACACACAATTGCATATCTAGGTGGATTGTGCCTTAGTATTGAAAGACCCCCAGAACAGGGGAGACCCTCACTCAAGCCTTGGGATGATGCAACCACCCAATAACTCGTGAGAGACCGATCTTGCTGCAATCACATGAGGTTTATTTGGGATAAGCCAGATCTGGGGTCGAACACATAGCCTGGCAGGCCAGAGGAGTTCGACCTGAACACAAGAAGTGAGGGGTATTTAAAGGGAAAAAACACAAACTAAGGGGGTTGAGGGGGTTACCAAGGAAACATAGCATGAAAACAATAAGAAAATTCTAAAGGAGCCCACTCCCTAGTTGAGTCAGGTCACAAGGAAGTCATCCTGCACACTCATTGTCTAGAGGAATGTGGTTTGGTCAATGCTATCTTCTTCTTTTTTTTTTTTTTTTTTTTTTTTTTTTTTTTTTTTGGTTTTTCGAGACAGGGTTTTTCTGTATAGCCCTGGTTGTCCTGGAACTCACTCTGTAGACCAAGCTGGCCTTGAACTCAGAAATCCGCTGCCTCTGCCTCCCAAGTGATGGGATTAAAGGCGTATGCCACCACCACCCGGCTAATGCTATCTTCTTAATGGCTGACTGCTATCCTGTTCCTTATTCTGGGCCCTAGCTGGAGGGGGTCTCTGTGACCAACAAGTTCCTGGAACTGACCAGTCCACCACATTCCTGGCTCGTTACAGAGACTTCCTATGCCTTCTTTAAGTAAAGGTTATACAGTATATATTAATGCATCTCCATTAACATGCTTTTTCCAAATTTCTAAATTCAGTCTTTCAGTATGAGTTAGATTATAAGGAGCTGGAGCTGGATATACACGTGAGCAATCCAGTTGACCCCCCCAAATGGATTAGAAAGCATATATATATATATATATATATATATATATATATATATATTAGAGAACTTGCTCTGGGGGTAGGGGGAGTTTGGGATCAATATTTGAGTTCTAAAACAGCTGAGATGAGTATACATTTTGTTAAGGCAAGCTTCCTGAAGCAGCCCACAGAAGCAAATGTCATGTTGATGTACTGCTGTCACTAGGGTGGACGGAGTTCCACGGACAATGCTCCAAACGAGGGACAGTGCAGGCTCCCACAAAGCTGTGGAGCCTTCCTGGCCTATGGAGGAATAAGGTTCCGCCTCTCTTGCCTCAACATCTCCTTAAATCAACAAGGGAACTAAACCAGACACACAGAGTCTGCTTTTGACTAAATGAGGAAGGTGGTAACTCTTTGATCTGCAAAACCTGGTAAGAGATTGCTAAAGGAAGTGAGGATGTAGAGAGGAAGAGAAAGCCTGCGCTAACAGGAACTGCAGTAGCAGAGCAACCTCTGTACTGAAATGTGGAGCCAAACTCTTTGGGAAAAGCTGGAATAAAGAACTTAGGCAGGTGCCTCCTGGCCTCCTGGTGTGTTCCTGAAAGGAAAGAATTCAAGTTAAACAAAGAACTACACAGAACAACGAAACAAACAAACAAACAGCTCTCCC
>NW_022196915.1:21486196-21491153 GCF_008632895.1 Mastomys coucha
AGAGATGCCATCTTCCAGTGAGAGGAGAAAGACCTTTGGCCTCCTGGGAAACAAAATTGGGCCAATCTCCTACCATTACCCTTCTAAGGGCCAGGTACACCCCGTGTTGAGAGGGTTTTACTCGATTTGTGGTGTTTGGGAGCCCACCCAGTGAGCTCAGAGGCGTTCAGAGGACTGAAATTACTAACCAGTCCTTGCTCAAGTCCTTACAGGGCCTGCAACAAGTGAAGAGAGTTATTCATCAGAAGATTCAGAAGATGGGACACTTGGTTAAGCCATTACCTGGCCTGACCACCATTCCTGGGCGTAACCTGCTGTGTATGGCCACAGGAATCTGCATAGGGGAACTATGCAGGGGGTGGGGATCTTGGTGACCTTACACAGGCCTCTTCCCTTGGAGGTTCCCCAGGGTGGTCTTATTAGTCTTATTTACAGTTGTTAGGATTGGAAATGTAGCTTGTTTGATGTTTGATTAGTGGCCCAGGCACAGCCGGCAGTCCTGACCACTGCTGGGCCGAGGATGGCTTTGGGACCCACATACTTTCTAGCATCCAGACACTGAGGGGCTGGCTTCCACTGCATGCTTGACTTTTATCCCCTTAGTTATCAAAGGAATTCTTGGAGGAATTGGAGTTTGGGGGCTTTCTACCTTAGGGGAGTGCCACGGACTAGGGTTTCTTATGGGGTCCCTTGTTCTGCGGGACGATGGGTTCTGGCCAGGTGTGCATGGGACTCGGCTTTGACAAACAGACTCAACAACAAGTAGTGTGGGGTCTGAGTGTATTTCTCAAAAATGACATGAGGCTTTTACAATCATTGCAAAAGAGAGATGAAAAATCTGGCAGCTCAGTAGTCGAGGTACATCTGAGGCCATCTAAAATACACTGGGTCTAAAACATCAGCCATCTCCTCTGGACTGGTGCAGCACCCCCAGGTTCTAAGCACGCTCTGGCCGTATGGGCCAGGCCGGAGTCCTGGGGGGCAGCAGGTGCGCCAGCAAGGAGGGTAGAGGCTCGAATCCCAAATCCTCAATGCTGAATGCTTGAATCTCAAATGCTCACTCTCTTGAATCTCAACTGGTGCTGCACCCCCCACCCCCACCCCTGGCCCCAAGCACTCTGGGCCTAGGGGGCTACGGACTGCATGAATCTAAGTTCTAGTCAACCTAAGTTCTGGTTCTAGTCAGAGTGTGAACAAGTCCAAATGCTGAATGCAGACTGCTGAATGCTGTCTCTCTCTCTCTCTCTCACACACACACACACACACACACACTCTCAGCTTAAGGTCCCGCCCATCCTACGTAAAACGCCCACTATGCTAATCTTCTGGGCAAGTAGAGACTTGTCTCTTGCTAATTCCTAGGAGTAGTTCAGCTGCAGTACGTGACAGAGAATGACGATTTTACTTGACCTTGCCCTGGGATAAACCTTCCATTCTGTAAGCTACAATGCCCGCCCTACCCACAATGCCGGAGGCAATTAGTCTGGGTGGGTAAATTCCAAGCCAGGGTTTAGCTAAGACTTTGGAACATTGGTGAAGGTCAGAGAGCAACGTCTGATTTTGTCCAGCTGTAAATAAATCATATTTTGGTGGGCACCTAGCACACGAGTACAAGGACATATCTGGGTTACCTCTGAGTTAGGGGTGTCAGGCGACAATGCGGAGGCAGGAGACTGAATTTCCTTGAAGTTTTCGCCTCAAACTGCTGTCACACAAAGTGTGCATGTCAGGGGAGTCTTGCTATGAGTTGTTTACACTAAGGAGACCCCCCTCGTTTGCATCCTCACAAAGATTATACCTCAGGTGTTCATCTGAGGTGGTTTGAAAATGCTGGTCCAGGGAAAAAAGGCAAGTATATAGAAAGGCAGGCCTATCAGAATTACGGCAGACTTCTCACCAGAGACTATGGAAGCTAGAAGATCCTGGGCAGATGTCATACAGACCCTACAAGAACACAAATGCCAGCCCAGGCTACTATACCCAGCAAAACTCTCAATTACCATAGATGGAGAAAACAAGATATTCCACGACAAAACAAAATTTACACAATATCTTTCTACAAATCCAGCTCTACAAAGGATAATAGATGGAAAACATCAACATAAGGAGCAAAACTACACCCTAGAAGGTATAGTTTTCTTTCAACAAGTCCACACAAACCTAATTCCACCTTTTACAACAAAAACAACTGTCATTGCCTCACTGACCAGAGGAAATAAAGAAGCGACCACGAACTCTTCTCAAGCAGTTTATTCAGAAACCTTGGTACTACCGAATCATACATTCATTTCTCATTTTCTCTTTTTTCTCCTCCTAGCCCCCAGCACTCACGGGTTAAATACTTTCCCTGGTCCCAGTCAGCATCTGCTACTCGGCAAAGCATAATAGGCTGCGGGAAATCATGCCAGCTTGCATCACAAACTGGAGGCACTCAGCTTTTCCAAATAAGGGCTTGTTTATCGCAATGCTTTCTGCTCTGGCCAGAGGCCAGGCGTCATATTTAGGGTAGCAGCTGCGGCTCTCCACAGTTCCCCCTTTTTGTTTTAAACGCAATAGGCAAGAGTAGAGGTCTGATCTCCAGTAACTATGAGAAGGACATTGCAATGGCATTACAACCTGATGGTAATATCTCTTGGCAAAATATCTGACCCATCTTTGAGAACACGTACATCTATCTAGTTTGTACTACAAACTGTGCTTATTTAACACAGCCACTCGGCACGTCTTAGGTGATTTATTTGCCAGAGCCCTAACTCGTAGCAGCAAAGTTGGTGCCATGCCTGCCCTATGCCTTTTTCCTGGAGGTGGGACCTGGGGCATCAACCCACATGCAATCAGACGTGCTCTCCAAGAGACCACTAGAAGCTGATCTCTAGTGCAGTGCTTAGCCTTGCATCCTGAGCGTGAAGAAGAGCATCATTCAGAATAGTTAACCAAGCCTGTGGAGATTGTCCTGCCTCCAGGGCTGCAAATGCTTGCACTACCAAAGCAGCCTGTCATTGCTGCTGGACCCGCATACTGCAGATGCACCACAACGCCAATATACTGACAAGGACCAGTAAAGCACCCACAGTTCTAATACCCACCCACTCTTTCAGATGATTCATCAACCCACTAGCGAGGGACAGGTCAACTCTGGTGGAATCCACGTGGACTATGGCTATGCGAAGATCCTGCAACAGATGATCCATTTCTCTAGACCAATTCCCTGTAAGATACATCGACAATTGTCTAGACAAGTTAGCAGCCTGAGTGTGATTTTGATCCACTCACATCCTAGCTGTGCTATCTGCCACAAGGTATCCACTTGTTCTTGAACCAGGTCCACCCTTTGTTAAATACCATAATGTCTCCCTTTAAGTGGGCATTCATACTGGATTGGGTATCCAAGGCACTTGCAACATTAGCTGATAAATTATTGAGTGCACTAGCTGTCTGAACAGTGGAACTCAATGCAATAGTAGTGAAAGGCTGGAGAATCTTAGAATTTAAAATGAGGGCATTTAATACAAATGTATGGTGTATAACCTTTACCTAAAAGGACATGGAGGGCCACTGTAGCCAGCCAGAAATATAAAATAGCCAGTTCTAGGAACTCAGAGCCTCAGGACTCCTCCCTAACTGAATACCTTGGGTCAGGTCCCTCTGAAAGTTTCCACTGTTTATGTTCTGTTTCCTTGGTAACCCTCTTCCCGCCCCCTGCTTATGGATGTTCCCTTAAATACCCCACACTTCTTGTGTTCGGAGTCGAACTCCTCTGACTGGCAAGGTCATGAGATCGACCCGGTACCGGTATCCCCAATAAATCTCATGTGATTGCAGCAAGTTCGGTCTCTCGTGAGTCATTGGGTGGTCACGTTGTCCCGAGACTTGAGTAAGGATCTCCCCAATTCTGGGGATCTTTCAGTAGAAGCTGTGGCTCCAACCGCCACGAATGTACCTGGGCATCCTGGCAACCACAGCAAGGAGGAATCTATCCTGAGGGATACAATCTATCTTACTCCTGTTTCCTTTACTAAGGCTAGCATTACTAACTACAAACGGCGCCCAAACACATACAAGGGTCGGAGCAAGGACATAATCTTTCCTGATGCTAATAATCTGACTGAACTTTCAAATACTTCACTAGAATTCCTTTCAAATGAGGCATTTCCTACTGCTCCACCAGCAATCATGACCATGGGAGAAATATCTGTGCAACTCCCATTCACCCCACTCAGCATTTGGCAGGTGCATCTTGAGGTGGGGCGCTTTTCCTCGTAAGCCGTTCAGGAATCCAAATGGGATCTCGGCGGTCCTGTGGAAACACACAAACAGATCCTCTCGCCTACGTCAATACCGGATCCAGGCCATGCCATGAACCTGTCAAAATATCCTTCCATTGCACAAAACCCTTAGAAGTGGAAGAGGCAGATACATGCCGTTCTGCGGCCGATTTTCCTTCATTATCCAATTGAAAAAAATTAAAAGTAAGGAGAGCAATAGATATCTTTTCTCTCGGGGTAAGGCCATAGCCTATTCCCCCTTTTTGTTTTAATAAGCATTCTTTTTTTTTAAGATTTATTTAATATTTATTTATTATAAATACACTGTAGCTGTCTTCAGACACATCAGAAGAGGGTATCAGATCTCATTATGGGTGGTTGTGAGCCACCATGTGGTTGCTGGGATTTGAACTCAGGACCTTTGGAAGAGCAATTGGTGCTCTTACCCGCTAAGCCATCTCACCAGCCCCCAATAAGCATTCTTTTAAGGTCCTATGAGCTTTTTCCACTATTCCTTGCCCCTGTGGATTATAGGGTAATCCATGGATTAAATCAATATGCATTTGTCCAGGGCAAGTATCTACAGAAACATGCACATATTTTAGTTTTCCAAATTCAGGTAATTGCGTCACATCCATCTGCCAAACATGAAGGGGACAGAGCCCCCGGGGATTAATCCCTAAGGATGGTTG
>NW_022196915.1:21491454-21492724 GCF_008632895.1 Mastomys coucha
CATTAACATGAAATTGCTCATGAAAATCTTTAGCTCTTTGGATATTAGTAGCCATAAAAATAAACACAACCCTGGTTGTTTTATCGGCCACATGGTACTTTAAAATCCAATGGTTCATGAAACCTTTGCCCTTGGGCATCTTGAAACACAGGGAAGCAATGCTGATCCCTAGCTTCCTGCCAAACTTCTGGACAAAAGGAAGTACCGTAAGTGGCAGTGTTATGGGGGAAGGTAAGGATACAGGTGGCCCTGGGGCTGTAGGCTCCACCCTAATGGTGGACTTCTCCATTTTCTGTACTAACTTCTCAAGTTCCTCTTCAGAGTCCGAGCCACTCTCCTCAGTCTGATTCTCAGACTTTGCTGACCTCTCTTCCTTCAGCTGTTCTAACGCTTCCGGTCCCTTCTCTACTGCTTTAGAACACACTTTATTCTCCAGGCAGCTCCTAAGCAGTTTCCAGATTGGTCGCACTCCACCTTTTAAGGTTCCTGCCTCCCAGGTGAAATCCAGATCTTCCCCTAATTCGTCCCAGTTGGGCAGCATCAGGTGACCTGACACCGCGAACCAAGGGGTAGCAATATCTACCTCTGACAGAAATCTTTCTAGGGTTCCTCTCTTCAATTCTATCTGTTTTGCTTTTAATAGATCCTTAAGAGCAACAAACATGGGACAAGATTTCAAGTTCCCCATACTATCACTTTTGATTTGCCCTTAACGGGACATTATTGCTCCACTCCAGAGACCTTATTGCCTCTTTACCGAGGTCCTTCCCTTTTGTCCCGCCTTACCTGGGAACTTACCAGTCAACTGCCCCGTCTGCAAGGAGTTCTGAGCTGTAGAAGATGTCCCCATACGGGCCACCACTTGTCGCCGCCTTACTGACCAGCAGAAATAAGGAAGCGATCACGAACTCTTCTCCAAGCAGTTTATTCAGGAACCTTGGTACTACCGAATCATACATTCATTTCTCATTTTCTCTTTTTTTCTCCTCCTAGCCCCCAGCACTCACGGGTTAAATACTTTCCCTGGTCCCAATCAGCATCTGCTACTCGGCAAAGCATAATAGGCTGTGGGAAATCATGCCAGCTTGCATCACAAACTGGAGGCACTCAGCTTTTCCAAATAAGGGCTTTTTTATCGCAATACTTTCTGCTCTGGCCAGAGGCCAGGCGTCATATTTAGGGTAGCAGCTGCGGCTCTCCACAAACAACAGGAAGTGACAATTACTTTTTCTTAATATATTAATTTGAAAATTAATATTATCAACATATC
>NW_022196915.1:21493621-21528130 GCF_008632895.1 Mastomys coucha
TGTTGTTTTATATCAAACAACTTTTATAATACTTATTTTTATTGTTATAATATTTTATAAATTTTTAAAAAATTTTTTTTAAAGATTTATTTATTATTATAAATGAGTACACAGAAGCAGGTATCAGATTTCATTATGGGTGGTTGTGAGCCACCATGTGGCTGCTGGGATTTGAACTCACAACCTTCGGAAGAGCAGTCAGTGCTCTTACCCGCTGAGCCATCTCACCAGCCCAATATTTTATAAATTTTAAGGAATATGACAAAAAAGATATTGTAGGTATTGAAGGGGAGAAGTGGTGGTACAAAAGGGAAACAAGAATGTGATTCAATTTTATTTAATTAAAATATGTTTTAAAATGTTAACAAATTAAAAAAAAATGCTGGTCCAGGGAGTGGCACTATTAACTGTGGCCTTATTGGAGTAGTTGTGGCCTTGTTGGAGTAGGTGTGGCCTTGTTGGAGGATGTGTGTCACTTTGGGGAAGTCCTAGCTGCCTGGAAGACAGTTTTCTCCTGGCTGCCTTCAGATCAAGATGTAGAACTCTTGGCTGCTTCTCCCAGCAGCGCGTCTGCCTGGACTCTGCCGTGCTTCCTCCCTTACAAGAACTGTCTTAGCCTGGCAGTGGTGGCGCACTCCTTGAATCCCAGCACTTGGGAGGCAGAGGCAGACAGATTTCTGAGTTCGAGGCCAGCCTGGTCTACAGAGTGAGTTCCAGGACAGCCAGGAATACACAGAGAAACCCTGAAGACACCTACAGTGTACTCATATAAATAAAGTAAATAAATCAAAAAATAAACAAGCAAACCAAAAACCAAAAACCAAAACCAAAACAAAAAAAAAAACAAAAAAAAAAGAACTGCCTTGAAGGGCTGGAGAGATGGCGCAGCACTGACTGCTCTTCCAGAGGTCCTGAGTTCAATTCCCAGCAACCACGTAGTGGCTCACCACCATCTGTGATGAGATCTGATATCCTCTTCTGGTGTGCCTGTGTACTCATAAACATACAATAAATAAATAAATCTTTTAAAAAAATCTACTTCCACTGGAAGCTTAAGTAGACGCTTCCGTAGAGGCTGTTCTTCAGAAGAGAAGCTGTCTGGATCTCTTCCTCAGGAAACACAGAGGTCTCTATATGGCAGTAGGAGAAGCTTTGTTGCTTCTATGACAACCAGTCACAGATAATTAAAAAATAATTAGCCAAAAATAACCTTAAAAGGGGAGGGTGATGGCGTAAATATCTGATAACTGGTACCAATCTCGTTCTGGTCCCCTTGGCTAGCTACTCTATTCTACTTACAGACATTACTGCACCATAAATCCTTTTGCTCCTAGCTCTCACTATAGGGCACTGCTTGATCAATTGCCTACTTAACTATGTAAAACAAAAATAAATTCTGTTAAATTATTAGTGCTGAGGGGATGATAACCCCCCTGCCCCAAGATGAGCTCATGACTCATGCTTATTAAACCAGTGGGGAATGTAACAGGGCTGAGAACTTAACACAACTGATGCTACCTTAGAGGCATCATTCTGACTTTTGGTCACAAAACATAGGCCCTACCACCAGTGAAAAGGGAACAAAGACCTAATCCGTCAAAGCCCTAGTCCATAGCTCTGGGATCTGGTACAGTCCCTAAATCCACCAACCTTGCTTTTTTTTTTTTTTTTGACATCTCTAGGTTTGCTTCTCACTAACTGTTTTTGCAGACTGAAGTGTGTGAACCAGGATGTGGTTTTTGTGTTTAAAAGACAAAAAATAGTGAGGCTCAGGGCTGCATGATTTAGACAAACTCCCCATACAGTTACCGGCTTTAAGAGTGTTCATGTGTTCTCTGGGGGGAATTGACCAGCAACAGTACCAGAGAAACCTAATACAGAGGCAGATGCCTGAAATCTTAGCACCCTGGAGGTAGCAGCAGATAGATTAGGAAGGAGCTCAAGGTCATGTTGGTTATATATCAAGTTTGAAGCCAGCTCTGGATATCTGAGACTCTCTCAAAAACAAAATTTAGAAAATAAACCAAAATAATAAAACTGAAACTAAAATATCATGCCACTGAAATTAGAACTTCAACATTGCATATTGAGCTGAAGAGTAGATTAATACAGTATTTCTAAAGCCAGGTGTGGTGGCACAAGCCTGTATTCCCAGCACCCAGGAGGCAGATCTTTGTGAGTTTCAGGCCAATTAAGATTACAGAGTGAGACCCGGTCTCAAGGTGGACTCTGTTCTCTCCAAAACTAAGAATATTTGTGAGTTAGAGCCTGTAGAGTAGTGGTTCTCAGCCTGTGGGTCATGACCCCTTTGAAAAACCTCTATTTCCCAAAATATTTCCATTGTGATTCATAATAGTAGCAAAATTACAGTTATGAAACAGCAATGAAAATAATTTTATGGTTGGGTGTCACCACAACATGGGGAATTGTATTAGAAGGTTGCAGCATCAGGAAGGCTGAGAGCCACTTCTATAGAGAGCGATGGAAGATAAGAAATTGGATGAATACAAGAAGCAGCTTGGGGGATAGAGAAAGATTCTAATACGTATTGAAATCTTAAGATGAGAAAATGGAAGTACCTGTCAAGAGGCAGTCTTGGCTCATAGAACTACTGACAGACGTGGGTATTCAGCCCAGCAGGATTATAAAGATAAAATCAAACCTTGACTTAAGTCTATTTTGAGTAACTCTAGCAAAATACCCAAAGCTGAGTAATATCTCAAGAGAAGGAATTGACTTCATTCACCGGTTCTGGAGGCTCAAGAGATCGGTGGTGCATTCTGCTTGGTTCTTCTGGTGGAGGCTTGGTGGCAGAGAGTGTCACAGTAATGACGGGGCATGAAGAAGTCGTCATGGGTGAGACCGGAAGCGAGACAATCGTAACAGCCGATCTTGCTTTCTGACCACGTGTCGTGTCTGGAGCTCTACATCCTTGTGACCAACAGTAGTCTCTCTTAAGATACTATCTCTGTGCCTTGCACGGCCTTGCACAGACCCTGCATCTCAAAGACTCTACCACTTTAATATCAGTGGGCAGGCCGGGCTCCTAAATGCGGATCTTTAGTGGACACACCAAACCATATGCAAACCTTGGCGCTGAGCGTGCAGGTGCACTTCAGAGTGTTAAAGACAAAGGGAAATCTATCCGGAGCAGGGGGCAGAAAGCTACACTCAGAAGAACTTGATTCAAGCAAATAGAAGACTACATTCCAAGAAAGTGGTGTGCACCTGCTACCCTCGTACCTGGGCTGAGGCAGGGATATCACTGACTGGGCGTGGTCGAGCACGCCTGGAAGCCTAGCGCCTGGAAAGAGTTGGGAAGACCAGGAGTCCAAGGTCAAGGAGTCAGAGGTTACCCTGGTTACTCGAAGCTCTATCTCATACAAATAAAAAGATAAAAGAAGGGTGAGAGGTCATCTGGGGTCAAGCAGTAAGGAGACAGACACAGAAGAGCAGGTATCAGGGGGACCTAGGGAACAGTGTCTGCAGATTACTGTTTAACCCATGAAATGACCCAGATTAAATTTATCCTAAATCACTGCTGGGGTAAAGGTAAAATGTGAATATGTTCAGTGGGGAATGGTGACTGAGTTTGTTCCTCCAAGGTTCTCCCTAGGAACATGGTAGGATAGACTTAAGGCGTGGTGGCACAGCCTTTAATCCCAGCACTTGGGAGGCAGAGGCAGGTGGATTTCTGAGTTACAGAGTGAGTTCTAGGACAGCCAGGGCTACACAGAGAAACCCTGTCTCAAAAAACCAAAAGAGAGAGAGAGAGAGAGAGAGAGAGAGAGAGAGAGAGAGAGAGAGAGAGAGAGAGAGAGAGAGAGAGAGAGAGAGAGAGAGAGAGAGAGAGAGAGAGAGAGACCAGTTAAATCCAGAAAGGAAGAATGTTTTGTTGGGTTTCCAATTGCTATGAAGAGACACCATGACCACGGCAACCGTTATAAAGGAAAACATTTAATTTGGGCTGGCTGACAGTTCAGAGATTTAGCCTATTACCACCACAGCAGGAGGCACGGCAGCGCGTACTCAGACATGGTACTGGAGAACTAGCTGAGAGATCTTTTTTTTTTTTTTTTTTTTGGTTTTTCGAGACAGGGTTTCTCTATATAGCCCTGGCTATCCTGGAACTCACTCTGTAGACCAGTCTGGCCTCGAACTCAGAAATCTGCTTGCCTCTGCCTCCCGAGTGCTGGGATTAAAGGCATGCGCCACCACTGCCCGGCTGCTGAGAGATCTTGATCCGAAGGAAGGCAGAAGAGACCAGAGACATACTTCCTCCAGCAAGACTGCACCTCTTAATACTGCCGCTTCCTATGGTCGGTTCTGTGGGGGCCATTTTTTATTCCAACTGCCACAGGGAGTTGGAAGAAAACGAGATGGGAAGAAATGAGTAAGGATGCCTCGAAGTGCAAACGAACATTTTGCTAAACAATAACAGTGGATTGGGGAGGGGTAAAAGGAAGTTGTCCGTGACGCCTTAACCGTCCAGTTAGAAGAAAGGAGGCAAACACGAGCCCTTCTCCAAGCAGGTTTTATTCAGGAACCTTCATGTTTACTTCTTCTTACTAGCTTCTTTTATATTCTTTTATATCTTCTTACATCTTACTTATTACTACTTACATCTTATTAGTTACATACTTATTCCTAATTCTATATTTTACATCTATCGTTACATCTTACTTCTATATCTACATCTTCTCTCCTATCCCATTACCAGCCCCAATTCTAAATATTTACTCCTAAATCTTACACAACCCATCACCAGCCCTAATTCTACATACTTACTCCTAAATCTTACATCTTACTTACTCAATACTCTCCTCCATCTTACTTCTATATTATTTCTATCCTTATATCTTACTTCTATTCCCTACATACTTACTCCTAATTATACATACTTACTTCTAAATCTCTCCTAACCCATCACCAGCCCTAATTCTACATACTTACTATCTCTACATACTTACTCAATACTCCTCCAGCCCCCAGCCCTTGTGGGTTAAATACTTTCCCTGGTCCCAATCAGCATCAGCTACGTGGCAAAGCATAATAGGCTACGAGAAATCATGCCAGCTTGCATCATAAACTAGAGGCACACAGCTTTTCCAACTAAGGCTTGTTTATCTCAATGCTCTCTGCTCTGGCCAGAGACCAGGTGTTCAATATATATATATATAGGGTGGCAGCTGCGGCTCCCCACAGGAAGTGAACACAGTAGCCTGCAAATATGGGAGATCACTAAAGGGACTGACATTTAAGCTTCTCTTAAATCCTAGTACTATGTGGCTGGAAGGAATCCTGATTAAAATTAAATTATGCTAAGTGAGCATATCAAAAATTCAAGGATGATTCACAAAATAGAAATATAACCTATTACTCTCATGAAACACAAAGTTTCCTCACATACTAGTCAACCAAGGGTCAACAAACCCCGCCTAAAGAGCTGGGAGCACAGCACCATGTGATTGCTAATAAAAACTAAAAAGCATATTTCACATTAGCATAGGCATCAAAAAAGAAACTATGGCAGGTATCAGAAAGTATATAAAAGAAAACTTGAGGGTACTGCTGTAAATCAAAGCCTTTAGCATGTGGCCCAAGCAGTGGCTCTGAGGACACATGGCTTTGAGGAGATTTCCAGGAGGATGAAAGAGTAGTTCCCAGACAGGGAGCAAAGCTGTAAAATATTTAATAGGAAAATATCAGGGATTATGTAGAAAGGATTGTTTTTTTTTCTGGGAAATGCCTCTTGAAGCCTGCCTTTACAAACTGAACTTTTACCTGACCTTGTAACCAAGTTAATTATATGCTTTGAGATCATGTAAAACCATGTACTCAATCTGTTCACACAGTGTGTGCTCAGCTTGTTTGAGTTTAACTTGCCTTTAAGAAAACAATGTAATCAATCTTATTATGCTTTAGATCCTCCATGTAATCAGCTTTTTACAAGCTAAGAGGAATTGCAGTTCTGGTTTTAAATAGCTTTCCTATTTCTCACTCATGACCTTTCATGTTCCTAATCTAGACGAATGTGCCTGTGAGGTATGTGTACATGTGTGCACATGTGGTGTGTAGATGTGTGTGTGGTGTGTGTGTGTGTGTGCATGTGTTGGGTGTGTGTTTACACATGTTTATGTGTGTGTGCATATGGTGTATATGTGTGTGTGCATGTGAGGTATGTGTGTACCTGTGGGTGTGGCATAATTAGCTCTAATATTACTGCTAAACCCAGCTGAGTTGAAAGCAACTTATGACCTAGGACAAATGTGGAATGGATCGTGTGGGTATAGGATGGTGTCTTAGGGTTTTATTTCTGTGAAGAGACACCATAATCAAAGCAACTCTCAAACAAGAACCATTTCATTGGGGCTGGCGTACAGTTTCAGAGGTTCAGTCCATTATCATCATGGCAGGAAGCATGGCAGCCTGCTGGCAGACATGGTGCTGGAGAAGGAGCTGAGTCAGAAGGAGACCATCTTCTGCCAGCATCCAGGAGGGGATCTGAATCCCACACTGGGCAGAACTTGAGCATAGGAGACCTCAAAGCCCACCTCCACAGTGATACGCTTCCTCCAACAAGGTCACACATACTCCAATAAGGCTACACCTCCTAATAGTACCACTCCCTGTGGGTTAAGCATTCAAACAAGTGATTCTATGGGGGCCAAACCTATTCAAACTACCACACTTCTGTCATAGGATTTCATTGCTGTGAAGGGACACCATGACCAAGGCAACTCTTATAAAGGAAACATCTAATTGGGGCTGGCTTACGGTTTCAAAAGTTCAGTCTCTTATCAACATGGTGGAAACTTGCTGGCATGCAGGCTGACTTGGTGCTGGAGGAGCCGAAAGTGCTACATCTTGATTCATAGGAAGCAAGTAGGAGACTCCTGTGCTACACTGGGTGGAGCCTGAGCACTAGAAGACCTCAAAGCCCACCCCTACAATGACACACCTCTTCCAACGAGGCGACACCTCTAAATAGTGCCACTTTCCAGGGCCAAGCAGATTCAAACCACCTCTGGTGGTAACAGCTGGCTACGGATGTGTATGCTATTCCGGGTTAGTAGAGGTCAGCAACCAGCCTTTTCTCTCGTTAAACTCTGGTAAAGAATCTTTGTTTTCCTTTTATGTGTATTTTTATTTTCTGGGTGCTTTGCCTTCTTCTGTGTCTGTGTACCATGTTCAAGCAGTGCCCACAGAGGCCAGAAGAAGGCGTCAGATTCCTTGGAACTGGAGCTACAGACTGCTATGGGCTGCCACCGAAGTGCTAGGAATTGAATCTGGGCCCTCTGGGAGAACAGGCAAGTGCTCTTAACCACAAAGCCATCTCTCCAGCCCCAGGTAAAGATGCTTTAAGACAAAGTTCCTCATTCTTTTCTCATACCAGGTTTGATATGCTGTTCTGTAAATCCTCTGTTGGGGAGAGTTGAGAGATCAGATCTGGCTTATTCATGCTCTCCTGATTCACTGGCCTGGGTCCCCCTCCTCACCGCTCTGTATGCCATTTCCTCTGCTCCCCCCAAAGAGGATAAAATCGAACTTCTCTGGACTCCAACCCTCCCCTCACGCCACCGTATGCGCCCTAAAATACCTGTAGTATTTTCTACACTCACCTCCTAAGCTTGCTGGACACCTCTACAGTGTAGCTTTGGCATCCTTCTCCGCCTGGGATCCAGTGTGCTGAGGCCAGCAGGGACCAGGATTGGCACCCCAGGCCCTGACTTGGCCATTCTGCCCGGACTCGCCCTTTTTGGAAAGCCCTGGGCCCAACACTTGGCTCCAATCGCAGGACGCTGGGTTTCCGCGCCTCTTCCTCAGCCAGGCCTCTTAAAATTATATCTCCATCTTTCTCTCCATGGTTTAGCTCTTGTCTTTCTCTCTCCCGATTTCCCAGGTCCAGAAAGTCTAAACTTTTGTAGCCAGAAACCACCAGGGAAGCTGGAAATGCTGATGCAGAGGCCCAGTCGGGTCCTGTGCCCGGGGAGGAGGGGGTCGGGGGAAGGGTGCCCAGATAGGTTTTCAAAGCACCGGGAGATTTTAGTGGACCTGAGGGCTAAGCGGGACCTCAAAGCTGTGACTTCACTTCTCAGAAAAGGACATGTCCCTCGCACAAGGACTCGTCTCTGTTGCTAGTGCGACAGCTCCACCTCGTGTAAGAAAAGGGAATTACTTTTGTTGTTTTTGTTTCTTTGTTTTTTAGGGGGAAACTGTGAAAGGAGAAATTTACATGTAAATAAAGAAAATATCTAATAAAAAAAAAGAAAAAGAAAGAAAAGGGAATTACTTTAAAAGAGAATGGAGCCGCTCAAAGGGCAGACGAAGGCAGGAAGAGTTACAAAGTGGTCTCAAAACACCCAGGGCTAGGTTTGTATCTCAGTGGTAGAGCATTTGCCTTGCATACCCAAGCCTCAGTGCCCAGTACCTAAAAACGTAAACAGCATAAACAAAAACTAGTTCATTAAATAAACTGCAACTGCTGATTTTTTTTTTTTTTTGGTGAATTTCACATCATGTATCCCAATCCCTCTCATCTTTTTTCCTTTGTCCACACTTCTTTGCTTGCAAATGTTCAGTGCAATGACTTGGTTTGGTATGAGGCCTCTCGATTCTGCTACTCAGTACTGGAACTTCACTGGGACTCCTCTTGGATATCCTGTTGTTGCCCTGTGTCACGGAGATCCTGTAGTTTTGGATCCGTAGAACTGACCCTTCATGTGCCCCAACAGTTCATTGATGGGGTAGATGTTGGGGTGGGCCAATTCAAAGCCCTGGATCTGGGCTTGAGAGGTATCTGAGCTGGACAGTCTGTGGCTCTCCTGCTCTCAGGTCCTCGGGGCTGGCTCACCAACAACAGTTTGCAACCAGAGCCGGCTCTACCCCGCTGCGCAGGTGAGGTACAGGGCCTGCTCTCCCGAGTGTTGCAGCCGATGAGGCTAGTTCTCCCACTCTTATGACTCCCAGGGCCAGCTCTCCCACTTGCCATAGATGGTGAGGGACAGAGGTGGAGGGGAGGATGTCTCGCCCTCATCTGCCCCACTGCTCAGCAAACACGAGGCAGGACAGGCTCTCCTGTGCTCACACCCTCAGGGCTGGCTCACCTGCAACCCCCACATCCAGGGTCAGCTCTACTAGGGTGCCCAGGAGAGAGGTGCAAGGCCTGTCTCCCGAGTGCTTGCAGCTTTTCCTAATCGGATACTGAACGGCTGAAGATGGGTAAGGGCCCTCTTATAAGCTTCTGGCAGTTATAGTAGTATTCCCGTTTTATAGACGATGAGGAAGCATCGGTAAAGTAGCCATGCCGAGATTCACAGGTGGAACTGAGGGTACAAACTGAAATCAACCTGGCTGGACTGTGGGGACTGGAGCACCATGCCAGCTGCTGAGAGGCCTGCTGCCTGCATAGAAGACAGCAGCAGGCTGGGGTGTCTCCTCTGAATCCGTATACATGCTGCAAACAGGGACAGGAGGCAGATACATTTGGCAATCTCTTTTGCAACTGAGACAGGGCCTCACTGTGTATCCCTGGCTGGCCTGAAACTCATTGTGTAGACCAGACTGACCTCAAACTCAGAGAGATGTGTCTGCCTCTGCTTCCCCAGTGCTGTGCTTAAAGGCCTCTACCACCACACCCAACTTCAGCTGCCTTTAATAGCTGCCCTCTGAATGGAGGTTGGCAGGGACATTTTATCCAGGCCTATCACTAGGAGTGAGGAAGCTGTCACCGGGCCACAGCATTTTTCAACCATTGGCGTAAGATCTGCCCTTCCAACTTCCCTTGATAATTCCCCAGCAGGCAGTTTCCCCAGTGACTTAAGTATGAAATCCTATCAGTCTGGGTCTCCTCTCAAGGTCTAAGAATGGGCCAACCCATCTTTCCAGGCAACAGCCCTTCCATGGGGTCTGAAATGGATCAATGCCCCATGTTAACTAGTCTAACTCCTAAAAATACTCACTAATCTCTACCCTTGCATATTCTAGAACCCACCACCTTTGGGCTGTCCCATGTTCAACCTCTTTGTTTAAGAGGGGAGGTGTTTAAAAGACAAACAGGATCTTGATGCGTTGCTGACAAGCAAAGCTATCAGCACTTTGGGGGAGGGCCCACACCTTCTATTCAGCCCTACACATGGCAGTCAGGATCTTTTCCGTGTTGCTTAGATGATGACACAAGATCAAAAGCCCGAGGTCCCTCCACCCTGAGGCTGCAGGTGCACCTGGGTCCAGGGTTGTGCTGTTTCCTGTGGGTGTGGCCTCAGGGGTCCTTACATTACCTAGTGGAGAGAGTCTAAGGCTGGGGGAGACCTCTGGTATCCCATCCCTTGGATTCTAGGCTCTGTCTGAAGTTCTGTTGTCTCCTGCCACAGCAGTAGACCCAACCATAGCTTCTGGTTCTACCAGAGGATTCGTGGAAGAGAAGAGGCATCGCTAAACTCACAGGCATCTCCATGGTCCCTGACCTTTCTCACAGCTGGGTATGGTTACAATCGCTATGTGTAGGGAAAGTCAGAGGAGATTGAAGTCTGAGTGGAGGAGGTTAATAGTAGTCTAAGGCAAGAACATAGCGAGTGGGGCGTATCTCCGTACTGGAGTGCTTTCCTAGCTTGTGTGAGGGCCTGCGTTCCAAAGAAGCAGGAAGAAACAATGGGAGGCTCTACAGTAAGCTCCTCTGGATTCAGGGGACAAAGGTGGAACACTGAACCAGCTGGGAGTTATTAAAAGTGAGGTTGGGAAGGGTGCTGGGACTGTGCTGAATCTAGAGATGAGGATTTTCTATTGGGTTGGATGCGGTATTTGAGGGAAGAAATGATCAGGACGTCTCTTAGCTCCTCAGCACCACAATCCCACAGTCCCACAGGACCTCAGTCCCACAGGACCACAGTCCCACAGTCCCTCAGGACCTGAGTCCCACAGTCCCACAGTCCCACAGGACCACAGTCCCACAGGACCACAGTCCCACAGGACCTCAGTCCCACAGTCCTACAGTCCCACAGTCCCATAGTCCCTCAGGACCTGAGTCCCACAATTCCACAGTCCCACAGTCCCACAGTCCCACAGTCCCACAGGACCTCAGTCCCACAGGACCACAGTCCCACAGGACCTCAGTCCCACAGTCCTACAGTCCCACAGTCCCACAGTCCCACAGTCCCACAGTCCCATAGGACCTCAGTCCCACAGTCCCACAGTCCCACAGTCCCACAGTCCCACAGTCCCACAGTCCCACAGTCCCACAGGACCTCAGTCCCACAGGACCACAGGACCACAGTCACAGAGGGTAACCTGAAACCTAGTAGGCTAGCCTGTACTCCCAGGCACCATCCCCCCTAAACCTCACAGGTTTCTAGGATTACAAGCATGCCTTCTAGCCAGTGTAGCTCTCAGGTGTTTGACACCTCAGAAAGGATGAAATGGCCTGAACTCAGGAAGGCAGAGAAGTAAGTGGGTTTTGAGATGTCTGAGGTCCACGTTGGTGGCCCCTGAGTAGGTACTGATTGGATAGAAAGAGCAGTGCTTGCTGAGGGCCAGGCTGGAAATTAGGATTGGAGGGAGATAGGGTGCAGATTCAGTTGATGCAGAGGCTGAGAACCTCAGGAAGAGCATCCAGTCTGGGAGAGCTTGCCTTTCCAGAAGTGTGTGTGTGTTGTTCATGCAAACGGGAGGCTGAGGCAGGCCATGAGCACGCATGTGCATTAGGCTAGGAGCTAAGAGAAATGCTACCTTTAAAAAAGCCTGTTGAGCTGTCATGCGTTTGTCAAATAGCATGGGAAACACACACACAAGTTTGTGAATGGATACAACAGGTGATTATGCAGCCACTAGCAGGGTTCCCCCCTAAAGAGGACACTATCAGCACAGCAAGAGTCTCCCTAGCATACCCTCCAGTCTCTGTCAGTGCCAATGACAGGGAACCAAGTATTCAAATACACAAAGCTGTAGGAAGCATTTCTTATTCAAGCCACTACACGGTGCCAATTCCCAGACATGTCCACCTGACCCCAAACATTAACACCATAACATTCTACCCCTGCTCCTCAAGGCCCATGGTCATCTTAGAGCCTCCAGGGTGTAGGCAAACTGCATACCATCTCTGTCCACACCACAGACAGAAGCCCCCTGCTCCACCAGAGGCCACACTGGCACCCAGAACCCTCAGAGGACCTCTGGATAGACTGGAGCCATGCCAGTTGTCAGAACTCTAGCCTCCAATTTGGTCAGAATGCACTGGCACAGGAGGCAACTTCATGCACCCCAGTAGCACAGGCTCTAAGGCCAACAGCTAATACATGGGATCAGACGAAAAGCTTCTGTCAGGCGAAGGACACTGATAATAGACAAAACATCAAAACGACAGAGTGGGAAAGGATCTTCACCAACTCCTCATCCAACGCGACAGAGTGGGAAAGGATCTTCACCAACTCCTCATCCAACAGAGGGCTCCAAATATATACAGAACTCAATAGACTAGACATCAACAAACAACATAATCCAATTAAAAGTGAGGTACAAATTTAAACAGAGAATTATCAGCAGGAATCTCAAATGGCCAAAAACCAAAAGAAATCAAAACAAAACAAAACAAAAAAAGAAGGAAACTCCAAACCAAACTAAACCAAACCAAAAAAACACTTAATGTTCAACGTCCTTAGCCATCATGGAAAAGCAGATCAAAATGATTCTGAGGTTCCATCTTACACACGTCAGAATGGCTAATGAAAAACTCAAGCGACAGCTCATGTGCTGATGACATGGAGCAAGGGTAACACTCCTTTATTGCTGGTGGGAGTGCAAACTGGTACAGCCACCTTGAAAATCAATATGGTGGTTTCTCAGAAAATTGAGAATCAATCCACCCTAAGACCCAAATATACCAGACCTGGACATATACCCAAAGGACTCCATCCTACCAGAAGATGTTTGCTCAGTTACATTCATAGCACTTAAAAAAAATGATTTAACTTTTATTGCATTATGATGAGAAAAGATACATATTTTCAATTTATCTGAATTTGTTTTTTTAAAAGATTTATTTATTATTATATCTAAGTACACTATAGTTGTCTTCAGACATACCAGAAGAGGGCATCAGATCTCATTACAGATGGTTGTAAGTCACCATGTAGTTGCTGGGAATTGAAATCAGGACCTCTGGAAGAGCAGTCAGTGCTCTTAACCACTGAGCAATTTCTCCAGCCCTTATCTGAATTTGCTAACATTTAAAAACATATTTTAAGTAAATAGAATTACATCACATTCTTCTTTCCCTTCTGTACCCCAACTCCTCCCAGAGATCCCCTTCAATACCTGCAATACCTTCCATTTTTTAATTTTGTCATATTCTTTAAAATTTATAAAATGATGTAACAATAAAAATAAGTATTATAAAAGTTGATATAAAACAACAATCAATTGAACAGTCTTACGTAGATGCTTGTCTACAGCATTACTGAAAATACATACATTTTTCTCAATATAAATTTTTAATTACTCCAAACATATTAACTGTATATTTTAAAATAATACATCACTACTAGTTTTTTTTGTTTAAATGAACATAGATAAAGTCTTTTTGTTTGTTTGTTTGTTTTGTATTTAGTAGAGTTTAAAAATCTTGGCTCTTACTGTGGTACAAGCCCAAAATAAGAACAATTTTTAGACATTGGATTTCATTGTAATAAGGCTGTACTTCAATGACCCTCACATCAACAAAGGATTTTACCTCCATCATAGCTAAGCTGAGAGTTGGCAGTTCTGCTGCACCAAGGAATGAATTGTAGGCACAATTTTTGGATAGAGATTTCCTGTTATGGTCAAAGCTATTTGATTTGAGTGAGTGACTTTATTCTCAGCCCACAGAGAACAGGTTACATTCATTTAAGAAATGGTGTGTGTATTAAGATGGTCTATCCATGAAGTCATTCACCAACTGTTTCAATGAACAACGGTTCTACTTGGAGGGTGGCACAGACATTAGGTGAGGGTAAGAATCTGGTTCATTGGCTGTGATGATTTTGAAAAGCATACATCTCAGAGAAAGAGTAACTTGTAAAGTTCTCCTCTTCAAAATTGATACAATAATTATAAATATCAAGCAAAGCATTCAGTCTCACTCTTTGTTGTTCCTATACAAGCAACTTCCCAAATTAATTGTCTATGTTTCTTTTGCCTGTATAAATAATTTTGAAATATGTGAGCTGTTTTGAAAACCATAGTATAGTGTAAAAACGTCAAATAAACAATCTTACTAATAGAGAGCCAGAGATAGGAGAAGCATTTCACGTGACAGTGTCTTGATGTGTACCACATAATGGTCTTGAAATCATTATGCATAACCTAAAGAAAGAGATGTCCATGATATCTTTCCTAGGTTTTCTAACTCCAAGGTTGTCTCCCTTTGTGAGTTCTTTATTGTTTCTATTTCTGTTTTTAGATCCTGAATGGTTTTGTTCATTTTCTTCACCTGTTTGATTGTGTTTTTCTGTAGTTATTTAAGGGATTTTTGTGTTTCCTCTTTAAGGACTTCTAGCTGTTTACCTGTGTTCTCCTGTATTTCTTTGAGGGAGTTATTTATGTCCTTCTTAAAGTCCTGTATTATCATCATGAGAAGTGGTTTTAAACATGGATCTTGCTTTTCCGGTGTGATGGTGTGTCCAGGACTTGCTATGGTGGGAGAATTAGGTTCTGATGATACCAAGTAACCTTGGTTTCTGTTGCTTATTTTCTTATGCTTGCCTCCTGCCATCTGGTTATCTCTAGTGCTACCTGCCCTTGCTAAATCTGACTGGGGCCTGTCCTTCCTGTGATTCTGGTTGTGTCAGAACTCCTCAGAGTCAAGCTGTCTCTGTGATCCTGTGATTCTGTGATTCTGTGATCCTGGACCCATTAGAGTGCCTGGGAGTAGAGTTTCCTCTGGGTATTATGGGACTCACTGCAGTTTGTGCCAAAGGTCTGCTCAGGGCACCCACCCAGACAGACCGGAAGGAGCCTGTACCACTGGACTGGTGGAGTTCCTGCTTGCCTGGTTCTGCTGGTCCCAGTTACTCCCCGTGTTGGGATAGATGTTGTGTTCTCCTCACCTCTGATCCTATGATCCTGGGTGTGTTAGAGCACCTGGCAGTGGAACTTCCTCTGGGTGTTGTGGGACTGGCTGCAGAGTTTGTGCCCAAGGTTCAGGGCACCAGCCCAGCCATTCATAGCACTTTTAAAGGAATTACCCTTACTATAAGTATAAACAGTGAATTAACCAGGTGACTGTATTTCTTTACCTTTGTTATTCCCCAATAGCCACACAGAAAAAAAAATAAGATTTATTCAAAACTGCACCTCAATAGCTGAACAGTTAGATGATCTAACCTATGCTAACCTGGCTACCTCCCAGCTCCATCCCATGATACTTGCATATTATTATTGATCTGGCTCTTTGGACCCCTTCTTCATGGCTCCACTTCCTCCATCCTGCTGTTGATCTGACGTTCCCTCTCTCCATCTCTCTTTCCTCTGCTTGGTGGATGTCCCACCTTATTCTGTATTCTGCCCAGCCATTGGGTGACTAGCATTTATTGATGGGGCAGAGAATAAATGCTAAGAAATATTTACACAAACTTGAGACAGGAAACTCTTGGTATCAGCATCCTAATGCTGCATCTGGATGGAAAGAAGAAACGAGGGCAGAGAAGGCAGCATTTGAATAACACAAGGGGAAACTTTTACCCAGTGTACAAAAACATGACACCTACAATTCATAACAGCCAGAAACTGGGAACAACCTAGATGTCCCTCAACTGAAGAATGGATAAAATATGGTATATTTATACAATGGAGTACTACTCAATTGTTAAAAAAAAATAGCACCACAGAATTTGCATGCAAATGGGTGGGATCAGAAAGAAAAAAATCAGTGAGGTAACCCAGACCCAGAAAGACAAACATGGTACATACTTACTTACAAGTGGACATTAGCTGTTAAGTGAAGGATAACCATGTTATACTCCACAGACCCAGAGAGGCTAAGTAACAAGGAGGGCCCAGGGGAGTGCATGACTCTCTCCAGGAAGGGGAAATAGAATCAATTTTGTGGGTGGGATGGGGATGGGAACAGGAATGATCAGGTTGGGGAAGGAGAGAGAGAGAGAGAGAGAGAGAGAGAGAGAGAGAGAGATAGAGAGAGAGAAAGAGAGAGAACTGGAGCTGGGGGGACATTTTGTGGGTGAGGTAGAAACCTAGGTCAATGGAAACTCCCAGTAATCCACGAGGGTGACTCTAGCAAAGACTCCTAGTAGTGGGGGGATATGGAGTCTGAACTGTAACCAGGAGTCTTAGTCAGGGTTTCTATTCCTGCACAAACATCATGACCAAGAAGCAAGTTGGGGAGGAAAGGGTTTATTCAGCTTACTTCCACATTGCTGTTTATCACCAAAGGAAGTTAGAACTGGAACTCAAGCAGGTCAGGAAGCAGGAGCTGACACAGAGGCCATGGAAGGATGTTTCTTACTGGCTTGCTTCCCCTGGCTTGCTCAGCCTGCTCTCTTATAGAGCCTAAGACCTCCAGCCCAGGGATGGCACCACCCACAAGGAGTCCTCCCCCCTTGATCACTAATTGAGAAAATGCCCCACAGCTGGACCTCATGGAGGCACTTCCCCAACTGAAGCTCCCTTCTCTGTGATAACTCCAGCCTGTGTCAAGCTAGCACACAAAACCAGCCAGTACACCAGGCAAGCCTTCCAGTAGAGAGACTGGGACACCAACCCAGTCTAAAGATTGTCAATCTACAATTTGCCCAGTCTACAAAATGTGCTGGGGTAAAGGTGGCACAGAACTTGTGGTAACAGCCAACTAATGACTGGTCCAATTTGAGACCCATTCCCACACCTGACATTGCCTGGAGGGCCAGGAACCAGTGTGTGGAGACCCCAGAGACCATCATAGAACCAAACATGACTGGAAAAACAAAAAGTCAATGAAACGACTCCCAATGACATTCTGTTATACTTGCAGAGCGGAGCCTAGCATAATTCTCACCAGAGTCTTTACGCAGCAACTGATGGGGGCAGATGTTGAGACCCACAGACAAGCATTAGACGGACTTGGGGGATTTTGTGGAAGGGGGGAGAAAGGATTGTAGGAACCAAAGGGTTGAAGACACCACAAGAAAAAGGGTCACAGAATCTACTAAATGGGGCTCACAGGGGTTCTCAAAGACCAAGTCAACAGAGAGCCTGCATATATCTGACCTAGGCCCTCTGCATATATGCCATGGTTGTGTAGCTTGGTCTTATTGTGGGGCTCCTAACAGAGGGAGCAGGGGCTGTTTCTGACTCTTTTGCCTGCTCTTAGGACCCTTTTCCTCCTACTGGGTTACCTTGTCCAGTCCTGATATGAGGGGTATGCTTACTCTTATTATAACTTTATATGCCATGTTTGGTTGATATCCCTTAGAGGCCTGCCCTCTTCTGAAGGGGAAAGAGGAAGAGTGGATCAGGGAGAGGGGAGAGGTGTGTGTGTGTGGAGGAGTGGAAGGAGAAGAAACTGCTGTAATATATCAGAGAATAAATTTAAAATATATACTATTTTTGTTAGTACATTTGCCACTCTTGCCTATGTTTCTTTTTGTCTCAGTTCCTTGGGTTTAACGCTATACTATTTTATCAAACAATCTCTCTCAGAAATTATTCTGCCACTCTCTGTATCTGTCTTTGTTTTCCCTTTGTATCTGTCTTTGTTTTCCCTCAAAGTTAACATCTGTATACTAGCCATACATGGTGGTGTGTGACACAATCAGCAGATAGAGATAGAATGACCTCAAGTTTCAGGCCAGTCTGGGCTACATAGCCAGGCCCTGTTTTAACTCCTCTCCTCCAACAGACCTCTGTATGGCCAGTTCTCTGAGCTCTGCAGTTAATCAGTAGCCTCTCTGTATTCCAGGTACGTATTACCTCATTTTTCAATTCTGAGCTTTTCTCTCTCCACAGACGTTACTGTTGCGCATCGGTCCCCTCATCTGGGATCCCATTCTTTCTGCTTGAAATACCTCCTCTAACATTTCCTTTAGTGAATATTTACTTCTAAATGAACTCTACAAGCTTTTGTTTACCTGAAAAAAATCTTTATTTCTTCTTCATTCTTGGAAGATATATATTTTCTCCTCCATCTGGAGTTTTTTTGGTTCACTGCAGCTGACATCCCACTGTTTCCTACCTCTTCCTCTCCCTCTCCTTCTCCCTCCCTCCCCTTCTCCCTCCAGCTCCCTCTCCCTCCATCCCTCCCTCCCTCTGTCTCCTTCTCCCTCCCTCTATCTCTCTCTCCCTCCTAAGTGTGTGCACGTATTGTAGAATAGTCAGGTGTCTATCCAAGGCATCCTTTTTTCTCTATCTGTGTTTATGCTATTTCTTCAGGACTCTGGTTTTCTTCTGCTTCTTCTGTGTGTTGGGTTATGAATTTTCCACAGACTGGGAGTTCCAGGGGCATAGTTAATGGATCTCCGGAGATAGGTTGGATTAGGGGGGTAGTCAGGTGTCTATCCAAGGCACCGTTTTTTCTCTATCTGCATTTGTGCTACTTCTTCAGGTCTCTGGTTTTCTTCTGTTTCTTCTGTGTGTTGTGTTATGAATTTTCCACTGACTGGGAGTTCCAGGGGCATAGTTAATGGGTCTCTGGAGATAGGTTGGATTAGGGGGATGCAAAGGTATGAAGGCCTTTGAACACAGGCTGAATTGTCTGACTTGGCCAAATGCAACATAATTTTAAATTGTGGACCACCCTTGAACTCATGATCCTTCTGCCTCAGCCTCCTGAGCATGTGGTGGGTGAGTTATAGGCATCTGCTAATGTGCCCGGTTCATGTGAGGTGACCGACAGTGATACTGTAGCCATACAAATAGTGTCCAGGAACTCCATCCTCACTGTTCTCTGCATTGTGACCAGTGATGGATCTTTGTCCTGGTTTCCATAGGAAACTCTGAGGAGGAGCGAGAGCTACACTATCTGTGTGTCTAAGGATAAATACTTAGAATGCACTTACAAGCCATGTTGATTTAGGGGAATGGCAGTAGCAAATTTTCCTCTAGGTTCTATGACTTGTCCACCCATAGATACTTTGTTATAATCACAAAACTAGGCATGAGTTCCTTCCTACTGAGTGGGCCTTACATTCAATTACACAGTTAGTGGTGACTCCCAAGATATAAGTGTCACTGTTTTACCACTGGGGATATTGTGGCTGCCCATCACTGCTGCAGCTCTCAGGCTTCACAGCCTAGTGGTGTCTTCCTTCCTTCCTTCCTTCCTTCCTTCCTTCCTTCCTTCCTTCCTTCCTTCCTTCCCTCCCTCCCTCCCTTCCTATCCTTCCCTTCTTCCCTCCCTTCCTTCCCTTCATTTCTCTCTTCTTTCTCCCTTCCCTCTCCCTCCCACCCTTCCTCCTCTCTCTTGTTCTTCTGTCATGTATTACATACTGACCTCAGTGTCTCCTTCTTCCTTTCCTGCAAGTCTGTCACTCCCCCTGACCCTCACAACACCCATCCACTCCTCCATTTCCCTTCAGAAATAGCAGGCCTCTAAGATTATCAACCAAACATGACATATCAAGTTGCAATAAAACTAGGCATCGCCCTCCATATTAAGGCTGGACGAGGCAACCCTCTTTGAAGAAAGGGGCCCCCAAAACAGGCAATAGAGTCACTTATTTTCATTAAGACCAAGACTCAAGCTTTGCCAGCATGAATCTCTTCCTTAAACGCCTCGAAGCTCTATATTTCCAGCAATGGCCAGGAGAGGGCAGCATTGGACCACGGCTGCTCTGGGAGGGCTAGTTGGTCCATCTTGGCATCTGAGGCTGCGCTGGTGGGTTCCCTGTATTGTTGACCCTGGTTGCAGGAGTGGGGGTAGGGGATGGTGTGTTCGAGAGCGGGAGATCACGGTCTCCATTCTACTTGGGGCTTTTCTGTGCCTGGTGCTCCTCCATGGGTTACCGAGTAAGTTACCTCTAAGGTTGTCCTCTGAGGATGCTTATTTCCATTTGAGGTTACAGGCTTGCAGTCCTAAGAACAGCTGATCTGAGAGGGGCACGTCTTATGCTTTATGCTTTATAAACTTATGCTTTATGTCTTTTCTCCTGGAAGTCTCTCCTGATCTTTTTATTCACCCCTGCTGGGGCATCTCTCTTCTAGATCTCTTAGAGCCTGATATCAGGTCCCTTCCACCCTGCTTCCAGAGGGAGGTCCTGTTTCCCTTGTACCTATGCAAGGTCACGGCCGCCCCTAAGCTCTGGACCAAAGAACAACATGTGCAGTCTGTCTGTCCCACCCAGCATGCCTCTTAGCAGGTGACCGGCTTCACTGAAGGATGAATTTATTAGTGATTAGGGTTCTGGAATCTTCAGGACTCCCAGAGTACTTAGAACCCTCGCCTTGTTCTCACGCTTCGTTACTCCTGCCCCTCTTCCTGAGGGGATTGTGGCCAAAGGACTTCATCAACACCATACGTGGCACCTACAACAAAAGAATAGATGTCAGGAACTTTTGGAAGGGGACTCGCCAAAGACCCCAAACTGGCAGAGTCCTCAGTGTTCCTAGCGAGCTGGGAATGTGCTTCGTCACAGTTTCGAGATATACATGTTCACTTACCAGGATGGAGGGAAAAAAAAAGAAAAAGAAAGAAAAAGCAAGGAAGAAATGAATAATGCCTGCGCTTGGGGACAGGCTTAGAGACAATGCTTTCATTAATTGTGCCTGGGAGTGTAAATTGGCTTAAAAAACAGCTCTGGAGGGTACTTTGGGAATTACACGTTAAAAGACTTAAATATTTTATAGACTTTCACCTAATAACTCCATTTCTGGGCATTTATCCTAAGAAAACAATTGTGTAAGAGCAGAAAAAATATATACCAATAACTTACAGTAGTATTGTTTGTAATGCTGAAAATTGTGAAAAAATATTCAATGACAAATGACCAGTTATATCAAGTATGCTCTATCCTGTAGAACAGAAGGTGATCAGCTATTAAAAACTGTGTTTTCAGGAAAGCTTTATAGAAATGCTAACTGATTGATTTAACACATATCAAAATCTCCTGGGTATGACAGCTACTGTTCTGGGTACTAGAAATAAGGCAGAAGTCCAATCCCTTCCTCTGCGGAGTTTTCTGTCTGTTGTGGCGCTGGCTCCAGTGCGTGGTAAGCAAGTGCTCTGCCACTGGATTAACTGTGATTGGAAGTCAAGCAATAAGAAAATTAAACAGTTTCTGTTCTTGAACAGAAAGAAGGACAAGTCACTCAGCTTGGTGGGATAATCTTATAAGCCCAGTGCTTGGGAGGCTGAGACAGGAGGAGCCTGAGTTTGAAGTCAACTTGGGCTACAAAGCAAGATTCAGAAGAAAACAAAACAAAACTCCCCAAATGAAACAATAACAGCAGCAGCAGCAGCAGCAACAACAACATCATCAAGATGGACGCATCGTGAAATCACTGGTTGGTGGCATTAGCAAAGGCCAGTAGTCTCTTGCCACGGAAACGCCTGCATGATAGCTAATGCATGTGGAGGTACAGCTGGCTCTGGAACTGGGGCTCATGAGCAGCAAACTTCTGGGCTAGCTCAGGGTCATCCATGTGTAGCTTCTTAAGGTCCTGACATGAGCGATGGCCCTGTATGTTTTCCAGGTAGGAAGAAGAGAAAGTGCAGGGGCATGGCTATTCATCGAGAGCCCATCTTTTATTCTTCATGGGCAGAGCTTTGGCTAATGTGTCATGGCCCCAAAAGACCCACAGAGCCACGCCTGGTTGAAGGAAGATCATGGCTATGATGGTTTGGGCTGCAGGGATGTTCTTTTCCACATGTTCTGGACCAAAGGAGACATCGAAACAAGATTTTTTTTTTTTTTTTTTGAATAGAAAGCAAAAAGGGCTTTATGTCTTGAGAGAAATAAGGCGGGATGGTTTGCTACCTGGAAAGTAGGGCAGATTGTGTGCAGCGGGTCTCAGACACACCTGTCACCTGGTGGCTATGCCTAGCAGTCTCTCTTGTTGACCCCTGTCTCCTGTGGCCTTGTGCCCCACACGGGCTAAGGGGAAGTGGAAAAGTTCCAGTGGTGGTTCCTCCCTGAGGGATGTTCCCTGCCTTTCCATCTATTTTCTGGTCTTCATATGAGGGCACACGTGACTGATGCTTGGGGTATCTGCAGCCTGGACTCATGTGGGGTTGAGCCTTCCAGGGAGCTGGAGTTTATCCCCAGGCTTGGTCTGCTTCTTTTTGTTAATTTGCTGTCTTTGTTGTTCAATCACTGAACTTGAGACATCTTTTCTTTTTCTCTGTTGGTTGGGAAGTGGGGTAAAGTCAGTCGGGCCCCTCTCCGCCTCTCCAGAGGCTCTGGGCAGTCAGGTTTTGCTCTCCTTGCTTCTGGAAGCTGCTGGAGTTCTTTGGCTTGTGGGTGCACCATCCCTGTCTCTGCCTCTGTAGCGACACAGGCCACACAGTAACCACAGGGCACACAGTGGCACCATCTGTGCAGCCTCTCTTTTCCTTAAGGAGATATTCATGATTGTATGTAGGGGACATTTTGACAATCCAGGACAATTTCCGTATGCCCAGATACTTAACTTAAACCTGCAAATGTTTTTTTCCAAATCAGGATGTAAATACATGTCCCAAGGTTTAGGGTGTAGTGTATACAGACATCTTTTTTTGTGTGTGTGGGGGGCTGTAGATGGTAGGGCTGCTCCAGCGGTGAACTTTCCTGCTGTATGCTAACTCCGATCTCATTTGTAAAGTCAACATAAGAGGCCGGTTCTGACAAAGTCTTGTGTGGATCACTGGTAGGAATCGATCCAGTATCTGTGCTGGGGGTACTTTTAGTGTTTAAGGCCTGACCCCTGACCGCTGAGGAATACTTCCCCTTTTCCCCTTTATCTCTAATTTATCCCAACCCTGAAGCAGTTTAAGAGGACCTAGGCTCTGAGCAAGTAATCACAACACTGGGGAGGTTGAGGTCAGCTAGGACTACAAAGGGAGACCCTGTGTCCCAAAAACAAAGTAAACAAACAAACAAACACATAACAAGAGAGCAGCCACCAGGTGTACAGCCTCAGGGTCTCTGATCCTACTGGGTCTCCATCCTACACTGAGGGGCATGAGGACTGCAAGGCACAAGCCTGGCCTTAGACACATGGCAGGGTCTCTGCTCCCACCCAGATCCCCTTTACTCTCTCTCCCATGTTTCCATACCCAAATCCTGGGATCTTCTCTAGTTTTTGGACATATCTCTGGACAGTTAGGACTTTGCCTGAGGTTGCCCAGGACTTCAGTGGTGGACCAAGGTTTCTATATATTCATGCTTCACCTGAAGGAGCCTCAGGAAGCCCTTCTTTTGAGTTGAGCTTACAAGGGGTGA
Organism: Mastomys coucha; assembly: GCF_008632895.1. NCBI lineage: Eukaryota > Metazoa > Chordata > Mammalia > Rodentia > Muridae > Mastomys > Mastomys coucha. Next base: position 21,517,003 of record NW_022196915.1, read on the forward strand.
TCGTTGGAGGCAGCATCCTTTATCCTCAGGTTTCTGGGGGTGCTATATACACCTTGGCATCAAAATAGAAAAATCAACTACAATCAGGTTTTATAGGACAGAGCCGGCTCCTGGAAAAGGGCATGGTTGAAGGCTATATCTTGTTGGAGGGCCTGGTGAGATACAGGGTTAGCCAAGAATCTATGTGGACGCAGCCCACTCTGGAAGTGTTGGGGCACACGTTGTGGGAGGTGGGTACACATCCTGTAATTATTAGCCATATCTGGAACTTACACTGTGAAGGCTGACATTCGGGAGCACCATCATAGACAAGGAATAGGGTGGACCAAGCTCATCTGATCCCCAAGTTCCTATCTCATGGATGGATACCTGCTGCTCATCTCTGGGGACAGCAGAGAATATATGAGTGTCAGAGAGCATCCTGTACAGCGTCAGGGTGGGAAAATTTCCCATGCTTCCTGGTAGCCAGGTGGCCAAAAGCCTTTTCTTCCCATTAGGACTCTTTGAAAAAAAACTTTTATAATTTTTATTTAATGTGTGTATATTATGTGGATGCAGGTGTGCTTGGAGGCCACAAGAGGGCAGCAGATGCCTTAGAGCTGAGTTTAGCTAGTTGTAAACCCCAGAACAGAACTTGGGTCTTCTGGAAGGAAAGTGAGCATTCTTGACACAGCCATTTTTCTAGACTTGTTTGGATTCTTTTATAGTGGCCCCTGACTTCCCTAGGATGCCCACCGAAGATACCATGGTTGACACATTTTTGTAGCAATATGGCTACCCAGGGTGCCTGCTCTGTAGATATGTATCTAGGAAGGGGTGTGTCTGGCTTCTGCTTCTCGAACCAGCACCATTCTGGCAACTTCCATCCTAGTGCCCTCCAATCTGTACTTTCTTTCTTTCTCTTTTTTTTTTTTGATAAATACATTTTTTTTTAAGATTTATTTATCATGTGTAAGTACACTGTAGCTGTCGTCATACACACCAGAAGAGGGCATCAGATCTCATTGTGGGTGGTTGTGAGCCACCATGTGGTTGCTGGGATTTGAACTCATGACCTTCCGAAGAGCAGTTGGTGCTCTTCCCCGCTGAGCCATCTCACCAGCCCCCAATCTGTACTTTCTTTTCCTTGATTTTCTCCCCATCTCTTCCTGTCCAGAACACACATTGACATTCAAAACTTCAGTCATCATCTCACCTTAGGATTTGCTGATCCTTTGGGCAGCAGTGAGAAAGGATGAGCTCTGGGGCATTCTCTGTCTTGGGTTGGCTAGGCCATGCCTGATGAGGGTTTGGAGCCTGACTTTGGCTCTGAAGTAGACCGATAGGCTAGGCTTCAGGTCCCGGCCACTTAGTCCTGCCAACCCATAGGGATGGGATGGTGGTTCCCAAGGTTTAAAAGGACAAAGATTCAGATGCAGGACTGGTGGAATAGAGTGGAGAAGCTGTGTTAGGCTTCATGGCTGGGAAGCTGAGGAGTTGGCAAGTAACTGGGATAGGGCAGGGCCAGACTTTGTGCTTAGAGCACCTCTCATGGGTGTGGCCTCAAAGGTCTGAATGGCAGCAGGAGACCCGTATTCATACACTGTTGGGTTTAGATGTCCCAGGAGCATGGACCTGTTCTGCAGATCCCCAAGCTTATAAACTGCAGAGCCTCTGATTGGAAAGACACAAACACTGCTCCCCTAGAGGCTGATGTGCCAGCTCAGAGGGCTGTGTCTGGGGCCCATGCCTTACTTCCCTTTGATTGTCCATTTTGATGAGAGACATCATTATGCAAACTTTATTTTTCTTCTTCTTTCAGAAAGCCTGAAGGAAGGGGTGAATCTTTCAGGGATCTAAGGGACTAAGAGGCCCCAGAGTGTTTTTGTGGGAGCCTCAGATGGCCCTAGTTGTGATTTGACCCTGCCCCCTTCCTGCCCAGAGCAACCTTCCTGATCCAGCACCCTAGCCTGCTTTTCCAAAGGAGGCATTTTTCCTTCCCACAGTTAACTTTTTAGAGTGGTTGATTCTAATCACACTGAGTCTCTTGTCCTGTATAAGGGTATAGATGAAGGGAGGTCTTTTTCTTACAAAGATGAGGTGCTCCTGTCGGGGTATGATCACACATGACATGATCTTTTTTCTCTTCGTTGGTCCATGGTGTGTGGCTCCTCGGCTTCCAGCCACGATGGTGCCTGTATTATGGACAGTGCCCTCAGCCATGCAGGTAGGAGCCAGGCCAGCAGGTCCTGCCCTGGTGACTCAGCATCTTGCTCTGGGGAGGCTCTCCTCAGCTGCACTTCCTCCAGCCACACTCTCCTCCTCCATAAAACCAAAGACTAAATCAATGAAGCTTCGAATCATGGAATAAGCGAGACTAGAGATTGCTGGCCTGGGAAATTTGAAAGCAAAAACTCAAGAGAACGACCAAGAGGGAGAGCAAACTAAAAAAAAAAAAAAAAAAGTCATATAAAGTATGATCAAATAAATATAAGTACTAAAACCGAGATGAGAGAGGTTGGCAGGGGAGACAAGGCAGAGCTGGGTCATCATCATTCAACAGATGTGTCAGACGGCTGCTGAGGGAGTAGAGGAAAACAAGCAATAAGGGAGTGTGTTAAAGGGGGAGGAGGAGGAGGAAGAAGAGGAAGAAAAGGAGAAAGAAGAAGAGGAGGAGGAGGGGAAGGACGAGGAGGAAGAAGAAGAGGAAACAGCAGCAGCAGCAGTGGCAGAACCCAGTGTAGCCTGCACATACCTACAACCACATTTTGGGGGCCGAAGCAGGAAGATCTCAAATTCGTGAGTGGTCTAAGATGCATGGTAAGACTTTGCCTCAGCAAACAAAATAAAGCAAAGCAAAGCAACAACGGGAAGCCGTGTAGGGAAGCAGTGGGTCTCCTGGGCTCAGGTCCTACCAGTGAGCAGGTTCGTTGGAGCCTGTGGGTAGTGAGCGCTCTTTCCTAGATGTTGGCTGACCCCTACACAGCTTAGCCTGGGTCTCTACCTAGCCTCTTCCATGTGCACACAAGGGAGCTAAGCCTCCATAGCCAAAGCTGTAGACTTCCTTGGGCTGCAGGGCTCTGTTTGCCAGCTGTACCTGTCCTGCACGTCTGGCTGGACTGCCAGCTGGGCTTTGCAGGAGGAAGGAGGAAGATGCTGGTCTTGGATGGTCTGGACAGCTCCCTAGGTGAGAGCATCCTTGAAATGCACCTGTGGGATGCACCTGTTCTAAGGCTGGTCAGGTGGTGACTCTACTTAGGTAGGAGGCTCCTCAGACCTGTCAGGGGCACAGGTCACAGGGAGGGCCAGGATTCCAGGTGTCCTTTTCTTGACCCAGTTATTGTCTGGAGGAAGAGCATGGTGATGGAGACAGGTGAGATTTGTGTTTCTAGGGAGACAGTCACAACGGTTGTGGCTTCCTAGTGGACCCCTGTGACCTCTCTCTTTGCCTGGACATCTGACCTGCATTGTTGGTTGCAAACTGCTGGCTCCCAGCAGTACTTTCGAGGACAGGCCTGATGACTACAACCTTCTTCAGTGTCCTTGTGTGTAAAAAGCCTAACCCCTGGGAAGGAACGGGTATAGGTCTTCATGCTAAATAAATGTACTTAGAATCAGTTTAACTGAAGAACCCTTCCACAAAGGCAGTTCCTGGTGTTGGCTGAGCTACAACTAAAGGATTGGACTGATTGACTCACTCTTGATTTCCACAAATACACCTTTGTGTAGTGAGAGAAAACCTAAGAAAACTGAGTTCTGGTTCTCCCAACAACTCATCCCATGTTGTGGGTAAATCCTATCTTTCTGTGTGCATCTGTCTTTCCCTCTGAGCAATGGGTATATGTTGGCAGCCAGCGCCAACGTAAATAAAATAAAGGGTTCTTCTGGTAATAGGAGTAATAAATAGATAGGAAGAGATTGAAAGAGATAGAAGAGATAGGCTAGCCATACTATATCGTACCCACGTGGGAAAAGTAAAACATTAGACGACACGAGGTCTGGTCACTCAGTCATCTTGAATTTAATAATAATTCTCCTTTGTTCCCGCAACAGGTAAAATACCTGGGGCAAAACCCTTCCCCCAAACTACGTCAGTGTAACAGTCCAATCAGTTACTTCCTTCTTGCTCAATGGGGGTCAACAGGTATAGTGATACCTAGACACTGATAGCTTGTCTTCGATATCTAGGTTATTACAGAATGGTGAACTTGTGCCACATCTCCTGAATTTAACAAACCTGATTTTGCCAGGTATAGTGGCACATGCCTTTCATCCTAGCACCCAGGAGGCAGAGATAGGCAGATCTCTATGTGAGGGTATCCTAGTCTACACAGAATACTCCAGGACAGCCAGAGCTACATAGATTGGAGACTCTTAAGTGCTGACCACATCACACTTAACATCTTTTCGTCATGTCTCCACAAAAACCAAATGTTTGTTCTGTCTCAAAAACAAAACAACAGTAAAAAGAAGTAAAAAATAAAATAAATAGAAAAGAAAAGAAAGGAAAAAGACATCTGATTTTGAGGAAGGAGTTTTGCAGCCTCAGAGATGGTCAGGACTTGTCAAGGCCCAGCTCAGCTAGAAACAAAGGTTGGGTGAGCATTGCCCCCAGTCCTGCCCCCTGGGAGGTACCAATCATAACATCATCCTAGAGACAAAACCACAGTCATCCTGCCTAGAGATAGGTCTGCTTTGAGCTCTTGTGATCTCTAGACTTCTCTACAAGTAAGAGTTGTGCAGAATTCCAGGGAATTCTGGCAAGAGTGGGCCAGCGATGGAATATGCAGGACCTTCTAGTTTGGGCTGCCAGTGTCAGCGATGGAGTGTGCAGGACCTTCTAGTTTGGGCTGCCAGTTTGGAGTGTTCTGTGAATCAGCTTCAAGGCCCCAGCGTCTCTGGATTACCTGGGGATGGCAAATGACCCGGGGGTTTGAAGGCAAGGGGTGCTCAGCTCAGGAGGGGAGGTTTCTCCAGGCTAAAAATTTTCAGGGGCTCCAACTTGAGATGTGACCCACAGGTCTCAAACTGCAGTGACTCCATCATTCAGGATCGGACACTTACTGTCTTCTCACCATGGAGTCAGTCCCCACAGGAACCACATTGTTAGATCCTGAAGCTGATGAGACTTTATTTCCCACCTCCCTACAACTTTTCAGCCAGAGAACGCTGCAACTTTGTAGGGCTGAAAAACTGGAGACACGGGGATTTTGGATCAGCTGAATAGGCATTTCCCCCCTTCCACCGCAGGGTCCTGTGGCTTCTTGAAAAGGTAAGTTGTGTAGGGCCACACTTAGTTCTGCAGCCCAGCCTCCCTCCCACCTGCGGGCTGTAGTCATTTCTCTCTTGCGTGCCCATCATGCCCCCTCATCATAGAACAGTGCTCCTTGATGTCCTATAGCCCCATTACCTCTCTGGTCAGCTGAGACACTGCCTAATAGTTTCCAGGTCCCTTCTGGCCTCTCTGTACAGACTCCTTGCCAGCCCTTTAAAAGCAGAATTTGCCAGTGACAACTCAGTGGCTGGCAGCTTCACACACACACACACACACACACACACACACACACACACACACACACACAAATGCAGGCTCCCCACACAATCCTTTCTTCTCTTCCTGTCTTGGCTCACTAGCAGCACCAAATGCCGGCAAGCTTCTCCTCCCCTAGTAGCCTTTGGAAGCTATTTTCTCCTCCCGGAATCCGTAGCTGCCTTTCTCCCTCAGGCTGGGTCAGGGCCCAGGCCCAAAGCTCCTCAACTGCCCTCTCCACATCTTTTTATGACCTGTATGGCTGTCTACCTTTCCCATGGTGCTGGGAGCTCTAGGCAAAGCTGAGCCTATCTTGGTTCTTCGAACCCAGCGCTCATCCTGGCTCCTAGTTCTGCCAGGCTCAGCTGGACCCGGTTTCCGAGGGACTCAGAATCATGGAGGGCTCAACTGTTTCCCTGAAATCTTGGGTGTGTTAAGTGGAGCCTCGTCCAACTAGGACCCTGGGGGAGAGGACTGTGAGCCCGGATTACGACCCCCCCCCCCATCTCTCAGCAGCTTCACGGGGGTGGTCGGCCAGAGTCAGGGAACCCGGAGGCGGCGGGAGCCCCGCTCTGCGCCCGCGGCTGGGAGTGAGCTCTCCTCCCGGGCTCGCGCTGGAAGGCTTCGTACAGGTCGCTCTCTGAGAGCGCCGGCCGCTTGGAAGGCTCCTCACGTCCAGGCGCCGTGGTCACGGCTGCGCCGGTTTCCGGCCATGAATTGGGCTTCAGAGTCTGAGCCTCCTGCCCGGCTCCGGGCTCAGTGCACCGCCCCGGGGGCGGGGGATGGACGGCCGCCGAAGTCTACGCGGATAGCCAGGGTTCGATTCCGCCGCCCGCCCGCTAAGCATCCCGGTGCCTGGCTGGGTGCCCCAGGCTGTGGTCTCTCTGCAGGCTGCCCGAGTCAGGGGTCGGGTTCCGAGAGAGGCTGTCCATTCTGGCTACGGACGAGTCTGCAGAATCTCGGCTGAAGTCCCCCAGCGCCAGCGAGTTCCGAGTTCCCCCTCCCCGAGGGTAGTCGATGGCAGTGCCTCCTCCGTTTCTCCACCGAACCCAGGCCCACCACGGGCAAGCCTAGGCTCGCCGCAGGCAGGCCAAGTCCCCGGCGTGGTGCCGTCTTCGTAGCATCCCCCGGCCGGGAGCGCGGAGCACCGGGTGCCCCCTCTGAGCAACGAGCGGGCGAGCGGCGCGCGGCTAGGCTAAGGCTCCGCAGTCACGTGGTGGAGAGGAGGGCGGAGGGGAGGGAGGCGGGCGGGAGGGGAGGGGGAGCGCCGCCGAGGGGGAGGGGGAGGGGAGGGGGCGTCCTCCGCAGTTCGCTCCTCGCCTGGGCTCAGACACACAGCCAGCCCGGAGCCGCCGCGCGGGCCGGGCCGCCGCCGCCTCTGCCTCTGCCGCCCCCAGAGCCGCTCGAGCCGCTGGAAGCGCCGCCGCCACAGCCGCGGGCCGCCCCCGCCGCGCCGGCCTGGGCTCGGGCTGCGAGCGCCGCCGCAACCGCAACCAGAGCCGGCGCGGGAGCCCGAGAGCGCTGGGCTGGGCTGGGCTGGGTTGGGGCGGGCGCAGGGCGCAGGGGCGGGAGCGCGGGGGAAGACGCACGGGCGGGCTCGGCTCTCCCGGGGAGCGGCCCGGGACTGCACCGGGACCGGCGCCTCCCCGCTCCGCGCTGCCCTCGGCCTCGCCCCGGGCCCGGGCGGATGAGCCGCGCGCCCGGGGGACATGGAAGCGCTGACGCTGTGGCTTCTTCCCTGGATATGCCAGTGCGTTACGGTGCGGGCCGACTCCATCATCCACATCGGTGAGCTGGGAGGGCAGACGGGCCGAGGCTGGGCGGGGGCCACCTAATAGAGCCGATGATGCGCGGCGTCCAAACTTAGCGGTTCCCCGGGCCGAGGGGCTCGGCAGTCGGTGTTCCCCCGAAGGCCCGCGCCGCCCCGCGGAGGAGCTGTGCTCTGGCCATTAGGCGCTCCTGCGGGCACCTCGCTACTCCCCGGGGCTCCTGTCAGTGCGCGGGGCCCCGCGGCCTCTGCCGACACTTAGGGCCGCGGCTGCGGGGAACCTGGGATAGACCCTTGTTCGAGATGCGTGCCTCTGGCGGGGCCGTCTGCGGGCTGGACCCTCTCGTCACAGCTTGAACAGTGGGACCAGGGTCGGATAGGGCTCGGGGCTAGCTAAGTTGGCAGGGTAAGATCAAAGAGGCCAAAGCGGAACCATGTGTGACTGTGGATGGGTGCTGTCACCGTGCCAGTGTGTCTGCACCTGGCACGGTGTTGGTGTCACTGTGAGAGGGCGTTGGGGTGTATGGGGCCATCTGAGCGTGTTAGTGCGACTGTCGCGTTCTGTCAGCCTGTTAGAGTGGACACAGTGCTTGCCCGTTTCCCCGGTGTGTGTCTGTGTAGCACTCGGTGTGGGGGTGTGTGTGTATCTGGTTGTGGCAACTGCAGCCCAATCCTGGACAGCCCTAGAGTTTCTGCCTGATCTAAGTCTTGGGGCCAGCGTACAGTGTGGATGGTAGGGGTGGACGGAAGGAGCATGGGCAGTGGGGTGGGGGCTGCTGAGCAGGGAGAGATGGATGGAGAGGAAGAAGAGGAAAAGCAGAGGAACGGGGGAGACCGGAGGAGGGGTAGTGATCAGGAGTTCGGAGCAGAATGGCTGGGATCTGAGAAGTTGGGCCCGGTTGGGGGACTAAGAGCGGTCGCTTTGGGGGAGCCCCTCTGCAGTCGCCTTTCCGGAAGTTGGGAAAGACCAGCTAACACGGATAAACTGGGGGTTGGGAGGTGTGAGGAAACGTGGCTGATGTTACCCGCGGGGCAAAAGGTGGAGGGGGTGACAGGGACAGTCTCTACTCCAAGGGCTGCAGACCCCCTCCTGTGCCGGTGCCGGGCCAGGATCCAAACGTGCTTCCCGCCCAGGAACCGGAGTGGGTCTCGCGGTCAGCATTGCGGCTCCAGTACAGTGTGGAATTCGGGAGCCGAGTCCTTCTCCTACCCAGCTTTCGACTCCAAGGAAATTAGAAGGCCAAACAGTAGGACCTTGGCAACGACCCTCGGCGCTTAGCAAGGGATCTGCAGGGGGTGGGGGCAGTGAGGACCCCAGAGCAGCAGTACAACTGCTCTCCGCTATAGGGGCAGGGTCAGTGAAGCTGTGCACCTAGTGAAAGCGTCAGGTCGGCCAGAGCGCCGGATGAGCCGTTCGTGTTTCTAGAAGGGCCAGTCAAGAGTGGTTTCTTCTGGGACTCTCCAGTCTTGCTAGATCAGAATGTCTAGGGGTTTAGGATATAGCCCCACCCCCTTCATACATACAGGAAGAGGAAGTGAGAATCGAAGAGCAGAGGCACCAGGCCTGGTAGCATCTTGACCATACAAGATTCTGGCTATCCATGCCTTCTGCTTAAAGAAAAAGCCTTTGGTGCATGAGAGCCTGCCGTGGACCACCTTTTCACTTCTGCACTTGCCAGGGAATGCAAAGGAAAAAAAAAGAGTCATCACTCCACCCTGGAATTGGGATAGGGGACTTTACCATTTTGGAGAATTCACTCTGGTTCCTGGGATGGGATTTATCCACATCAGGTGGATCTGAGCTGGAGGCTATCTCAGCCTCTTACTGTATGGGTCATAGCTGGGACATGAGGTGCTTTGCTTAGGAAGCACATGTGACCTGATGGTAGCCTGTGGGATATGCATGTGTAACTCATGTCAACTGTGCACGTGCATTACGTGGGGGAGGGGAACACACTATGTTTGGGTTATGGTGGGAGATGTTTAAGCCGCCCAATCAAGTCAGCACGGAATCTTGAACTGAGGCTGGTGGCTCATGCCTGTAATCTCAGTACTTGTGAAGGCTGAGGTTTAAAGAATCACCATGAATTCAAGGCATCTAGGGGGCACAGAAGGAGAACCTGTCTCAAAAAAGCATTATAAACTAAACCAAACCAAAGCCTAGCTCAGTCCTCCCACCACGTGGTACCTAGTGGTCCAAGCAGTGGTCTGACCCTAGGGCTAGACGAAGATGGGAAGGGTTCCTCTCCAGGCCTGGTCTTGACCCTTCTTCTTCCTCAGGTGCCATCTTCGAGGAGAACGCAGCCAAGGACGACAGGGTGTTCCAGTTGGCTGTATCAGACCTGAGCCTCAATGATGACATCCTGCAGAGTGAGAAGATCACCTACTCCATCAAGGTCATCGAGGCCAATAATCCGTTCCAGGCGGTGCAGGAAGGTGAGTGGTCATTGAGCCCATGCATGAGTCACTAGGCTGCAGGCAGTGAGGCCGTGCAGCCGTGGGTCCAGGCAGGGTTGCTACCCAATCCGTTATACAGAGAGTCTCCTGGGCACTTAGTCGGCTGCTATGCCAGGCATGGTGGTGTGTCCCCGCCAGGCCTAGCAAGGTAGGGCGACTCGGAGCTGTCTGGGCAAGCCGAGAGCCTCTAAGGCACCGCAAACGGCTCTCCTGGCAGGACTGTGCGTTTTCTTTCCGGCCAGGTGGACGCGCGTGTGCACCGCCACAGAGAAGGCGTGTGGCTCAGGGCGGTCTTTGTTTCTCGCGTGTTTGTGGGTGGGTGTGTCTTCGTGTCGGGTTCCCGTTGTTGCGTGCACTTCCCCAGAAGCCTCTTGTGCCCCGCAGCCCACGGGAGCTCGGAGCTCAGAGCTCTTCCCGTGTGTCCTGTCTGTAGCACAGTCTGACTGACGGGCGCTCGGCTGCACACTCTGTGGCTCCTAGAGGTTTCTTCTGCCCTGGTTCTCTCTGTCTCTCTCCACTGTGTTTGGAGCAGCCGGTCTTTGCTTGTGCCTGCGCGGTGGACCTAAGAGACGTTGCCGTCTGGACCGGAGGTGGGCGCTGTTTGCTTAGGAAAAGAGCGGAGCTGGACTAGGTCTGATGGCAGAAAAATACTAGCTGCCCAGGGCAGCAGTCTTTCCCCCTGCAGCTAGCTCGCTTAGGATTCACGGAGGCAGGGGCAACAGGTGGGAAGCCAGTGAGGCTACCACCCTTTGCTGGCACCCTCTGGCACCTGCACTCGTGGAGTGTACTTGCATACGTGCAGGCAAAACACATATATACATGAAATAATGGGAGCTGCTGCTTTCAAGCATCGGCAGATGCCCGTTGTCTGATGTCTTCTGATACCTTAGTGACAGCAGGTCTCTCTGCCTTTCCTTCCGATGGTGCATTCCCTCCACGCCTACTCGTCTGGCTGCTCTTGAAGCGTCCCCTCTCTCATGTTGTTGACTTATGGTCAAGGCCCTGGCAGGTACCTGCTCAACCATTCTCTTTTTTCCTCTTCCCTTTGTCTTGTTTACAACAAACAAGGCTCCATTGTGGTGCTAGTGCCTCGGAGTGCCTCTGATACAGGGGTACAGTCGGAAGCATAACGTGTAGGGACTTCTTTTCAGAACTGGCGGGGCTACAGGCTCAGCTATCAGTTTCTCCCTGGGCTTGCTGGGCCTAGGGTCTGCCTGTTGTTTTGGGTTATATACTGTCGACTGGTCTCCTGGTAATCCCCAAGGATGAGGTGAGTCACTGATGGATGTAGTCTACAGTGCTGGAATCTTCACACAGAATGGAGGCCTTTGAGGTCCTCCTGGTTTTAACCACAGCAAAGGATGAAAAGGGGGTAGCTGTTGCGGGGGGGGGGG
>NW_022196915.1:21528140-21554931 GCF_008632895.1 Mastomys coucha
GGGGGACTGCAGTGAGGCAGGGGCAACTCTAAAGCTCAATGGGTAGTGGATGTCTTAATTGCCCAAATCTTCAGTCTCAAGAGCTGAATGGTGGTGGTGGTGGGTAGGGTGAGGCTGGTGTTGTTTTATTATGAGAACTGCTGGGGCCGGTGAGGTGGCTCAGTAGTTAATAACACTTCACACTCTTGAAGAGGACCCTGGTTTGATTACTACCACCCATACAGTATCTCACAACCGCCTGTCACTTCAGTTCCAGAAGTATATGACACCCTCTTCTGGCCTCTGCTGGTACCTGCGCAAATGTGATGTACTTAAGTCTTCAGGCAAAATACTCACACACACATAAAAGACTGTGAAGTGCTGCTTCCAGCGTTGGCAGACGTCTGTTGTCTTATGTCCTCTGAAGTAGAGTCATGAGAGAGTGCCTGTCCTTCTTATGTGGCCACATCCCATAATCTGTCTCCAGATGTCCTCTGACCCCAGACTTACTTTTTTGTGGGTGTGTTCTCATCATGGCTCCTTGGGACCTTTGTCTGTGGCCTATATCAAATTAGCACACATCTATTAAGGTTGTGGGTTCTGGCGACTCTCTCCATGGTGTAAGGCATCCTTTACTCATTCATTTTGGCCCTGAATGAAGCACAGCTATCTCTACCAGAAGGACTCCAAGGACTGAAGATGACAATCTTACACAGGGATATAACCAGACAGAGGACGCATACATGGATGAACTGTGCAGCTGGGTTCCTGGAGAAGTCATCTCTGTTGAAAGGAGCAGCTGTCACACAGCTCCAGCTGATTTGTGCCTAATATTGTAGATGTACCTCTCCATGGGGCTGAAGAGGTGGCTCAGCAGTTAAGAGTACTGGCTACTCTTCCAGAGGTCCTGAGTTCAAATCCCAGCAACCACATGGTGGCTCACAACCATCTATAATGGGATCCAATGCCTTCTTCTGGTCTGTCTGAAGATGGGGTACTCATATACATAAGATAAATAAATCTTTAAAAAAGAAAACAATGCACTGTTGCTCACTCAGTATGCTCACATAACAAATGGTTACTCTGGGGACCCAGACAAAGCTTCCTTAAAAAAAAAAAAAAAAAAGAGATGCTCCAGGTCCACACTTTAGTTGTAAAGTATAACTTTGGGCGGGGGTGTTTTTGAGACAGGGTTTTGCTCTGTAGCTCAGGCACCTCTTTTACTTCATCCTCCTGAATGCTAGCATTAGAGGCCAGCCTTACTCCAACACCACAGTTGGTTCTCATATCTGGTCTTTAACTTGCCAACCAATGGAACAATTTAAATAACAGACAAAGCATAGCTATTTGCCATTTGACCTTCAAACCCCTAGTGCAACTTTTTTTCTTGGCAATAAAGGTTTCAGCCAAGGCCTTTTATTGGTTTAGACATTGGTTTGTTTGTTTGTTTTTAAAATGGTTATTAGTTTCTTTTTCTGTGTAACTGGAAAAATGTCTCAGTCTTCAAGAATGGCAAGAGGACAATCTCAGAAGGGTCTGGGAGTGTTTCTACATCTGGAATGAGCAGGTTAGATACTGAGGGCTGACGGTTTCTAGGTAAAGAACCCCGGTCCGGGTCTTTTGCTAATTTGGTGTGTGTTGGTTAAAGCTGGCATGCACTTTCAACCTTGGGAGTGGCACGGGCTGAAATCCACCTTGGTATCCATTCCCTGACTTTGCATAGCTCCTGATGCCTGGAAGGGAAGGGAGGAGCCATTCCTGGAGGCCCGGAGAAAAGCAGAGCATTGCTTAGCAGTCTCCTCTCCCCTGGCCTTGTGCTTGTGGAGCAAGTATTCAGCTCACTGGATCCCCTTTCTTGGCTGTGTTCTATGGGGTACTTGTCTGCCCAGTAGCTGGCTCTAGGTGGATGGCTATCCCAGCTTTCTCAGGAGCATGGACATTTTTTGCAGAAGACATTATTTGGGGGGTAGAGAGCAAGGGTGTATTGGGACTCAGTCTTTCCTTAGGGAGGACAAGTGCCCAGTGTGTCCCAAGCAAGGGTCTGGGATTGGAATGATGCTTTGTTGTAGTTAGAGAGGCAGCACCATGACCCAGGGCTGGGGGCCTGACTGCTGGAGCCCAAAGAAATCTAGCAGAGAGCCTGCCTCCTTCATTGCGTGATCTGGGGGAGCCTTGGCCCTGTGCTGAGCTTCTGCTTCTAGATCTGTTAAAAGGTAATAATTGTAGTTGTTGCCTCTTGGGACTATTGGAAGGATTAAATGAGATGAGACATGTATAAATTGCCTGCATAAGGCCCGAGGTTGGTGTTCAGTAAACAGTAATTCCTTCCCTATTCCCTGACCCAGCTATGACTTTTTCCTCGGCATCTCTAAGGGCTGTTGATATTTTCAGCCACATAGTTTCTTAAGCTAGTGAATTCCTTGAGGGAGGACCCTAAATGACCTTTCATTTTTAGTTTTTACCCCCAAGCCCCAGCTATTAAAGGAATGCGTGGCTACAATGAACATGTGTTACTTTTAAAAATGTAGGAAAGAAAGAGGCCAGTGCATGCTTATTACATAAAACATGGAAGGTACAGAAAGTAGCAAGAAGCAGAACAACTTCACCCCCAAATTCTACCGAACTATTCCCTTCTAGTCTTTTCTCCATTGTGTTTTATAAATGAAGAGGGCTCCCATCTGGTTCCATGTGCTATATAACTGGCTTTTTCTGAAACATCCATGAACTAATTGTAAACATTACTTCTAGTGCCTGCATGTGTTTCCTGGTATGCATGGCCATTCATTCATTCATTCATTCATCCATCCATCCATTCATTCATTCAAGAAAGTCATTGTTTGTGCTGAAATATACATTCTTAAGTGTTTCTGAAGAAAACAAGATCCTCTCCTTGGATGTTCTGGTCCTAATTTTTATACCTATGATTTCCCCAGGCTGGTCTTACAAATGCCATTCAAATACTGTCCTTTAGTGTAGTATATAGAATATATATTTTCTGAGGGCCTAAAATGAATAAACAGTAGCACAGGAGGACAGTTAAGGCTCTAAAATGTTGCATCTTTGATTCGTAAAGTTTGCGTTAACAAGTACGAAAACTTGCGTTCTACAAGACAAGTATAAGAAAAGATGCTAATGTGTTGAAAAAGTCACACTGTTTTTCAGTGCCTGCTCAGGCTGAAGATTATGTAAATCCATAAAAGAACTGGCTGAACGTGAGTCTCCTTTCACAAAATTATCTTTTATTGTGAGTAAAAGATGTGAGCCGTTGGCTGTGCTTTGGATGTATCTGTCACGTCAAGACGGGCTATAGGCTTGAGGGAGAGGCAGGGGAAAGGAAAGTACGTGAGGCAATATTCTTTAGTTACCAGTAGCACCAGAGTATTTTAGGAAGGCCAGGTAAAAGGGGATGGAGATGTACTCAGTTAGTAGAGTGCTTGTGTGGAATGCTCAGAGGCCCGGGTCCAACCCTCAGACCACACAAACCAGGTGTAGTGATGCATACCTGTAATGGGAACACTTGGGAGGTAGGAGCAAGGTCAGAAATTTAAGCTTATCCTCAGCCATAGAGCAAGTGTGATACCAGCCTGGGCTACATGAGACGTTGTTTCAAAGAAGAAATATGTTTGGGGGAGACTAAGTAAGGAATGGGGATGGCATAGAGTATTCACCTACTATGTATGGTAGCAGGAGCCCAATGCTTAACACCACAGTCAAAAACTTAAAAAGTGTAGCTTATTGTTGGCAGAAGGAAGAAATATGACTTAAAAAAAATACAGGAAGCACATAGGTAGCCATCTCTGAAGGTCTGATAAGAGTCCCTCCTTACCTTCCTTGTGGGCACCCTGATCCTCACTTGTCAGTCACTTGCCACGCTGTTATTGAGTTCCGGTGAAGGCTCTCTCTCTCTCTCTCTTTCTCTCTCTCTCTCTCTCTCTCTCTCTCTCTCTCTGTCTCTCTCTCTCCCTCCCTCCCTTCCTCCTTCCCTCCCTCCCTCCCTCCCTCCCTCCCTCCCCCCCTCTCTTTCTCTCTCTCTCAATTCTACTTAGAATCACAGGTTCCACTGAGGCCACATCTGGCATCTGGCACCCCAAGGGCATCTTCTTCAAGATGCTGGAGACATTGCCAGGGCTCTGAGTGAGCTTGACATCTACGCCATCCAAAAGGTGTCTCTAGGACCCACTGTCTGCTATGGAATCACTGGGCCTGATACATCCTGAGCCTGCTATGGACTCACTTGACTAAGGCCCAGGTGCTAGCATGGATGATACCTTATGGTTACCCTGGGACAGAACCGTACTGTTGCCTTTTCTGCTTCCCCAATGCCACGTCTTCCTCAGCTCTGGGCTCCATGATTCTTCTCCAAAACTTGCAGCAGTGAGCCAAGTCCTTTTCACGTGGTGCCATCTGACCCCACCTCTCCCTTCTGGGGATAATCAAGAGTGACATCCCTATTTTAAGGTTAGCTGATTTGAAAACTTAATTCTATCAATAGCCTATCTTCTCCTGTGTCACATAGCTGGCAGAGTCCCAGTACTGGGGACTAGGACCTGAATGACTTTGTGGGCCACTAGTGTGCAGCCTCTGTGTTGCTGGCCTCCACTTCCTTTCCATCTCATTAGGCTTCCGCCTTGCTTGCTGCCTTCCTGCTGTGTTTCCAGTCCCATCCCAGTGGCTAGAGCAGTTTGGGACACATGGCTGGGTTTTCATTCTGTAGAGGTTTTTCTGCAGGTATCACCTATGGAACTGGTGGGTTCCTTTACATACATACTCCCCTGTGTTCTGGAATGGCAAGCGACTCGCTTTCTGGGCCTGGAGGCTGCTGTCACACAAGGAAGTACACAGAAGAAACTTCTGTTGGACTAGCCACACTGTAAGTTTGGGCTGCTACTCAGGTCCCAGCTGCCTTGTCTTCCCTGGAAGGCTCCTCCTTTCCTGTCCTATCTTCCTCTGTCTACCTAAAGTCTTCTGTGGTCTTGCTTTGGTGCCCTGGGCCTAGAAGGAGATGCATTTCCTGGCCCCGAGATAGTGTTGTCTGTGATGTTTCAACTCTGAGGACGTGTGCCAAGACTGCAGGTGCACAGGGCTCCTTGCTAGAGTCTGGCTGGGGACCTGGAACTGTGTAACCCCTCTCTGGATTCCCCACTGGCTTTCCTCCAGCTTTCCTCCCAGGCTTCAGGGTTCTTCCCCAATGATTACTGAGATCATTTCAGTGCATGTGCACATACATATGGGCCAGTATAATGTGAGCACCCATGTCTAAATGCATACATGTGAGTCCATATCCTCTCTCATTGTTATAGGCTGTGTGGCTGCCCTGTTCATCTCATACTTTGGGGTTAGACTCTCATAAGTTTCAACCTCTGTTCTGCCCTCCAGATTGGCATGCTAGGCTTACTTGACAGCCAGCCCAAGAGTGTCTTATGCCTGGTGTGTAGTAGGAGGCCACACTGTCTCTGAACTGCTGTGTCTGCATGTGTGTGGGGCATCCTCCAACTCCCACAATGACACCAGGGCTATTTCTCCAGGATTTTCTTGAAGGCCTTTGTGACTGTCCCTGAGTGCTCTTACTCACATCTCGTAGAGCAGGCAGGGCAGAGAGACTGTTGCAAGTCTTGTGGTTGTCCGGTCAAGGCCCAGCCCTTAATCCTTCAATGCTGTTGTCTTTCCTTTTAGGGTCTGCACCCAGTGCTTTTGGGGCCTGGTGGAACCTGCAGGAAGTGCGGTCAAGTGGGAGACTGCCAGTGCTTGAGAGTGTGCTCTCAAAAGGGAAACTGGGTCCTCTCTTCTCTCTCTCTCTTTCACTTCCTTCCCGGCAGGAGGTGAGCCGTTAGCTTCGCCCGGCCCGCCTGTGCTCCTATCAGGATGCCCTGTCTCACCCTAGCCCTGAAGATAACAGGGCCAACTGCTAGTCCTACTAAACCCCTACTCCTTATAAATGGTTTCTGTCAGGCATTTTGTCACAGTAACAAAGCTGGCTAACCCAGTTCTTTAGAAAATAGTATTGGCTCAAAAGTTGAAGTGTTGGGTCTGCACCACTTCTAAAACATTCCTAGCCCGATTTAACCTAATGCGTAGATGTGAGAGCTCTTTTGGATTTTCTACTCAGGGCCATGCCTGTGAGAGGCTGGGGTGGTAGGAGGAGACAGGGAGATGCTGGTGCGAAGAGACATAATTACAGTTGAATAAGAGGAGTAAGAGATCTGCTGTACAGGGCAGGGCTGTGGTTAATGGTGGTCTATCATGTTCTTGGGGAAGGGGAAGAATAGATATTAAGTGTTCTCATTAGGAACATTTTTTGGGTGATACATTGTGTGATTAACTATATTTAAACACCCCTCAATGTATATGAATGCAATAACTACAGAGTTGTATATAACAATAAAATAAAACAAAAGTAATCCTGCTCCAGGCTTGGCCACCAGTGGTGACACTGGCAGGGACATACCTGTGCCCAGACTTCCTACAGCCTCAGCCTTCTGGTTGGTCTCTTCTTTCCATGTTGTGATATTGACAAAATCAACTTGAGGAAGAAAAGGGTTTTCTGGCTCACAGTTTACAGTTCACCCTGGTGGGGAAGTCACATGGCAGGAGCTTGAGGGAGCGGGTCACATGGCATGTGCCATTAGAAGAGAGCAGAGAATACATGCCTGTTACTGCTCTGCTAGCTCTCCACACACACAGCACAATCCCCACCCACAACGAAAGAGGAGTTTCCCACATCAATTAGCACCATCAAATCAAGGCCTCCCAGCCATGCCTAGAGGCCCATCTCCCTAGTGAGTCTAGATTCTGACAGGTTGACAGCTAACATTAACCTGCTGCTGGTTGGTGACAGCCCTTTCTCTGGGGTGCTAGCCTCTCTGACAGCTTGTCAGTGTCCCATTCTCTGGGGTTTCTCCTTTCCGCGTCTAAACAGTTTCCCATTTCCTAGGCCGAGGATAGACCCAGTGCTCTCCCCATCCTGAAGCCCAGGCTGGAGGCTAGGAGAGATGAATAGGCATCTTTCTACCTGGTTGTGGGCAGCGGATGGGGCAGGCTCCCAGGGAGGGAGGCCCAGGAGGACTCTCTGCTGGGCCTCGGGTCCTCTTCCAGCTGTTGACCCTGGCTAGTCCTGCCTTTCCAGGTTGCTGCCTTCACATTGTCTTTGCCAGAGCCCAGCCAGGCAGCCAGCACCTGCAGATGTGACACCACCTGCCCTGCACCCGTTCACAGCTGCACTCTGCCTGGCCCTTCTACTCTACCCAAGAATAGATGTAGCTCGGGAGATGACAGGCATGCTCCTTCAGGTGGACTGAGGGTCCTATCAGCTGTGACTCTAGTTACTCATCTCAGTTTTCCCACTGTCAGTTGGGTATTGATGTAGAGACCAGCCATAGGATGGTCAGAAAATGCACTAAGAGCCTAGGCTTGGGGTCAGGCACTGGGAAGCTGGTGGGTAGAGAAAGGGCAATTGTTGTAGGGGTCCCCAAGTCAGCTGTAGGCCTTACTCTGTGCTGTCTTTGTGGGCTGCAGTCTCTGCCCCATATCTGTTGGCTGAGGCTGTGTCTTGACGTTGAACCTCAGCCTTCCTGAGTGTCCCAGGAGAATAGTGAAGGAGGTCAGCTGAGACAACATGATTGGAGGCAGTTTGGAGCCATCTGTGCAGGTCTGGGTTCTGGGTATTCTGCCAGTAACTGCATAGTATTTTAACCTTATGGTAGCCATGTTTGTTCAGAGTGCAGAGTGACTGCTGTGGGCCTGGCTGTCTCAGCCCCATAGGAACCAGCTATAGGCCTTGCTTTGTTTGGTGGACAGAGGTAGGCCTGGGTCTGAATCTTAAATGTTGTGACCGGTATCTGAAATGCACCCTCCCAGACTCATGCGTGGACGGTCAGTGGACAGTTGTCAGTGGACGGTCTTTTGGGAAGTGACTGACTTCTAAGAGCTGTGATTCTAAGCGTGGATGGAGCCACAGTGGTGATGTTCGTGGGAGGTGGTGAGAAGCAGGAGGTGAGACTTCCTTGGAGGAGATAGGTCATTGTGGGTGTGCCCTGGAAAGGCATAATTTCCCCAGGCTTCTTCCTCTGCTTCCTGCCTGCTTTGACATGAGCCACTTAGCTCTTACACACAGAGCCTGCCAGCATGATCTGCCTTACCATGTGTGTCCCCAGGAGAAGCAGAGCCAAGTGACCATTGACTGAAACCTGTGAAATAATGAACTGAAGAAAATCCTTCCTCCCCCAGCTTGCTTGCCAAGTGTTTGTCACAGCAATCAAAGTCTGAACCATCAGCTCAGACCAGTTGGCTTCCTGGTCTTATAAAGGTCACTTTCTTCTCTGGGCCTCACTTTCAGCATCTGGGCAGTCTCCTGTTCTCAGCTTCCTGTGGTGGTAGAGGGTGACCCTTGGGATCTCACTTCTGTCTTCTGTCTAGCTGGAAAGTGCTATGTGCTGTTACCTCTCTGAGCTCTGAGCCCTGGGCCTGGTCTCTGGACTGGGTTCGCCGCAATTGTTTCTTGTAAGAAGAGATACCAGAGTCAAGAGTCTCTCTTTCTCTTTTGTAAGGCTGCTGTGAGAGGTGGCTATCGACCAGCCAGGAGAAGGGCCCTCTCAGAAGCCATTATGCTGATGCCTTGATCTTGGGCTTAAAGCCTGTAGAGTTGTGAGGGAACATTTGTGCTGCTTAAGACGCACAGTCTGTGGTGTCTCGTGACAGCAGTGACAGCCATCTCTCCTGTTTTCAGGGCCTTGGTGCCTGAATCTCTCAAAACCAAACCAAACCAAACAAAAAACCCAAAACAAAATAACAACCAAAACCAAACACACGATGTTTGGTGCACAATAGATGATCTGTGTCCCTCAGGGAGAGGTGATGCCCATTTCTGACCCAAGTTTATGATGAGGTTGTCTCCTTATTACAGCCTTTCAACATCTAAAGACTCTTCCTATGATCCTTGCATGTTTTCTAGCTCAGGCCCTGGAGCCTGGCTGGTACTGTCTGCGTATCTTTTGCTGATGGACTTATTTGTCAGTGTCCCCTTTAGCACACAGTGGTCCTGCTGTGCCTTGTCAAGGGACTGAAGTTGCTGAGCCTCAGCTTTTTGCCTGTGAAATGGGGATAGTGCTACCTTTCCCTAAGAACCAAATGAAGGGGGCTGGAGAGATGGCTCAGCGGGTAAGAGCACCGACTGCTCTTCCAAAGGTCATGAGTTCAAATCCCAGCAACCATATGGTGGCTCACAACCATCTGTAATGAGATCTGATGCCCTTTTCTGGTGCTGTGTCTGAAGACAGCTACAGGCTACTTAATTATAATAATAAATAAATCTTAAAAAAAAAGAACCAAATGAAGAACTAGCCACAGAGATAGGGTCTGTTCCTGTCATGGCGTGAAGCAGCCATGGTTATTGTCCTCCTGACACTGTAGAGGGTGGGTGACTCCTGCTTTTTTTGGACACTCTGTTGAAACTGATGAAGCCTGAATGATTCCTTTTGTGGCTGTGGCTGTGGCTGTGGCTGTGGCTTTGGCTGTGGCTGTGGCTGTGGCTGTGGCTGTGGCTGAGGCTGTGGTTGGGTTTCACTTTCAGGCTTTCAGACCTTTTCATAAGGAAGGGAGATGTACTTGACACCCCAGATGGGGCCTTTGCCCCTGGTTATTGATCTCTAAGTGTGAACCATACACTGACTACTTTAGGGTCCAATTAGTAGTTTCAATCTTGGTCAACTTTACTCTTGCCCATCAGAGCATTGGTTCTTCCCAACCTCAAGCTAGTGTCTGTTGGCTTGCTAGGTGACCATGTCTCTAATTGCATATACGCATGGGCCCGTACACACACATTTGTGTGTTTGTGTGACCTGGTGAGCTTACCGAATATGCCTGTAGCTATTCTAGGAACCTAGTGATTGAGTATAGAGGTTGTTGTCCCAGAAACACCCTTCCCAGGGATCCCAGTTGGCGGCATGCTGCCGAGGACCCATCAGGATTGTGGAGAGGGTAAGTAGGCTATGGCGTCCTGGGCTGGGTGGAGTGAGTGGTCTTCTCATGGGCTGTGAGGAAGTTCCAGGTGTGTATTCTCTGGAACAACAAGACCCTCCCATACTTCTCCCTTTAATCTGTGAAATCTGACATGGGTCTGAAAGCACCCTCTTAGTTGTCCTTGTTTTGCAGGTGTCAGGAGCCCTCAGACTGGCTAGGCAAAGAAGCATGTGTATTAGGCCATGCAACTGAAGAGACTGTGATCTGCAGGCATGGATAGATTCAGAGCCTAGATGGTATTTTTTTTTTTTAAGATTTATTTATTATTATATGTACATACACTGTAGCTGTCTTCAGACACACCAGAAGAGGGCATCTGATCTCATCACAGATGGTTCTGAGCCACTATGTGGTTGCTGAGATTTGAACTCTGGACTTTCAGAAGAGCAGTCAGTGCTTTTACTGGATGAGCCATCTCACCAGCCCCCCAGAGCCTAGATGGTATTCATTTCCCCTGCTATCCCCTGGATGGACTTCCTTCCTAGGCACCATCCTGGCCACTGTAGGTGGATATCTACTCAGCTCAGCCCTGGTCTCTTCTCATGGCAGGAAGGGGATTATGGGAGATTATTTACCATAAGCCTCCTCAGGGACTTATGATTGCTGTTTGTACGGTGAGGGGCTATCAGTTCCTCCTGAATCAGTTCAAGTGCTGGAGATGTGTAATCGCTTCTTCTTGGCCAGGCTTGTGCACCACTCCATTCCCTGGGCTAAGCATAAGAGGGATACAGCAGAACTGGGTGTGGTACCCAAGGAAAGAGGTGCTGGTGGGCCCATGGAGCAACAGTGGTCTCACCTGAGGGATGTGTAGCATGACATTTCTCTGACTGTGGGCACTGGGCATAGGCCATGTCAAGTTAAAGGGAACAGATAGGGAGCAATGGGACTATATTGCACAAACAGCTGGCTGTTCCTTCCTGCTCAGTGGGCCCTGGGGGACCCAGATATGCTGCTGTGAAACCTCTTTTGGGTAGGGCAGGGCTGCCAGTTTTGGAAACACAGATCCTGGAGGCCGGAGATGGACAGATAAAGAGGGTCTTTGGAGCAGAGACATTGTGCTAGCCTGTGGGCCAGGAGGCATTGTGAGGGTGAGCATTTGGTGGGTACAGTCAGCTGAGCAGTTGGGTTGGAGTAGGGACAGGGAGGAAATCGTAGAGCTAGGCAGGTGAAGGGCACCTAAGAATCTCAGTCCTGAGGAGCCCTGAATGGTGGGCTCACCTACCCTCTCTGAACCCCAGTTCTAGCGGTAGATGAGCTGAATGCTCACTGTTCTCTGGGAGTTCCTATAAGAACTCTCTTCTGCTGGGACCGGCCTTGTGTCATGAAGCCCATCTTCAGGCAAGGGCGCTGGATCTGGGCATCATGTCCTTGTCCCCTCATATTGCTTCATATTGCACCTGCAACCATTGCCTTTGGTCCTGATCTCAGCCTCTTCACCTGAGTGACTCTTTTCTCTGTCCTCTTGTCCTGAATGGACTTGTCCCAGTAGCTCCCTGAAAATCCCAAGGTATAAAGAGAAGTCCCAAGAGACTAGGCTTGCCCTGGGCTAGCCTCTGTGTGTCCTTTTGATTCTGAGGACAATGCTTATCCTGGGGACACTTCCGAGGGCTGCTGAGGACCCTGAGATGCTGGACTATTGCAGAACCCAAAAGGCAGAGGATGCCTTCTTTGCCTAGTTAAACAGATCGAGTTAGCACAGAAAGTAGGTGGCCGTGGACTGGAAAGAAGTGGGATCTCCTCTGGCAAGTAAGAGGGCTGAGGGCAGCCTCCAGTCTGCAGATGCTGTTCTCAGACACATGGCATGTTCAATAGTGACCAGAGCCAGGTCCTCCTAGCTGTGTACCCTGTAAGCTGCAAATACAGAGCAGGATGTGGTGTGGGCAGCAAAGCCAGCCAAGAGAGTGACATGTCATGAGAGAAGGAGGCTAGCAGGCCAGGAACCCCAGCTACTCAGGAAGCTGAGGTGTGAGGACTGCCAAGTTTGAGGTCAGCTGGGCAACTTAGTGAGACTCTGTTTCAAAAAGTAAGGAGGACTGGAGATTCGGCTCAGTAGTAGAATGCTTAGCATGTCTGATGCCCTGAGTTAGATCTCTAGTACCAGGACCTGCAGGACCCACGCCCACCCTGATGGCTATCTCCCATTTCCCATGCCTACAGCTTCCTTGTCCTCCATGGGGAGGGAAGAGGAGCAAGCTTCCAGGCTGTTCTTGGAATGCTGCCTGGCTACCCTGCTTTGTGAACTGGACTAGGGCTACAAAATTACCCAAGTCCAGGTAGTAGGTGGGGTAGCTCCAACCCTGTCTCTATTTACCTTAGGATCACCCTCCTGCTCTGTCCTATTGGGCTGTACTCAAAGTCTCTGTTCTATGCATTCTGTGGAGATGGTATTGGCTTCTGACAAGGGAATCTGCATTGTGTCTGATGTCACAGCCTGGGGCCTTTCTTCACTCAGACCAGTGCAAGAGATAAAGGCTTGGATGCACCAATGGTGGTCTGGGGCACATACTCTATGGAAAAGGTAGTGTGATCTGGGCATGAGAGAAAGTCAGGCATGGGTTGAGCTGATCACTGTCACAGACACCTGGGTCCTTTGCCAAAGGGGCCCTTCAGGGAGCCATGTATGGTGCCGCTTGGATTATCCATCTGGGTGAAGAAAGGAGGTACTCTCTAATGCACTTGGTGCTGGCCAGTAGCTTGAGATCCCCCCCTCAGCAGTGTGACTGGAGCCCTCGGTGGACAGAGGTGAGGTGTCACTGGACCCACTTATATGCAGCTCAGTACCATAGCAGCAGATCAGAGTGGGCCAGATGGATCTCTGTGGGCCACAAAAGTTCCCAGACCTGAAATCTGCCAGGCTGATGAGAAAGATCTAATGTAGGACTTCAATCATCAGAACAGGGGCTTCTCAGGGTGTGGAAATCATATCTTGCACATGGTACTGAATCTAAAAGAGGCTGTTTTAGGAGGGTCTCTGCTTCATTTCCCTTGGCATCAGATGGCATTGCTGGACTTGGCACCCCTGAGGCAGCAGCTGGCACTTGCTCACATGCGATCCTTCCCTAGACTTGGTTTGGTGGGTGGGGGAAGGTGGGGTGTTATGAAGCTCATGGGTGGCCTTTGACAGCAGGCAGAATCCCTCTTCTGCTTCTTGCGGCTATATGATTCATTGCATGTTCCCTTATGTTTTGAGGCTCAGTCTAAAAGTCTGTGAAGTGGAATCTCCATGTCTACTTTTAAGAATGGTTTTGAGAGGGAGGGAATATCTACTGCCTGCACATAATATATGGCCATTTATTCCCTATCTACATGTCTCTGAGGGGTTGGGCCTGTACCAGATACTGTGCCAAACGTGTGTGGACTCAGCAGGCTCATGCCTCAGCTTCAGGGAATCAGACAAGGGTCAGGATCCAGTCTTCACCTGGAGAACCCGATGGAACAGGTCTGGCTGGCCCAGCTCTTGTGTGAAGAGCTTCCTGGCTGTTGCTGACAGTAGGTAGGACCAGCCAGTCAGTAGCTGCTATTCATGCTGAAGCGGCAGGATGCAGAGGGTAGGAATGATCACATGGCATCTTTCCCTGGCTCCCTGTAGTTGTGTGGCTAATGAGGTTGTCACTGTTCCCCTGCATCACAGCTGCAGATGTGCCCCATTTCAGACTGAAATGCACATTTTTGCTCTACATGTTAGGATCCCTGTCCCTGTCTGGGCCATCAGCTGTCATTTGGCCTTGCCAGTTCTCCCTCAGCAGACAGAGCTCTGCAGCTTAGTAGAGGATGTGGGATCTGGGATCAGAAGCTCTGAGACTGGGATTTTTCAGAGGTTACTCTCACATTGGGGTCATGTGGCCTTTAATTTAAGAACCATGGCCACCAGGCACCCCTAGTAGATCTCTGTAAAGACCTACTTCAAGGATGGTCTCTTATCTTGTCAGCAACATGGAACAGTGGTATAAGCATATTCTAATGCATAAGCTTATAGAAACTTAAAAACCTGCAAGATATTGGTTTTCTTTTCATTAGTGAGATGGTGGCAGGCAGTAAAGCCTACTATCTCTTTGTAATCGGATTTAAATTGTTTTAATTATACAGCCCATATTCTCCTAGTAACATACCATCTCTGTGAGTTAATGGGCTTTGAAATCTTCCTTTGTTCTATATACTGTAGATACAGATTTTTTTTGGTAGATGATTTATTTTATATATAGAAATCCAGAAGATGAGACACAGTTTAAGCTAAGTATTGGGAGGTTCAGTTATGTTCAAAGAAGGCAGAAATGTCTGAAGAAACTTTAGCTTGAGGACCTGGACTTTGCGGAGCAGTTCCTCTTTAGAGCTTGCTTTGGAATGCCTTGGTGATGTCTGGTACTGGTGCATCCACATGGCTACATGGACACATGTGGTGTCCTTTGTTGATCCTGCAGTGATAATGCTAGAGGGAAGTTCTGGGGCTGGGGAGCTAGCTAAGCACTGCTGAACACACATAAGGACCAGAGTTTGGATCCATAGAATCCATGTAATGCCAGTGGGTGTGATAGCTGTCTGTAATTCCAGCCTCAGGTTTCAGAGACAGGTACCCAGAGCAAGCTGGCTAGCACAACTAGCTGTTTGACTAAGAAGCCTTACCTTGGTGCATAAGGTAGAGAAGTGACTGAGGATGATTCCTGACATCAACCTCTGGCCTCTACGTGCGTGTGTACCCATGTACACATGCACCCTCATACGAGCCCACACACATGTGTGCACATCTGCATACACACTCACACACACTCCACCCCCACTCCCACACACATTAAAAATGGGCGAAAGAGGACGAGGAAGTGTAGCGGATGGTGGCAGGAGGCAGTGGCAGAGTTGTTGCAAGTTTGAAGCCATCCTAATGTACATAGTGAGTTCCAGGTCAGCAGCATAGTAAGACCCTATCTCAAAATACCAAAAGAAAGAAAGAAACAACAAAAACCCAAACCCAAACCCAACCAGAACCAACCAAAACCAACCAACCAGCAGCAGCAAAAACAAGGAAGGTAATTTGTCCACCCACCCATCCATCTATCCATCTGCCCATCTATCCATTTTCTGAGTCCCCACAGTGGCCTTTGCCCTGAACCTGATAACTCTGGGAAGGCCATAGACTTTATTCTTAAAGGACTCACGCGTTATACTTTATAGAGAAGCAAACACACACATGGCTCAAAGATAAGACTTCTTAGTTGCCAGTGCCTACAGAATTGGCTGCTGGCTGGGATGCGTGGGACTCCACTGCCCATGTCCACTAGTAAAATGCAGAGGGTTGCATTACTACCCCACCAGGATACCACTGGGTAGGGAAGCTGCATGGGCTCCACAAGGCTTCCTGGAGGTTCTCTCAGGTCTGCCCTCCCCATCTGTCCTCAGAGGCTGGCTTACTCTGGCTGAGGATCAGACCCACACCTTGACTTTTCCTGCCTGCTGCACCATAGACCATCCTGAGGGTTGCAGTCTTCGCCTCTGGGTGGGGGCTGTTTAGTGAGGCCAACTGAGTCAACAGAAAAAGCTCCTTGTGTCTTAGTGGCTGTTGGGTAAGGACTCTGAGTGTGTATGTGTGTATGTGTGTGTATGTGTGTGTGTATGTGTGTATATGTGTGTATGTGTGTATATGTGTGTATGTGTGTGTATGTGTGTATATGTGTGTATGTGTGTGTATGTGTGTGTGTGTATGTGTGTGTATGTATGTGTGTGTATGTGTGTGTGTATGTGTGTGTATGTATGTGTGTGTATGTGTGTATATGTGTGTATGTGTGTGTATGTGTGCGTGTGTTTATGTATGTGTGTGTATGTGTGTATATGTGTGTATGTGTGTTTATGTATGTGTGTGTGTATGTGTATGTATGTGTGTGTATGTGTGTATGTGTGTGTATGTGTGTGTATGTATGTGTGTGTGTATGTGTGTGTATGTGTGTATGTATGTGTGTGTATGTATGTGTGTGTATGTGTGTGTATGTGTGTATGTGTGTATATGTATGTATGTGTATGTGTGTATATGTGTGTATGTGTGTATATGTATGTGTATGAATGTGTGTGTATGTGTGTGTATGTGTGTGTATGTATGTGTGTGTATGTGTGTATATGTGTGTATGTGTGTGTATGTGTGTGGGTGTTTATGTATGGTGTTGATGAGGAGGATGGGTACCAACCTCCATTTTCACTTGTCTCTTTCCTTGGTTCCTGTGGCTTTGGGCTGAGGCAGCACATGCTGATGACCAATGTTAGTGATCTGTGGTCTTGGAGAGTTGCTTATTTGATCTGGTTTCTTATGCTGACTGTGGCATTGTAGAAGATCTGCTGTCCAATGTGGGGACTGATCAGTCTTCCCCTTCTCCAGTACTCATTTCTTGTACCTCTTTTTGGCTTAGAGCCCTTGTTGGCTAAGGCGTTTTGCTAGTGCTATGGGGAAAAGAACATAATTTCTCAGGGTCTCAGAAATAGGCAGGCGTGGACAAGATTGAGATCATATTGACCCCTGTGACAAGGCCTTCTCTCACCCCTTGATAGAACCAAAGTTAGTATTCTAAAGTTGGATTGTGATGTGGGCTCCTTGGCCAAGCCTCTCTGTAGCAGACCTTGGGACCTAGTTCTCTAAACAGAGGCTCCTTGAAAAGAAGAATGCAGCTCAGAGATGTGTAGGCCCCCAGCTCAAAGCTAAGGTGACTGCATGGGCAGATTAGGGATGGGGAGTGGGGGTTGGGCCTGCCTCCACCTGACACCCATTGCCGGCCAACATCTCCACAGTTGCTGAGCCTGCCATGAGGGACCACAGATTGCAGAATGTGAGTGTGGTTTCACCACACATGGTTTCTTACCATGTGTCTGTCTGGCATTTCCAGCTGGTGAGGAAGAAGCTGAGAGGGGCTGATGCTCAGGCTGTGGGATGGACATGTGTTGGGACCATAATTGCTGCTTTGTTTGTGGAGGGCACTGTGGGCATGGGGTAGGTCTTCTCTGTCATCATTGTCTTGTTTAGTGGACAGCAGAAGGCCTGGGGCATCCATTATCATGCCTGTGGCAGTTGGCTTCAGTGCTGGCAGAAGGATTTTTCTGTTGCCAGAGTCCCCCTCTTGTGTGTAAGGGGATTATATTGGAAGGATGAGCCTAGGTGGCCAGGACATTCCCTAGAGCAGGGACTGAGGCCTAGAGGACGAGTAGGGCTTTGCCAGGGGCAAGGAGGGACAGCAATAGGGATAGGGAAATAGCACGTGCCAGGAAGTGTGTGCCCCTTAGGAATTAAGGTGGGAGTGTGTGTGTGTGTGTGTGTGTGCACATATGTATGGGTGCATGTGTGTAGGCATGTGTGTGCACATGTGTGTATATGTATGTGTGCATGTACATGTGCATGTGGGCGTGTATATGTGCGCT
The DNA here is from genome assembly GCF_008632895.1 of Mastomys coucha. Taxonomy (NCBI): domain Eukaryota; kingdom Metazoa; phylum Chordata; class Mammalia; order Rodentia; family Muridae; genus Mastomys; species Mastomys coucha. The sequence continues at coordinate 21,545,520 of NW_022196915.1, forward strand.
CCCTGGGACTTGCTGAACCTGAGGCCTGTCTATCCTTTGTGAGTCAGGGTTGGAATGGTGACCTTGGAATTGTCTGCTGATGCTGGGCAGGGAAAACAGAGTCATTGGGGCGGGGCGGGGGGAGAGGCTATCTCTGGTTCTAGGCTAGCAGGATGGAGTTGGGTGGGGCCCTGGGAGGCAGAGTACTGATTTCTGTTCTTCCACTTCTGCTCTTCCCTCCGGGGTTGACCGTGCTGGACCGACGCCTTAGGTTTTTACTCCAGTTGCTCTGCCTAGAAGCCTTCCAGCAGGGGGCTAGCTCCTTCCTTCTTCCCTGCCACTTGGACCATAGACGCATCCCAGGGACAGGGTGAATGTGGGTGCATTTGTGGCAAGGACACACTAGACTTCCACTCTTGTAACAGTCCTCGGTGTGTACATCAGCTTCTCTAAGTTTGGGCTCTCCTGCCTCTGTCCTTGCGTCCATCTCTCCAGCCCTTAGCAGACGTCTTTGCCCTCCTTTGGGGCTTCTTGGTTTGGTCAGATCAGGGTTGAGTGCTTTCTGCATATCCTGCTTCCGTTCTCACTTGTCCTGAAGTTTAGTTTTTGTCCTGTTCTTCCCTCCCTTGGAGTCCTGAGAGGCTCCTGGGTGTCCCTTTCTCCTGCCTGTGTGGCTCACTCTCCTCTTGCTCTGGGCACACTTCCTTCCTCAGGAAGGCTCAGGCCTTCCTCAGCCTCCATTTTGAATTTTACCTTATTTATGGCCACTCCATCAACATCACTGTCCTTGTACTGCTTGGATGTGTGTACCCATCCTCGGGATGCTTTAGGAGGCTAGAGATTGTCTTTGTGGGGGTCTTTTTTCTCCAGCACTGCACTGGGAACACAGCAGGAGCTCAGTCAATGTGAGTTGCATGGGGGATTGAGAATCTGGGCTGATTGCCAGACCCAGGCAGAGGGTGTTGTCCTGTAACCCTTTGGAAGGCCCCTGGTGCATCTTGGGAAATCCTACCTAAGTTCACATTTTCCTGAGGTCACCTTCCTTCCAGTGTTGCCTCCTGGTCTCTGCCTCCACTTACTCTCTTCCGTTCTTGTGGGTTCCTCAGCAGGGTGTAGCTGGCCTCCATACTGCCCACTAGGGCTCTCAAGGCAGCCATCCTGCCTAGGAGGAGGTAAAGCTCTGCCTTTCTTCCCTGGTGTGCACCCTATGAGTAGTTCTGTGAGGTCTCTGCCACCAGTGCAGCAGGAGAGACGCCCGCCCCTGGGAGCAACAAGTTAATTAGCGTGTCTGAAACTGTGCAGTAATCACTGAATCCGGTCCCCAAGGGCAGGCACGGGTCTACCTCACCACTCCCCAGCGAGCCTCTGATCTCTTCTGGCCTAGTCTCTGCAAGTCTCATGGCTTTCTCTAAATCACTGCTGCTTCTTTCTGGCCTTCACCTCACCAAGCTTCTCCAGAGACTCCTCTCTGGAATTCGAGACTTCACAAAGGCACCTAGGAAATGGTCCGCAGAGGTATTTGTTCACTTCTGAAATACTCAGTGATGATAAGTCTGGACCAGGCACACGGTCGGGGGAGGATGTGCAGGGTATGACAGGGACCAGGCACACGGTCGGGTGAAGGTGTGCAGGGTGTGACAGGGACCAGGCACACAGTTGAGTGAAGGTGTGCAGGGTGTGACAGGGACCAGGCACACAGTTGGGTGAAGGTGTGCAGGGTATGACAGGGACCAGGCACACGGTTGGGTGAGGGTGGGCAGGGTATGACAGGGACCAGGCACACAGTTGAGTGAAGGTGTGCAGGGTATGACAGGGACCAGGCACACGGTCGGGTGAGGGTGTACAGGATATGACAGGGTCTTGTTTCCTTGTCTCCTGGAGTTAGGAGGTGAGAGGCAACTGTTTGAAGCAACTGAGCTCTGGTATTGCCACATATTAGCTTTTTTGGGGGGGGGAGGGGCAAGACAGGGTTTCTCTGTGTAGCCTTGGTTGTTCTGGAACTCATTCTGTAGACCAGGCTGGCCTTGAACTCAAGAGATATTCCTGCCTCTGCCTCCTGACCACTGGGATTAAAGGTGTATACCACCACTACACTGCTAATAAAAAAAAATCGTTTATTTTACTTGTGTGTGTGCTTTTTTTGTTTTATGTTTTTGTTTTTTTTTTGTTTTTTGTTTTTGTTTTTTGCATTTTTTCCTTGCCTGCATCTATGTGTATGTACTACATGCATGCTTGTTGCTACCTTTGGAGGTCCAAAGGAGGATCTGGGGTTACAGGTGGTTGTGAACCACCGCGTGGGTGCTGAGAACTGAATCTGGTCTTCTGCAAGAACAACACGTGCTCTTAACCACTGAGCCACCTGTCCAGCCCACACATGTCAGCTTTGACTTTGAATTATCTGCCAAAAGCCTCAGGCTTCACTTTCCTCATTAAGGAGATGGAGAGGACTCATGGCCAGACTACTTACACGAGCTTAGTGGATGCAGGATCTGCTATGCCAGGAGGTGCTTCCTCAGGATGCAGCACATCCATCAGCATGTACCATTTATCAGACACTGGAGCGTGCCATGGTAGCTCATACCTGGCCCCAGCGTTTCAGGAACTGATGATACAGTAGAGAAGAGGGGGAGGAAGGCTACACTGGACAAAAAAAGTAAAGGAATTAGCTGTGTGGTCCTTCCCAACAGGGTACCCTTTATGCTTACTTGGAGGGTGAGACAGGCCTGGTCAAGGAGAACAAGGAAACACCTTGTGGGGCTTGAGATGAACATAATCATGATGCTCTGATGCTGCCCCGTTACCAGTGGTATATGCCTGGGACAAAGCTTTATTAGAGAACACTAGCCGTGGCTCTTTAAGTATGTGGGACAAGATCCAGCATACCCTGACCTTTGACAAAAGAGGAAAGGTCCTAGGTCTGGCACTAGAGTATATTTTTAAGGCTCTGTGTGACTTCAATTTCTTCCAGATTCCCTTCATGGATTGTTCGTTCCTTTTGCTTAGCGAAAATAACCAAGGAGAGATAACATGTTCTGTAGGTACTCCAAGGGATTAATCGCTGGGAGACTGTCATTGGCTCAACGTGGGTCATGTATCTATTTATGCACCTATTAGCACTATTAAGGCCAGGGTATCCTGATTGGTCCACCTGGGACCATGTTCCTATTCAAGATGGGGGTGGAACTTTTCATTGAGCCACCTGGACTGTGTGCCTCTGTTTCAGTTGGAACTGGAAGACAGTTTCCCAGAGGGAGGAGAAAGGATGTTAGCAGATGAAGTGATGAGCAGATGGCCCCCAGGGCTGTGCTGGCTTCCCCACACCTGTCTTAGCCTCCCTGTGCTGTGTTCAAGGACTCTCTGGGGGTTCTCCTAGGTTGTCTTTTTGTCTTTTTTTTTCCAGGACATCTTTTGTCACCTTTTTATCTCAGAGGAGTTTTAAATGTGGGGCTCTGTGGTAATCAGTGGGCCCAGGATATTTGGGAACTGCCTAATTTTACAGGACAATGTCCAAGGAGATGTCTAGCCACAGAATCGTGCTGGCACGCTGGTTCTGGCCCTGTAGGTTGAGTGAGCGTGTCTGCACCTGCAGGCAGCTGTTATCCTGTGCCATTGATGCTCAGCTTGGAGGGACTCCTGTCCTCTCTGTGCAGGCATCTGCTGTGGAGGACAGATTGTAATTTAGGGGCTGGCTTGAGGTTGCTTAGCTTGTTAGTAGATCAGTTGGTCAGCTAGAGAGTGGGCCAGGCAGTCAGCAGGGTTGTGTGTCAGGATCTTTCTAGAGATGTGTATGGATGAGTGGGTGATGCTCTCATGAAATAACATGACTGTCAGAAACAATTTATAGTCATGTTCCCATGGAGCCTGGCCTGGTTATGACTGCGGATTGCCTCCTGGCAAATGAGGTTTGTCACGTAATTATTGTGCTTTAGTACGAGTTAGGGAAGCCAGCCCCAGAGCCAGCCGGGCGGGGCATTGCAGGGTTCAAGGTACCTAGGAGACCTGAGGGCACAGGGAGGTTTGAGGCCAGTTTATGACCCCATATTGGGTTTCTTCTTTAGCCCTGTGGACTGCAGCATTCTGTGGTCACATTTTATGTTCCCACTGTAGGGACACCTATGTTCCTAGGCCCTGGATGTTACATTGTGTTACTCTATCAACAACCTCTTGGCATTGTCTAAAAATGTGGTTGGCCTGGGGCCAAGACCAAGGAAAGGATTCTAGTGGAGGAGATCAGGATGTCTGACATCATGTGGGCCCTTGCCCATGAGTAGCCGTGTGTACTGCATATTCTATTGTAAGAAGAGTGAAATGGGCTGTTGAAATGGTCATGGTGGCACTTACCACCTCTTGATGCAGTTCTGAAGACCTGAGTTTGATTCCTGGATCTCACATCAAGGTTGAGGGAGAGATCCAACTCCACAATGTCTGGCTTCGATATTTGTTTCCATATTTTTTCCACCTCCATATGTGTGTTATGGCATATGACCCACCCCCAGTACACTAACAGTAAATTTTTAAAACTTTTAAAAAAAGACAGCAAAGGTGCTTCCTTATCTACAGTGCTGGAATAAATCCAGTGACCAAATCCCTAGGAGGGCAGCCTGGGCTGTCTAGGATGAACATGTTTGGAAAGGTAGGATGGTTGCTGCAAGCCTCCTGCCTCCACCCTTGGTCATCAGCATGTACAATGGTGTGGGACCCCAAACTTCTTCAGTTCGTGGATGGAGATGTTCTAGGAAACTACCCTCCCTGGTGAGAGGCCCCTCAAGAGCTTGCTCTGAGTTAGGCCCAGCTATGGAGTCCATATGCCTTCATACTCCCTGAGGATGGTAGTGGGATGCAGAGGGACCCTCTCATCACCTTTGTGGCTGGGGTAGAGTGGTGGGGGAAGCATAAGGCATCTTGGGTCCGAGCCCCACAGTGTATCCCTGCTCTTCTGCCTGGCTGTTTATTAGCTTGACATCTCTTCACGAGCTTTCCACCACTAGCCAAGGTGTCTGCTGAGTGGCAGTTGCTCTCGGGGCACAAGAGTGTGTGGAAAGACACCCTTCGGCACCTGTTGCATCTTCTCTACGGGAGGATACCAATCGCCACTTCTAAGGAAGCTGAGCAAGGACTTAAATGAGTCAACAACATGTCCCAGATTGGGCTCAGCACAACTACTTTTTCACTGTGTTGGAGATGGCTCTGTGGCAAGTTATCTATGACCCAGCTGGAGATTCTTGGAGACATCACCGTAAACATCAGTATTTATGTATGAGAAGGCCAGCAGTGAAGAAGCTCCTTGGTGTCTGTGGACTCGGTCAGATGTGGAATTTTCTCCGGCCTGTGAGCCTCTGCAAGCATGTGTCAAATTTTCTTCAGAGGGCCTGTACCTAGAGACAGTCCTCAATAACCCTGCCATCCCCCCTGGTTTGGCATTCTGAAGGAGACATGGGAATAAGAGGGTCCTGGCAGCTGGCACATCAGCCCAGTGGAGCTGACCGTGGCCGACACGCAGGTTTAACGGTTACAGCAGCAGAAGTCAGAGCTTAGTTTTAAGAGGTAGGGAGGGATTGCTTTCACGTTCTGCCAAAATGGGGTTTCATACACACTGCAGCAGTTGGTGTGGGATGCTGTGTGTCTTGTGGTTGGTAGGTTTCTGCTTGGTTACATTTGGGAGTAAAAGGTTCTATCTAAGCCCTGCCTCAGTTCCCTGATTGATCTGCCAAAACAGAAGATGTCAGTGATTAGTAAGTCTGCTCTAAGAAAGGTGGTCCTACAGCCACAAGAACAGTGAGAGACAACCCTGGCTGGCTCAGCAGGTTCAGCCACATCCCCACCCTCTCTCTTTGGGTCAGCGAGCCTCCATTCCCCCCTCTGGAACATAGGAGATATCCTGTTCTGAATTGTGTAGCCTTGAAGTAAGGACTATGTCTTTATCCCCTGAGTCCCTGGGTTTTGAAGGCTAGCTAGGAGTTCTCACACAGATGGCAGGAGAAAGGCAATTTCGATAGATAATACTCTGTGGAAGTCTTAAAATATCTGACTGGTGGTATGAGCTATAACGAGGCAGAGTATGTTAGTTACAGTGGAGCAAATGATAGGAACCCTTTAAGTCCTATTGGCCAGGGCTCTGTGCATCAAGGAGATGCTGGAAGGGATGGTTGGTGTATAAAATATATGGGTAATCTCTGCCCCTCCCCCCACTGTTGGGATTTTGGGATTTGGTTCACTTCATCCTGACAGCCAGCAGCAACGGTAAATGAGGGAGATGGAACGTGTTATTTTAATTATATGCTCTCCCCACCTAATTATAATTTTAATTGACATGTGAGCAGGCACTGTGCTCTTCAGAACCGTGTGAGGTAATGGCAGACATTCTTCCTGGAAAGGGGCACAGGTTGCTCTCTTCATTATTCGGGCAGATGGATGGGCAAGGGGCTGTAAGGGACCTGGGGGGAGCCCAGCATGGGGGATGGATTCCCTTTGAGCCATGCCTGGATGAAGGGTCTTTCCAGCATAGGAGCACAGGAGGATCGTGAAAGGCAGGGAGGGGGAAGAAGGAGGTGGCAAGTCTGTGTCTGGCTGCTCTGGGAAGGGTTTATTCAGATCTCCATCAATTTGTGCTTTCAACAGACATTTAGGAGCACAGTGCAGGGGATTCCAGACTGTCTCCAGCCGCCTTCCTTTCCTTGAAAGGCTCAAAGTCTAGAGGGAGGCTGGTAGATGTGGAAACACATAATCCTGATTCCTTGGCTATATGTGAAATTTGAAGTAAGTAGCTTTGATAATGGGAAAGATGTTGCTCTCCAGTGAGGTCAGGTTTCCTAGAGGTCGTGAATAGGAGTTACCTTTAAGATGTAGAATGGAAGGTAGAGGTGGCAGTTTAAAGCAGCATTTAGGAACTTCTGCAGGGGTGTGCAGGGACAGCCTCGGCATTTTCTGGAGTTGAGATCTGGCATACTAGGTTGTAGATCTTGGAAGCTGAATCTCCCAGGGGCAGGAGCCAGACCCTCCTTGCCAGCAGGGGTTGAGATAATGGTGACAGGAGAGTGGATATGTGTGGAAGGGAGCGAGTAAGTGTGGGGCTCTAGGATGAGGTCGTGTTTCTGGGAGATCATCCTAATGGTAGGCGGCTACCCAGACCCATGGGATGGATGGGGGTGGGGAGTGAGGTAGGCTATGTAACAATGAGGTAGGGGCATGAGGTGAGACCAGTGAGGGTCAGGTGGCCAGGGCTAATACCAGAGTGGGCTATCCCCGAGATAGGGAGCCAGAGAAGATTAGGGAGATATGGATCAAGTTGGACCATGGGGTGGACTATCACAGGGGAGAAGAGGCAGGGATACTTGTTCTCTAGCCACATGCACCATGGATTCTTGGCTAATTAGTGGCCCATGGCTATTTGCAACCATGAAATCATGTTCACTTTTCTAATAGGGGGAGGGAGGAGGAAGGTGCCTGAAATCTTGGCACAATTGAGGTGCTTAGAACATAGCAGGATTACAACTGGGACCTTGGGAACTAAGAGGAATCTGAGGTGGGCAGCAGGCACATTGGTGACTGGCAGGGTAGTCATATTGTCATTTCACATTAGATGTTTTAGGAGGGATGGTGGGTTTCTCCCCAGCTGAGAGAAGGGCACTATTAGGAACTGGCTGAACATTCTATTTCCCCATCTCTTTGATGTTCTGGTTTTGTCTATGCATAGTCCTAGGAATCTGGGGTGTGGGGGTGTGTGCTCACACACACTCACACAGCTGTGGGTAGCATGTCCCCAGACCAGTCTTAGATAGTCGGTTATCCTGTGGTTATTTTCTTTACATATGGAGAGGGGGAGCAGGAGGGAGGGATGGCTGCTAGTGGTGAGGAACATAAGAGCATAATGTCTTGTGCTGACAGGAACTGTGAGTATCATGTCATAGTTGACATGTGAGCATGTCATAGTTGGGGTTGGGATCTTGAGAAGCATAAAGAGTTCTGGGTCCCCTCTTGACCTCCAACCCAACACCCAGAATGTGGAAAGAACCCAGGGAGTCTTTCCTGGGCATTGATCATCTACACAAAAACATGTCTGGGTTTGCCTGAAGTTAAGATGGTGAGTGGGCATTTCTGGAGAGGTAGGAATACTTGGCAAAGGACCAGCAGGCCTTCAAGGACCTGGAAAGCAGGGCTCCTGCTGAGCAGACAATGCCTGCATCTCCAGCTCCTTACATACTGCCTCATGTGTTGAACACATACCGACAGCTCACTAAGTTTTTTGTCTCCTACCTTCAACCTTTAACACTCTTACTTCTTGAAATGTCACAAATAATCCACCAATTCACATCTAAGATTTAAAAAGACTTAAGAAATAATTAAAGGGAATAAATGTTCCATTTCCTTCCTCCAAAGGAATTACATGATCAGGTTTATTCTTTTAGAACATTCCCTGTGTAGTTCTATTTATCGGCACACAGAGTGGAGTAGTTTTGCTTTGCAGTTGTATGTTTCTAGTGCATGAGTAGTATCGACCACGCAGACCATGCTGATTTCCGGAGCTCCTGCGCTGTCCTTTGAACCCATACCACTGTAAACAGAATCTTACCACATGTTTCTCCGATAACAGACACTTAACAGACTCTCTTAATAGATATTTAAATTCTCTCTGATTTGTCACAGCTGCAGACCATATTGTGATGAAAGTCTTAGCCATGCCCGGGAGTATTTATCTAGGTAGGTTTCAAGAGTGGAATTGCTTGGCGAGTGGCATGCGCATTGAGGGTTTTCAATAGCTTCTGCCAACTTGCCCTCCAGAAATCTGCATCAATTTGCACTCCCACCCACCCATGTAAGAGGAGCACCCACTTTGTCGAGTTCTTGCCAACACTTGATATTATCAGCCTTTTAATTTTTTGTCAATCTGATAGGCGGTAGGTGCTTCATTGTTATTCTAATGTGCAATTCTCCAATTACTATGAGTTTTTTCCCCCTACCTACACAATGTATGCCATCTTAGCAGATCTTAATTGTTAATAAAAAGTATTATCGTGTTTGATTTATTTAGCCAAATAGTTCACCACATACACAGTTAGCCATGGTACTCTCCCCATTACCCGGTGGTGGAGCTTTGAAGAGAGCAGTGTGTGAGCTGCCTGTGGCTTAGCTGATGGCCTGTGAGTGCTGCCCTCCTCCTGGGCTGCCCACCTTCTGTGCCTTTAGTCTGCTTCTTGGTTGTTTGTGTGAATTCCTTAAGATGCTGTGGTCCAGGGATGGGGGAGCAGTTCAACGCAGTCTCCTACTTTGTGGTCCTTTGGACAAAGATTACAGGTATATAACCAGGTGACACAGTGAGACCCTTGACCCTCTCAGAACTGGTTTAGTCTGCCCTGCCTCTATTTCACTAAAAGCAACAGTAAGTAGCACCAAGCTGCAACATATATGTGTGGATTTTTTTTTTTTTTTTTTTTTT
>NW_022196915.1:21554941-21574179 GCF_008632895.1 Mastomys coucha
TTTTGTCAACTTGACACAAGCCAGAGTCATCTGTTAAGAGGGAACTCAGTGAGGAAAATACCCCCCACAAGACTGGCCTGTAGGCAAGACTCTGGGCCATTTTACAGATTAATGAAGATGTAAAAGGGCTCACCCCTCTGTGGCAGGTGACGACCCTGAGCAGGTGATCCTGGGCTATATAGGAAAGCAGGCTGAGCCAGCCATGGAGAGCCAGCCAGTAGCAGCACCCCTTCATGGCCTCTGCTGCAGCTCCTGCTTCCAGGGTCCTGCCTTGAGTTCCTGCTCTGACTTCCTTCCTGATGAACTACACCTGTAAATGGAAATAAACCATTTTCCCCCCAAGGTGCTTTTGGTCATGGTATTTTAACACGGCAACAAAAACCTAAGACAGCTGTCTTTAGAATCAACTTCTTTTTGAATTATGTTCATGTTTTGGGGTATCATTTTTGCTGGTTGCCTGCCGGGTACTCTGGGGTGTACTTTTCTCTTGCTTGTGCCCCACCTACTTCATTCTGGAAATTATCTTCAGTGTGGCCATGCTGTCAGCTTGCTGAGTACTGGAGTGGGTCCCACCTGCTTGGTTCATTGGCCGCTGCTTTTCTCCCAGTGGCCTGTCTTTCTTGCCTTTCCTTTTTGCTATTTACTGTCTTGGTGGTGCCATATTTCAGTTTTGGTGTCACGGTCTATTTGGAGTGTCTTTACTATTTTGTTAATTTTTTTTCTCTGATTTCCAATGTTACTCGGATCTTTTAACTCTCTTAAAACTTTCACTGGTTTGATTAAGTAAATAAATGCTTGGAAAATGCATGTGATTCTTATAAATAATCATTAGGTACTCGTCCCTCACAGCTATACACCCAAGGCATGTCCATCTCTGAATGCATTGCATCATAAGGCAGGGGCTGTCACCTTCATAGTCTCGGCTGCAGCATCCAGGGACATGGCACGGCTCCTTATTTACTGTTTACTGGGGTTCCTTAATGCTTTCAATAAAGTTATTTATTTATTTATTTTTTATTTTTTGGCAGATCTTGTGTATTTCTTACTAGGCTTATCCTGAGGGATTTTATAGATTTTTTTTTTTTTTGCTTTTAATATGAATGAGTTTTCGTTTGGATTACATTTTCTAATTGGGAATGCTGGCATACACGAAAGCTATTGATTTCTGTCTATTGATTTTGTATCTGGGAGTTTTGCTGAACTCTCATATGAGTTTGACTAGTTATTAAAATTTTTTGGAGCTTATAAGTGGATGCTCAGAATTCCTACAGACAACAAGTCTTCCCTCGCTCTTCTCAACGTTCATTCTCATTTCCTTTCCGGGTGTTATTACATCTGGATAAATGCTAAAGGCTGACGGGATGTACGGTTCTACTTGGACAGCGCCCGGTGAAGGTTTTTAGAGACTTTTCAATAGGGGTACTTCCTTTTGGTCCCACAATGACTAGGAACTACTAAGGTTTTTTAAAACCAAGAGTACTATTTTGGTCAAATTCAGCAAGTAATTAAAATGAATTTTTAAGTGGTTAGAATTTCTGGTGTTGTTTTCTGTTGAGTTGTTATACAAATGAATACTCTGTTTTGAGTTAAGATTGGAAGGGGCAATCCTTTAGTCACTCATGTCTATTTCTATTGCTTTGGACTTAGGTACCATATAATGCTTTTTCTTTTTAACATTGTATTTGTTTGTTGGTTGGTTGGTTTGGGTATTGTTTGTGTGTGTACCTAAGTGCTTGTGTGGAAGTCAGAAAACAACTTGTGGCAGAGGGTTCTCTCCTTCCACCATGTGGGTCCTAGTGATCAAACTCAGGCGGCCAGGCTTGGCAGCAAGTGTCTTCATCCACTGAGCCATCTCCCCCATCCTATATGATGACTTTTTGAGCATATATTCTTTGGAAGCTTTTATTGAGATTTGTACCAGTAAAAAAGAAAAGACTGTGGAATCCCTTGGATCTCAGGAGAGGGTGCTGCTGTGGAGCCAGGGAATGACTCCAGCCTCCTCCAGGATGCATGGTGCTGGGCGAGTTTCTGGGCGTCAGTTTTACTTTTTGTAAAGATGAAAGAATCACAGAATCTAGTTTATAACATCACACAGGATTAAATTAGTTAATGTATGCAAAATCTTAGTTAATGTAGCCAGATCTTGGAACATGATGAGTAATTAATAAAATAAACATTATTTAATGCATTTATAGATGAGATGCACAAAGCTCCCATACCATTATTTTTCATCTGATGAATCTGAAAGAAAAATATTGACATCTTTCTATGTTTTGTGTGTGTGTGTGTGTATGTGTGTTTGTGTTTGTGTGTGTGTGTGTGTGTTAAGTTTGGTTTATTTTGAAACTTGGTGTCATGCAATCCAGACTGGTCTTGACCTTACTAAGTAGCTGAGGATGACTTTGAAGTTTGGATCCCCTTGCCAACACCTCATATGCACTGACATTCGGCTTATGCCATCATTTCTAATTATGCAGGCTGGGATTGAACTCAGGCCTGTGCATGCCAGGGAAGCACGCTGAGACCTGAGGTATTCTGTTTTTATGACTGAAGGTTTCTGTTTCTTTTTAAATTTTCATCATTTTTACTTTATCTGTTTTGAATTTGGGTTTTAAAGTTCATAAATTGTCATGACTCTTCTGTCTTTGGTGCAGGCTGTCTTTTATCAATATGAAATGTCTTTGTTCCTTGGAACTCGTTCCACCTTGAATCCTATTTTGTCTGATAAACACCTTCTTTTTCTGGGTTATCTTTGCCTGGTGTTGTTTTTCTCACTGGATTATTTTTAACCTTTGTGGTGCTTATGTTTCCATCTTTTATAATAAGTTGTGTCATGATGAGAAAAATCTGACGTGTTTAAGGGAGGTTTTAGTAGGAAAATTTAACCTATTTACATTTATTGAAATTGCCATGTGCTTGTACTTTTTTCTTCATACTTTATTTTGTGTTTCTTATTCACCATTATCTCTTCGGTTACTTTGTGCCCTCTCTTGACTTTTGTTAGATTGTTTGGGTTTTCTTCATTGCAGTTCTTCTTCTTCTTCTTCTTCTTCTTCTTCTTCTTCTTCTTCTTCTTCTTCTTCTTCTTCTTCTTCTTCTTCTTCTTCTTCTTCTTTTTACTTTGTTTTACTTGTCTTTTATACCTATCTTCATCCCAGTTCTTTTTGTTTGTTTGTTTGTTTGTTTTTGTTTTTCCAGACAGGGTTTCTCTGTACAGCCCTGGCTGTCCTGGAACTCACTCTGTAGACCAGGCTGGCCTCGAACTCGGAAATCCGCCTGCCTCCGCCTCCCAAGTGCTAGGATTAAAGGCGTGCGCCACCACCGCCCGGCTCCAGTTCTTGTTTTTAAGACAGTTTTCTGAACTGAGCATGTTGAGACAGAACTGTTTGTGGATCATGATATATTTTATTGTACTGTAGGATGTTTAGTGTCCTAGGTCCAAGACACTCTAGCTGTAGTAGGTTTCACCTGTCATTGTGGCAATTAACACTTAGTAAGGATTCAAAGCTCTGCTATGTATTTATTCTCTAATTGTTTATTATATATATATATATTTGTTTGTTTGTTTTGTTTTGTTTTGTTTTTTGTTTTTTTCAAGACAGGGTTTCTCTGTATAGCCCTGGCTGTCCTGGAACTCACTCTGTAGACCAGGCTGACATCAAACTCAGAAATCCACCTGCCTCTGCCTCCTAAGTGCTGGGATTAAAGGTGTGCGCCACCACCACCCAGCCCTATATTATATATTTTAAAGATGTATTTTAGCTGATATTTGTCTCTTCCAATAAGATCAGTATCTTCCTGAACAAAACAAAACCTTTTATATACTTTACTTGTCTTTTATACCTGAACTTTATCAACACCCAAGATGAACAGATTAGAATTTTAGTTCAGATTTTAAGACTTAATTTTTTTTGTGTGTGTGTGTGTGTGTATGTATTTTCATTGTTGAGGATTGAACCCAGGTCCTTATACATCACAGACAAGCACTTTATCACTGAGATACACTCTTAGTCTCTAATAAATAATTTATCCGTGAATTTAAAGTTTTCTCACTACTATGATTGTATTCCATTCCCTGCCTTTGAATTTTTTAAGTCAAAATGTCTTTATGTTTCTAGGTGTGCAAAAGTCTGCACTTAAATGACCTCAGTTCGTTTGCAAGGTCACCCAACTGCCACCACTGATTTTGGAATCCTTTCATCATGCCTCTAAGAAACTCTTGTATCTGTTAGGCAGTTACTTTATATCCCTTTCTTGCCCTTCCTCCAGCAGCCACACCTCTGCTTCCTTTGTAATCCCTTCTCATAGCTGGAATGCCATTTGAAAGCTCTCTCCCCGTAGATTTGTGGAAGGTAAATTTTCTGTGTCCTTGCATTTCTGAAGACATGTTGCTTCCCAATAACTTAGCAGAGAATTGAGGGCTCAGATATTTCCGTCTCAAGCCTTTTGGAATTCTGCCTCCTTGGCTGGTATGCACCATTGGTCCTGGTAACAGCTGGGTGCTGTGGAGTGCTCAGGGCCAGGGCTCACTTCCTGTGATGTCAGGCCTATGCGGTAGGGCCTGCTCCCCACAGAGAAGGCTAGAAAGTGAGGCACACTGAGGAATGACCCACAGACATGATGACAGAGGTTCAGACCCAGGCCTCTCAGCTCAGGAACTTGACATTTACCATTCTGACTTCTTCTCTACAGGCCATCTGTGGTTTTTTCACTCTGGAACTTTTCTGTTTCACTTGAGTTCTAAAATTTCACTGCTCTGTGCCTAAATACCATCATTTTATGTAATCCTGTTTTGCACGTGACATGTTCTGTCAATCTGAGTCTGAGAGACTTGAGTCTTCCTGAATTAAAAAACAAACAAAAAAACCCAACACAAACAGAAACAAACTACTTTCCTGTATTCTTTAGCATCTCTTTTGGAATTCTTTTCACTTGGTTGGCGTTAACACCTTTCTGGTTTCCCTTCCTGGCTTTTCATCCTTCCTACCTCTGGCCTTTTGTTCCTTTCTCCATTCTCTGGGTCACAAATGTGGTCTTTACCTTTTTTTACTCTGATACTCAGCCCCTTCTTAAACTTTATTAATGACAGACTCAGTTCTAAGATCAAATTCTTTGTGTGTGTGTGGTGGAGATCACACTCACAGCAGGGTAGGTGTTCTACCACTGAGATACACCTCAGCCAGAGTTAACTCCTTTTTAATGGATGCAGGGACATGCCCTATTCCTCAGTGTTTTCTTTTTGAAGGGGACTTTTGGCATATTCTAATAGGCCCTCAGTTACCCTTCTTGTGATGGGCTGATCTTGATAAAGGGTGATATGGGGTTGCATACCTATCTTTGTGTTTTCATGCTGGTCTATCTATGAAGCTCACAGTGCCCAGCAGTGACTGCTGCAGATTCTCGTGTTTGGATCTGAGGGTCCACTTTCTCCTAGAATTTAGTGCTACTCTATGGGAAGTGAACTCCCTCTTCCTGGAGACTAGGTGACCTCTTCCTGGAGACATAGGTCCTGTTGTAGGGCCTACGTGGTTTCCATTTTCACTGCTGTGTCCCAGTCAGCCATCCTCATATTTGATCTGGGGCAATCCTCATTCCCTTGCCTGCCCTGTGTGGGCCTGCTGCCCCTGGCAGGCCTTTGTGGCTGTGCTTTGGGCTAGGGTGCCGTTTCTGGCTTGTCCTCACCAACCAGCCTTTTGCTTATCAGGTCTCCTTCAGGATTTCTGTCCTGTTAAACAGAGCAACACAAAACAAACCCATTCCTGTTTTCTAGTACAGTTGATTCTTAATCTTTTTTGGTCTTTAATATTACTATTACTGTTTTTGGTCCCTGGGAAGAAGTTGATCACACCTTAGCGCACCATTTTGGGGTAATCTCAATTCATTTTGTGTGTGTGTGTGTGTGTGTGTGTATGACCTTGTTGCATAAGGAACTTATAATACGGCACACCATTCCATATAATTACGATGATATGATAATTATTTTCTGGGCCATTAAAATTTCTTTGTAATTGCTATTTTAATGACTGTGTGATACAGCTTCTGGCGCCTTTACCTTAATTGATCTGTTTCTCTTTTTTTCCTCAACATTTCACCATGGCGAAATGCTGCAGTGAGCATCTTGTGCCTGAAACTTTGTCCACCTCAGGGACTACTTTTCTAAGGTGGCATTAGAGGGATCAGCATGAATGTGTTTAATGGGATGACATGCAGGAGGCATAGCCTGCCCCACTGCAGGCTTAGTAGCTCAGTGTGTTCACAGCAGCCATAGCTGTTGTTCCTCTCAGGACATCTTAATCTTCCTACAGCATCACCCGGGGGGCTCGTTGAGCAGAAGCTCTGTATCTTCTCTCTCAGCACTTTAACCTCCTTTTCCTTTTTGCATCTGTGGATGGCGTTGCTCTACGCACACATAGACAAAGACCATGCGGCATTTATCCTTTCACGGCAAACGTGTCATTACCCCCAGATCCACCCGTGTAGTGGGCGTGTCTCAAATGCTTGCTCTGTCCCCATTCTGCCTGGGGACCACTTGCCTTCTCTTTCATGTTGTGAACCCACCGAGACTGTCCTCACATATGAGCCTCTGCCATGCTCCAGGTTTGTGATTCATCTCCGAGTCAGAGCCAGATGAAATGGAATTTCCTTCCCAGCAGAGCTGGTCTGCAAAGGTTGTATTTGTAGTCGCTTTTCAGTTCTTACATGTGGCTGTGCTGTTTCTCTCACATCTGCCCGATGCTGGGGGTGTGCAGGGAGGTCCAGGACTTAGTCCTGTGGGAGCAGGCAGGATGAGGAGGGTAGAGAGTAGAGGCTGAATATGTCACCATGTAAGGGATGCACTACTATTCGTGGGCAGAAGGACTCTACCACCACACTCCAGTTCTGGGACTGCATTTTGGCTACTTGGTTAGGTTGCTGCTGTCATTGAGAGAGCTGGGATACTCCAAGTGAGCTGCTTGCCTCTGCAGTTCATGCTGTGATAGCAGGTCCTAGGAAGTGGGCGAAGGTGAGGAAGGGGAGGGTAAAAGAGGAGCAACCCTGCTGGCATCCTGGGTACCAGACCCAGCAATTGCCTCTCAGACATCAACTGTATCCCTCTCTCCACTGTATCTCTCTGTTTTTGTCAGTGATTTCTGCACTTATCATGATGGCCCATCATCCAGGTTTTCTCTGGGAGGCCTCCTTGATAAAACACAAAGTGATAGCTGCAAAGAGGGGTCAGGTCTGTTAAAAGGACCCTGAAAGACTGTCTCCCTGACACATAGGAGAGGCCAGAGTGAAGTACTGCAAGGGCTGGTGATATCAGGAGAAGCTGAGACCACTAGAAGGATCTGATGAGGCTGTCTGAAGGGGCATAGTAACTGGCAAGGCTGATAGGCTCGCCTCTGCCACTGGGGTGGTTTGTAGGGGCCATGGCTATTCTCATGTGTGTGAGGAGTAAGCAGAAGTGGGATGAGGCTCCTTAAGCACCCAGACCTTTTCTTTCTGTCAGAAAAGCCCAGACTACAGGAGCTGAAGGATGTAACTAGGAGCAGGTCCTTCTGATTAGATCTGGAAAAACCCAGAGGCCCCCCAGGAGCACCAGCCAAGATCACGGGGTGAATGCCCGTACTGCCCCTACTTGTCCATGCCTCCTACTCCTGGGGGGTGGGAGGTAAGAATGCCACAGGGGCTCCAAAAGGTGATCACATGGAGAATCTTCTTTCAGAAGATATAACTGTAGGCCATTGAAAACACCACCGCAGGGCTTTATCATTACTTTGCAAGTGTTCCCTCCTCGGCTCACTCATAACTTTCTCAGGAGCTCACAAACCCACAGATACCCCAGTCATGTGCTTGATGGCTGTCTGCCATGTTAGGGGTAGGGGTGCAGAGTTGTGGGTGAGGTGGTACAACAGGCAAGGGCCAGGCTGGAGCAAGAGCCTGGGCACCAGAAGAGAGTTGTAAATTGGTATCTGGAATCAGTGTAAGAACAGGTTAAAGGGACAGTTGTGCAGACCTGGGCTGAGTCCTGAGCTGGGTACAGGCATGCCAACTGGATTCCAGTGGGTCTTCTGCAAGCTGGTGAGGGATGGGGAGCCAGGAGGGATGTGTAGATAAATGGGTGACTATGAGGGGTAGGATTGGGATAGAGCTGGAGGGTGGGAATGACTGGCTGGGAGGTTGGATTAGAGCATGGGTGGGTGAATAGATGGAAGGTTGGATTAATGGAGTGTGGATGGGATGGATAGATAGACGGGTGCATGATTACAGAGAAATTGATGTGGGTGGCTAAAGAAAATACATAGGGTGTGAATTGCTGGGTGGGAGGACAGTTGGATGAAGGGGTATGTGAATGGAGGGATATCAAGATGAGTTGATGGAGGCAGAAGGGTGCATTGTGGGGCAGGAAGCAGATCAGATGGGTAACACACTAAGTAATAAAACATTTACAGTGGCCAGCTATGCAAAAATCCAGTTCCTCTTGTGAGTCAGAGGTTGTGGAAGTTCTTAGGAGCTGCCTAAACTCAGACTCAGTAGAGAAACACTCCTCACCTGACTTCTGGACCATGGTCTCTCTGCTCTGCTACCCTGGCTTGGAAGCCATGGCTACTTGGGCTCAGGGGACTACGGGCTGGCATGCGTGGATGTGATAAAGCTGTTTGGATGGGTGTGGCCTTTGCTTTATGGATCCCCAAGGGCAATGTGCTGAGTGCTTATGAACATTGCTCTTTTGTTTTCCCCACAACTGAGGAGGCTTAATGTGTCCAAGGTCATGCTGCTGGACAGAGGCACGAAGTCACAACAGCCAAGAGGCTGGTGGCAGGTCTGGGCAGGGCAGGTTGAATGCAAAGTCTGGACTGTAGGCCCAAGTGGAGGGAGGGGCCCATGATACTATATGTGTTAATCACCCCAAGGGTGGCTAACCAGTGGGATTCTGGGCCCAACTCTCAGATGGCTTTTCTGACGCTTCTGTTTTAGGTCTGAGGAGACTAGGCATTGGTCTAGCTAGGATGACCTCCCCACATTCTAAGCTCAGTGTGGAGGGCCAGGACAGCTGGAACCTGTGTAGTAATATTGACATGAGGGGTGATTGGGCTAAGAGTCAAGATCCAACACAATGTTTCTGAAGATTACCTGCTTCTACTGAGTCTTGGAGCTCACTGGCTCTTTCCTTCTTGGGAGAGCTTGTCAATATTTCCTGAAACCTGGCAGAAAACATATTCCCTGAATACCTGTAACTTCTATTCCCATCCTTGGACTAGATTAGCAATCCCTCTCAGCTACTCCTGACTGGTCATTCCAGGCTCTGTGTTCACACGTAGGTTTTACAGGAGCCCCAGAGATGGTAGCTGAGCCATCTTTAGGCCACCCATCTTGTCTTCTAGCATCATAGCTGATGGCCTACTTGGGACCTGCTTCATCTGTGCTTCTGGAGGGCTGCTTTAATGGTGGATGTTTGGCTAAGGGGCTTTCATAAACTCATGCCCTGGACCCCAGCTGAAGGCAGTCAGCTCCACGTTTTGCTTCAGAGCCTCAGGAATGAAGAGCCAGAAGCCCTCCATGTTTGGAGGAGACAGAGGAAGCTGGACTTGAGCTGTCCTTAGCAAAGATAAAGCAGAAATCCCAAAAAGTAATTTCAGTGCATTAGGCTTAGATGGGAGACCGTTTACGGATCATTTAGTTTACGGATGGTGATAGGTTAGTGGTTAGATTAGCAGGAAGCCAGTCAGCTCGAAAGGAGGGAATTAATTTATGAGATTGCAAAGGGGAAAATTGTTTGCAAGAAGTACAGCGGTTTTGCTGTAATGGCAGGGAGTTTAGCAGAAACAACAAGCGCTGGCAGGCCTAGCTGTCTATCATAGAACTGGCTACCAGAAGCACCTGACTGTGGGCTAGGAACCCACAGGAATTGTGGTCTATCCTAGCTGGGGCTTCAGCCTGCCTCTTACCTTCACTCCAGATAGGGAGACAGCCACTCTTGTCTTCTGGATTTCCTGGGCTTTGGCACTGAACTTCTGGAGCCTGGAATCTGGACTGCAGATTGGGATTAGGGGAGATCTGGTGACTGAGCAGCAAGTCCAGTGACATCATTGCGTCTTGTATCAAGGGCACGTTGGAGGGGAACCTCCCTATCACAAGGACTCTGGAAGGGATATTCTTCATGGTTCTGCAAGAGCTGTGGAAAGGACCTGGGTCTGAAGAATGCCCCATTAGGTATGCAGATATCCCCTGTGCTTAGCTTGTGAACCCAGGAGATGTCCCGCAAAGCCATTTCTGAGCCCATGAGCTAGTACTTAAGTGACCTGGATAGGTCTTGTCTCTCACAGCCATTGTATCCTCATCTGTCAGCATCTCAGGACTGTTGTGAGGATGACCCAAGACAATGCGTGTAAGGGACCTGGCATGTGGTTAGTCCTAGGGAATGGACTGTTGAGATTATTATGATTATCATGAATGACAGGGAAGTTGATCAGAGCCTGATAAGTTCCAGCTCCTGGTGCTGCTCAAGCCTGGACCTGCATGCTCTAGGATGTACTTGTCCTCTGGCCTCCTCTTTCTCTTCACTTTGAGCCCAGAGTGTCTTCTCTGCCCTGGGTTAACTGCTTCCTTTCAGCCCTGGAGCTGGTGCTGCAGCTGAGTCTGGGCTTGGGGCTTGGGTCTCCCAATAGTTGTAAGCTCTGCCCTTCTGACTTGTTCCTGTAGCCTACACAGAGCCCACAGCCTCTGAGATTGATAGTTTAAACATCTGCTTTGCTGTCCCTAACCCTGTTGCTCCTTTTCCCATGCAACCACTGACACTACCCTTGGGATTTGTCTGTGACATTCCCTAGTTCAGGTGCTCTGTTCACCACAGACTCCGTGCGTGGCACATATGGGCATAGGGCAGGTCCTGATGGCACAGCAGTCTACAGAGGGCTTAGCATCCCAACCCCAGTCACCTTGTAAGATGTGGTCAGTGGTGCTTTCCAGAAGTGGAACATTTTGCTCCCATGACAGGGCTAGTATATGATGCAGCTCAGACTGGAGTCTCCCTCCTTAGACCCTCTCCATCCACCTGCTTCTCTGGTGTCTGAGGGCTGACATCTAACCTTCTATGGCTGGTCTGTGGGAGGTGGGACAGGAATCTCTGGAGGAACACTGTGAGTCACAGCAGCTTGGGAGGAAAAGGGAAGCAACCAGATTTCCCTCCATGACTAATGAAGGACAAGCTTGCTTAGGAGGTGACTAGTGAATGTTCTTGTCATTACCTTGAGCAGAGAAAGGGACAATGTGGTTAGGGTGGGGTTTCAGACCAACGAGTGCATTTTTCCAGGTTCCACTCAAGCCTCAGCACAGGAAGCCATTTTTCCAGGTTGAGGGACTTTTTGCTTTGAAAGTGAAATGGTTCTGATGTCATCTGAGCCTGAAGGAGCTAAGCCATCTGGAAACATTTGGAGATCGACTTGCTTTGTTCCCACCCACATTTAACTTAGCAGTAGCCAAGGCTGTCTGAACTTTGCGAAAGTGCTCTCTCAGCAGAAAGTGCCCGAGTGGTGGCACTCAGCCACAAGGCACTTTGCGCAAATTACAAGTGCTGGGAAACATAGGCCAGCCCTGAGGGAGAAGTGGGCTCTCCCGGTTAGCTGATGGGGTGGGCATTCTGCCTTCACTCATGCAGATGACCCTTGGAACCATGCACCTAAGAGTTTCAAAGCTGGTGAATTAAGGCAGGACAGTGCCAGTAGGATTGTGATTTAGCTTCCAAAGTCCAAGCTCAGGTGTGTGGATGGATGGAAGGAGTGTGGGCTACCACTGTATTTCCTTGCTCAGGAGCCTGTGTTCTTGGGAGACAGAAGGCCCTAGCGCTTCTTTGGGTGTGAAATGTGACATGGTGGTCTAAGTGTTTGTTTTTCCTGCCTGGAGGCCCAGACAGGAGACACTCATATCTTTGGGTTTTGATGGAGACACATATTGTTATGGGGACACACTCTTGATGTGATAGGACATTATAGGAGCAAACATATGGGTGACAGTCACCTACTCTCTTTTTTGGGTCTCCTGGCTGCCTGTGGGGAGCTGTGTATTGGAGGGGGAAGGATACGGGATTTGACAGGTGAACTTTGCACTAAGTGACACTGTGATTTTAAGGACATTTTTTTTTAAGTGTTCCGGTTTTGTTTAGTTTACAGTGTGTGTGTTGTGTGTGTGCACACATTTACCTATGTGCCTGTGTGTGGAGGCCAGATGTTGCTGTTGGGTATCTATTGTTCTCTATTTTGTTTCTTTTGAGAAAGAGTTAGTCTGGGTGGCCGGCTGGGATCACAGGCTTGCACCACCCTGCCTGCTATGAGTGCTTAGCATTTGAACTCAGGTCTTTTATTTAAATATTGTAAATTGAATTGTTATTTTTAGTTTATCTGTGACTGTGTGTGTGTGTGTGTGTGTGTGTGTGTGTGTGTGTGTAAGGTTGGAAGAAACAGGGAGTTGGTTCTCTCCTGCCACCACGTGTCTCGGGATTGAACTCAGGCTGTCGGCTTGGCATCAGATGTCCTTTACCCTTTCAGCTGTTTCTCTCTCTCGTTGGTCATCTCACCCAGCATTCTTACACAGCAAGTGCAGCAAATACTCCACTGGCCGAGCCCTTTACCTGCCTTGAGGTGTTTATGCGTCTCTCTCAGCTCCAGCTTCCTCTTTGTAAGGAAGGGATACAACTTACATGGCAGGCTCTTATGGTGATGGGCTAGAATGTACTAGCTGGTGCTCTGGTTTCCTGGCTGGCTGGGGAGGTGTTCAGAGGATGTCAGTTTTCCCCACCTCACCTCTTCCTCCTCCCCTCCTCTTCCTCTTAGCCTCATCTTCCTCCACTGTGACGTTCGAAGCTCTTTAGGATGAAGTGACTGGAAATCTACCACACTCACCTTCCAGTACCCTCTACTGTCTGGTCTGGAGCTCTGAGCTCAGAGATAACAGTTATTACTGAGAAGAGCTGGCCAAGTTGTAAATTTCTTTGACTTTGACTTTTTGGAAGTTTCAAACATAAATGTGGAGGCGTCTTTGCCTCCAGCAGACTGGGGTGCACATGGCATCTCCGAGCAAACTTACAGGATAGTTGGTGCGGCTGGCTGGGTCTTGGTAGAGCAACCACTACTTCCAGATTTCCGTCATTCTGCAGAAACTATACTTAAGGGCAGTGGGAAGCCAAGGGACTATAGTTGGTCCCATATGGCATGGGTCTTTAGCAAAGGCACCGGTAAGCTGAGGCACAAAACTGTGAGTAGAGTCTTGGGGACCTAGGGCACATTAGAAATATCAGCTACATATTGAAATCTGATCAGTGGTGGCTTCCTTCTCTTAAACTTTGGAGCACTACGGGTACATACATAAACAACCACAGTGTGGCTCTGTCCTAAGGTCCCTCTTAGAGTATGGCTATTGGGACCATCTCATAATAGGGACTGACTTGAGGCACCATGCTTTGCCTAGTGGTCATGTGCTTGGCTGGAGGACCGAGGCTCAGGTAGCTGCTCTGAAATTGTTCTGGGTCAGGATAAAGTCGGGGCAGGGAGCATCTACTGTGCTCTGGGTTCCAGCTGTGGGAACAACAGACATGATCGCAATCTGTGTAGCTGATAGAGCTGAGCCTGCACACCCTGGAGAGTGGCCCCAAGCCAGGGAACTTGGACTTGAAGGAGGGTATAAATTTGGGTGCTTTACTTATGAGAGTGACCCGGACAAATGGAAGGCAGCTGGCTGCCCTAGATGCCTGTGGATGGCATAGGGAGGGGGAAGGAGGACAGGAATAGGGCTCCAGGGGCTGGGCTCATGGAGGGACTGGCTTCAAGAACCATTACAGGCTGTGCTCCTAACAAGGGGGCTACAGAGGAAGAAGGACTTCAGTGCTGTCTTTCCACCTAATTGCAGTTTAGAAGGAAGGTTACTGATTCCATCTGAAATGTATTGGGCTTATTTTAGGTGGTTCATTAATGGTGGTATCCATAGAGGCCAGTAATGTAAGTCCCTCCTTAGAGTCACTGTGAAGACATACATGCCATCTCCAGCTTAGGGTTCCTTCTAGACAAGGATTCTGCCTGGAAGAACAGAAGAGGTAGTATGACCTTCAAGTCTTTACTCTGGAGGTGAATTGACTATGTCTGTGGGAAACCCAGTAGGCAATGCTCTCCCAGGACTCCAAGCATGTAGCCTCTGCCCCCTCTGTTCATTCTGTCTGTCTCTTTCTCTCTCACCTCCTTTTTTTCTTCCTCCCTGCCCCACCCCAAGACTGGGTTTCTCTGTAACCTTGGCTATCCTGGAATCATTCTGTGGATCAGGCTGGCATTGAGCTCAGAGATCTACCTGCCTTTGCCTCCCAAGTGCTGGGATCAAAGACGTGCACCATCACTTCTGGCTCGTCTGTTTTGTTTTGTTTTGCTTTGTTTTGTTGCAATGTTTTATTTATTCTTTAAGAATTTTATACAATGCATTTTGAAACTATTGTTTTCTTATGGTGTTGAATAGGAATCCAGGGCCTTGAGCACACTAGCCAAGAGCTCCATCACTGACCAGTGTGCCCAGTCTTGGTCATCTCTTTATGTTTGTCTCCATTCTTTGTTCCCCACTCCTCTTCCTCTTCTGGGCTCTCCCACAAGTCCTCCCTGCAGCACAGTTCTTAGAACGAGTGCTGCTGATGTACTGTGCTTTTTGTTAATGGTCATGTCACTTGTATGACAAGGAGCCCCTTATTGGGTGGTTGAGAATGGGACCCTAGGATTTAGTCTCATCTGGATGTTATTTTTCACTTTGCTCAATTCCAACTGTGTTCAGGACTCACTTTAGTCTTTCAGTCCCAAGAAAATTAATTCTCTGCAGCTTCCTATCCCCTTATCTCCACTGTGACTTTATAAATCCCAGAGGCTAAGACAAGCTCTCCTAAATCTACCATTTACTATATCATCTCCCTACTGACATAGAGTATTTCCTATCATAAATAACAGAATAACTGTGCTTTTAGAGACCTTCTAACCAGGTGGTTTTATATACTTAACAGTTGGACCTCCTTCCTCTTCCTTCTGCAGCATGGCACGTTTCTCTTTTGATCCACACCACCACATAGAGCACACTCTTGGTGAATAGCAACCCAAGGTCATTCTGAGGCCAGGTGTGTAAGGTTTCTGTCCCACCAGTTCATTTGAGTACCCCTCCCTGACAACTTTTCAGGACATTGTATAGAAGCCATGGTTGACTTTCTTTCTTTCTTTCTTTCTTTCTTTCTTTCTTTCTTTCTTTCTTTCTTTCTTTCTTTCTTTCTTTCTCTCTCTCTCTCTCTCTCTTTCTCTCTCTCTCTCTCTCTCTTTCTTTTTTTATTTGTTTTTCTTTTCGAGACAAGGTTTCTCTGTATAGCCTTGACTGTTCTGGAACTCACTCTGTAGACCAGGCTGGACTTGAACTCAGAAATCCGTCTGCCTTTGCCTCCCAAGTGCTGGGATTAAAGGCATTCGGCACCACTGCCCGACCATGGTTGAATTTCTAATTGAAGTGACTCTGGGGTTGGGGTCAAGGATCAGGGCTTCGTTTCAAGGTCTCGGAATGGAAGAGAGACCCAAATGGCTACTTGGAGGAGGGCTTAAGTTATGTGTCCTTGAAGATAGAATGAAGTTGTTCCTTCCGGCAGGCCAGGCTGAGAAGTGAGTGTTCAGGTAGAGGGTCAAGAGGCAGGATGGAGAGTAGACCACGATCCTGGAAGGCTGGATGGTGAATTCTCATTGAGAAGGTGGCTGGGAGAGGCGATAAACAATGGTGGTCCAGGGAGGAGAGGGAATGTGGAGTGTTATTCAAAGAGTAGAAGGTTACAGAATATGCTTGTGGCCATTTTTTTGCAACTTGACTCAAGCCAGATTTATTTGGGAAGAGGGATCCTCAGTTGAGAAATTCCTCCTTCAGATTGCCAAGTCTTTGGGGGTATTTTCTTGATTAATGATTCATACAGGAGGGACCAGCCCACTTGGACTGTGCCACTCCAGGCAGGTGGTCCTGAGTTGTATGAAAAAGTAAGCTGAACAAGCCATGGGAACAAGACAAAGCAGTGCTCCTTGGTTCCTGCCTCTAGGTTCCTGCCTTGAGTTCCTGCCCTTAGTTTCCTAGTGTTGGGCTGGGACCAGAAGACTGTAGGTGGAAGTAAATCTCCCCAACATGGTTTTAGTCATAGCAATAGAAAGTGAACTAGAACGTAAGAATACTGGATGAATGAGGTCTAGGGAGCATCCTCTCTCTCTCTCTCTCTCTCTCTCTCTCTCTTTCTCTCTCTCCTACACACACACACACACACACACACACACACACACACACGAAAAAACAAAATGTCATCAAAAATCAACTTTTATCTTTCAGTGCTGGGGAGCCCAAGGTGTATGTGCCAGAAAAATGGACTACGTTGAGCTATAGTCACATCCCCTGTAAAGTAAATGTATATGTTCTTTCCATTCTATATTCAACATGGTCTTTGGGCATGATGGAACATGATCATACTTCTTGCTACTCAGGAATCTGGGGGCAGTAGGAATACACATTTGAGGATAGCTTGGTCAGTGTAGTGAGACCCTATCTCATAATAAAAAGGGCCTGTGGATTTAGTTCATTGGTAAAGTGCTTGCCTTGCATGCTCCAGGTTTAACTCCTTGTTCCACAAAAAACACATGTAAGATGTGGACCATGATGCTCAATACACATGTACTCTTGAAGTGATTGCTGAAGTCAGGGTCATATATATATGTATGTGTATATATATACACACACGTACATACATTCATACATACATACATAAATATATACACTCACATAAACATATATAGGTATGTTAGTATATATATATTTAGTATATATATATTTATGAGAACATGTGTAATTGTATCTGTGAATCTCAAGCATGAGATATTGTATTATTGAACATAGTTGTTGTGCTGTGCATGAGATCTTGAGACATTTTAACAGAGAGCTTGTACCCTTGACTGAAATTTCCCCATTGCCTCTAGCACAGCCCCTGCCAACCCCCTTTCTAGTCTGTCCCCACAAGTCTAAATTCTTTAGGTTCCACATGAGAGTGAGACCACACGGTGCTTGTTCTTCTGTGTCTGGCTCCTTTCAAGCATAATATTCTCTAGATTGTTCACATTTCAGAAAATGGCAAGATCCCCTTCTTTTAAAAGGACAAATAATGTTTCATTATGTATATGTATGTACATTTCCATTATTCATCTGTTGATGGGCACTTAAGTTGTTTAAATATCTTGGCCATTCTGAATAGTACTGCAATAAACATGGGAGCTAAAAATACCAATTTCAGTTCCTTTGGGTACCCAGAAGTGGAATTGCTGAATTATATGGTAGTTCTATTTTTAGTGTTTTAAAGGATGCTCCATGCTATTTTCCATAGTGGCTGTACCAATTTACAACCCAGCCAATAGTGTGCAAAAATTCTCTTTCTCCATGCCCTTGCCAACACTGGTTATCCTTTGGACACAAGGGCATTTTTTGGGAACGGTAGACATATTTACCAGCCAGGCAGCAGGAGTTTTAGCACAAACTATGTGTTATGTAATGTCAAAGCCATACAGTTGTATCACTTGATCAAGTGTAGTTTTAATATGCCCATTATTCATAAGAGACAGTTAAAAGCAAAACAAAAGAAAGAAAAGTTAAAAAAAAAAAAAAAGGAAGGGATATCTCTGTTTCCGGGCTGTGATCCCTAAGCACACTGTGGGCAAGGTCAGCACCTCGGACAGCACCACAGTTCCCATCGTCCACATCAGAGCAGCTGGCTCACTTGTTCAGACTGTCATGCTTCCCAGCTCCCTCTGTAGAGGAAGCAGTTTA
This sequence comes from Mastomys coucha, assembly GCF_008632895.1. Classification (NCBI taxonomy): domain Eukaryota; kingdom Metazoa; phylum Chordata; class Mammalia; order Rodentia; family Muridae; genus Mastomys; species Mastomys coucha. The sequence goes on from NW_022196915.1 coordinate 21,572,768, forward strand.
GTTTTAGGGGCCCTATATTTATTCATATTAACTTGCCCTTCAGAATCCTTGGGTCTGTGTTTCAGGGGAGACGCCCATTCTTCTTAGGCTGTGGTCGATCTCTCTACCTTTCCCTTTCCTTTTCCCCAGCTTCCCTGCTCTGGCTGTTGCCTTCTGGAAGTGAGTTTCTGGCAGGGACTAGAGAGTGAGTGTTGGGGAACTGAGCCTAATACAGGAGGCTGTACCAGCTTGGAGCACTGGTTTCTGAGCTCAGGGTACTACAGACTTATACTCTGCAGTTTTTAGGAAGTTTATTCTCTATAGGGAGTGCTGTAATTAGGAGTGGTTTTCAAGTTGTGAAAGGTGAATTTGGAAAAAAGAGCCGTTTCCCTGGCCTTAGCTTGAAACAGCATTGGACCAGCCACCAAAGTTCATTAACATTCCCAGACAGTGTGACAGCCAGGGCCAGTGCCAGGGTCATCTGGGCTATGGGATTGTAATGTGAAGGAATGAACACAAGGCTTCAAAAGTAGGATTTCTATCAAGTTTGGAGGAGGTTGGCATGACATTTGTGTGAAGACACACCTATAGGGCTGCTGGGAAGCTTTATGAGTCATTTCCTCTTCCCTGCATCCCAGGTCAGGTGGAGGCATCATTTTCCATGGCGGAGGCATTGGAGGAAGAGTTTCCAAACGTAGAGTAGATTTTGAAACACTGACCTCCCTCTTCTCCAGTTATGACAGGGTTACTTGAGCTAGAATATTGGAGTGTGTGCTATGAAATCCATAGCACCTATTTGTAAGTGTCTTTCTCTGAGATTTTGGCTCCTTGATTCTCAGTTTCTTTGACTGTAAAATGGGCACAGTGTTACATACCTTGAAGGACTGTCCTGAAGAATACAACATAGAGGCCATGCCTGATGGGAGGGGAACTGAGGTGATGTGAGATTCTCCTTTCTGAATCCCCAGAGGAAATATGTTCTGGTTCCAGGGAGGAATCTGTTGAAACTCTCAAATCCTGTTGATTATGAGAGCCAATGTTTCCTTCCTCAGCACAGGGAGGATGGTCATGGAGCCTGCCACAAAGATTCCCTCTCTTACTCCTGCCACAGTCTTTGGGGCCTCAGGGATGGATGTTTGATGCTCTATTCTAGGGCACAGGCATGAGAAGTAGGCAATGGGGACTGAGAATCCTAAGCTTATTCACCTACAGCTATGTTCTTTGAATTTTACGCAATCATAAAGCTAGGATCAATGCCTGGATAGGTCACTTTAAGAGAAATAAAGAAAGGTTTATGGGACACATCTTGAAGCAGGCTGCCTTTCAGTATCTCTGCTCTTGACTAGTAGTAGAACGAATAAGCTCATACACTGCAGACAGATGGGGAGGGAAAGAGCAAGAGAGCGAGAGAGAGAGAGAGAGAGAGAGAGAGA
>NW_022196915.1:21574189-21585556 GCF_008632895.1 Mastomys coucha
GAGAGAGAGAGAGAGAGAGAGAGAGAGGAGGGGGATTAGAGAGGAGGCATGGAGGAAGAAGCAGAAGAGACATATTGAGATTAACGGACTGATTAGTTGGTTGGGTTTAAGGTATGAGCTTCTGTGCTTACAAGGCTGGGGTACTGGCGGAGCAGTCTGGGAGATAGGCCAACAAATTGGAGACCTAGGAGGGTTGGTTATGCAGACAGGAATCAGCAAGCAGCCCCGGGGGTTGAATTCCCTCTCATTTTCTCTTAAGTCCTCTAGCTTATTTGATAAGTCCCACCAACAGCATGGAGGATAATCTGCTTTCTTGAGTTCTATTGATTTAAATGTTAATCACATCTGAAAATTCCATCATAGCAGCTCCTGGGCTACAGTCCTTCTTGACTTATGGTGGGCTTTTTTCAGATAAACCCAGCATAAATTGAAAGCAATGTAAGTGGAAAATGAGTTTAACACTCTCGCCCCATCAGTCATCCTGGCTTGGCAACACAGTGTACTATGGAGTCTTCGTTGTTCACCCTAGTGACCGTGCGTGGCTGGGATCTGTCATTCACTGCTGTTGCCCAGCATTTCAAGAGAGGACGGACCACCTACCATTAGCCTGGGAAAAGAGCCAGATCCCAAATTCAAAGTTGACAAATTGTAAGCCAAACCATTGTAAAGTGAGGACCATCTGTAGGGTTTGACCAAACAACTGGCCATGATAGCTTGGCCAAATTGACCCATAAAATTAATTATCACGGGGTCTAGGGAGCTGGCTTAGTTGGTAAAGTGCTTGCCACACAAGCGTGACGACTTCAATTTGGATCTCCAGAACTCACATGAGAAGACAATCATGGTGTTGCATTTCTGTAATCCCAGCTCTGGGGAGACAGAGACAGGCAAATACCCAGAGCTTTCTGGACAACCCATCTGAGAAAAATTTGGGACCTTCAGGTTCAGTGAGAGGCCATATCTCACAAACTAAGCTGGAGACAGATGAAGAGAACATCAGATGTTGAACTCTGGCTTTAACATGCCATGCATACTCACATGTATACCTGCATACAAAAAACACATAATTCCCCCCACCCCTTCCAATAAATTAACTATCTCGGGAGAGTTTTGTTATTATCCAGGTCCTTACAGTTTTTCCCCAAGTGCATGTGAAAGTCAGGCCTGAGAGCATCTCATACCTCCCACAGGGAGTAGACCCTGCTTGCTGGATTTTGACCTCTGCTTCCCTATTTTCCTGTCAATGATATATTACCTACCCTCTTTTTGTTCATAGCCTTCATCTTTCAACCCGTAACACAAAAATGATAGCTTGTACCTTCCAGGAATGCCAGAGACTGGCTGTACTCATGGATATGACAGGGTGCCAAGACCATGAATCCTAGCCCAAGAATGTCTTAATTTCTTCTTCATCCTTTGGGGCTTCTTCCTACAGTCTTGACACCTCCTTGACTCCTGGATTAAGGTCATGGGCAGAGGCAGCATTCGTCTTAGGTGGTACTTACTGGATCTTGGCCAGGGCCCTTGAACAGGTTGGACCCTCTGTAAGACCTCGTCAGTAGAGCCAGAATGGAGCAAGGGAGCCGAGTAAGTCAAGTGAGACTGGGACATGGAACGTACAGTGTGGGTGGGAACAAGATGTTTCCTCTTCTTGTCCCTCTTATTGTCATCAGGCCCCTGACTCCCTTACTTGGTGCTCCTTAAACATGCAGCTTTGAATTCACAGGAGGAATAACAGAGTATGGCAAGAACTGAATGTAGTTTGAAGCCATGTATTGAGGTTGCCAGGGAGGAGGAGCAGTGAAGGGCAACTGAGTGAGCTGAGGATTATTCCCTTGGAATGCTCTGGGTATATCTCTTCGGAGCAAGATAAGAACAGATAGTTCCATTCTCAGGGCTGAGGGCTTAACAGCCTGTAGTGATTGAGAACACTTAACAGTCCATCTTCCCATGATAGACTGGGATGCCCTGTGAGAGCATCCAAATGGATGAGGTATTGGGAATTGGAAAGGGCAGCCTAGCAAGAGAAAATGAACAGAGGCTAAGAAGGCAAAATTGGTTGGGTCTTTTAAAGGTCAGTGGCATTGAGGTCAGTTACTTGCTGAGGTAGATCTCAGAGTATTTAGAAAGGCACTGGGGATAGTAGTGTGTGTTCTGTATAAGCCTCATTGCCCCGCCCTGCCTGCGTATGGGTGCTTAGAAGAGGTAGGCTTCTCAGTAGCTCCCTGTGGAGCCAGTGAGCTCCCATTACCACCATCCTAACCATATCCCTTAACAGCTGGGTGTAGTGGAACACTGTGAGACATACCCACTGGGAAGTCCAGTTGTCTTCTCTGTAAAACAGGGCTAATAAGACTGCCCCATGGGGCCGTGAGGATGGATGGAGGGAGGAGCATGTGTCTCTCTTGCTTAGTCAGATCCCCGCCATGCAAGGAATAATCAGAACTGAATCCTGCTCAAGTGATACACTGTCTCATATTTAGAAAAACTGTCCAATGAAATTTTATTTCTAATTTTTAAAGATTTATTTTTATTATTTAAATTATGTGCTTGTGTGTAGGTGTGTGCACATGAGTACAGGTGCCCCAGAGGCCAGAGGAGTTGGATCCTCCAGGAGCTGGAGTTATAGGTGGTTGTGAACCACCTGACATGGGTACTGGGAACTGAATTCAGGTTCTCTTCAAGAGCAGTGCATACTGTTAACTGCTGAGCCATCACCAGCCCCTCATACTTCTAATTTACGTCATGAAACATTTTCATGCTGCCAGGGAAGTGGTTTGGCTAATGAAGACTGGTTATCCCTAATCCAGAGATTTGAAACCTGAGATGCTCCAAGATCGGAAAATTCTTAGCACCAACACAACACCCTAAGCAGAAATTTCCTGCTGTGAAACTATGTGATACACAGAATTATTAAAAGGAATAAAATGTCTTCAGGCCACATGGCATGTATACTGTGTTTATGGATTGTGTGTTGAATTTTGTTATAAAGTCACATTATGTATATGCAGGTTCTCCAGAATTCCCACTCTGAGGCTCACCCTGTTTCAAATGGTTCAGATTCAAACCCTCACCCCTCCAGTGCACATCCATATGCCCATCATCTGGATTTAACAGTTGATAATGGTTTTTACCACTTGTCTGCTTCATCTTTTTTTTTTTTTAATAAAAAGTAAATTTTAGACATTCTGACATTTCACTCCTACATGCAATAGTCCAACCATATTACTGTCTGTGATTTTGGCCTCTCATTGAAAGAACAGTGATCATGTTATTGAGAGAATGAGAAAATATATTTATATAACCTTTATTGTAGTTTGTTGTGATAATTGCTTTACCATTAACTGTTCTTTTAAATTTCCTGGTGCACCTAATTTATATGTTAAGCTTTATTGTAGAAATGTATAAGTAGGGGAAAATACAGTACCTCCAGTGTGTGGTACAGTACCTCCAGGGTGTGGTACAGTGCCTCCAGGGTGTGGTACAGTGCCTCCAGGGTGTGGTACAGTACCTCCAGTGTGTGGTACAGTGCCTCCAGTATGTGGTACAGTACCTCCAGTGTGTGGTACAGTACCTCCAGTGTGTGGTACAGTGCCTCCAGGGTGTGGTACAGTACCTCCAGGGTGTGGTACAGTACCTCCAGTGTGTGGTAGAGTACCTTCAGTGTGTGGTACAGTACCTTCAGGGTATGGTACAGTACCTCCAGTATATAGCACAGTACCTTCAGTGTGTGGTACAGTACCTTCAGGGTGTGTACAGTACCTCCAGTGTGTGTGTGGTACAGTACCTTCAGTGTGTGGTAGAGTACCTTCAGGGTGTGGTAGAGTACCTTCAGGGTGTGGTACAGTACCTTCAGTGTGTGGTAGAGTACCTTCAGTGTGTGTGTGGTACAGTACCTCCAGGGTGTGGTACAGTACCTCCAGTGTGTGGTAGTATGCAGCTTCCGACATCTGCCGAGGGTATTAGAGCAGAGTAATCTTGAGTAAGGAAGGGCCAGTGTACTTAAATGTGGGCACTATATTTGGAGGTACAGTTGGAGATTTTCCTATCAAGACAATAATAATAATAATAATAATAATAATAATAATAATTTCTTAGCATAATCTAATACCGTTTATATTCACAAGTGATTGGTTGCCCCAAAATATTGCTTATAATTAATTGGTTTAAGTTATGATGCAGTCCAGGACATGTTGTGATTGGTTGTTGTTTCCCCTGAGTCTCCCCTTATATAGGTGAGTGCTTATCAGAATCATAGACACACACACACACACACACACACACACACACACACACACATCACCTGGAGGTTCTGCTAGTATGCAGTGCTTTAGGTCTGAAATTCTGCTTCTCTAACAATCTCTCAAGTGACATTACAGTTGGTGGGCCACTAGATGGGCTTTGAGTTGCAAAGGTTGGGGGTTAGTATGTGTGTATGTTTTGCATATGTGGGGGCATGCACACATGTGTATGTGTGTGTGTGTGTGTGTGTGTGTGTGTGCGCACATACATGCATTCATGTGCTTACAATGTCTGGGATCACCACTAATCACTCTTCCACCTTATTCATTGAGGCAGGGTCTCTTAATCAAACCTGGAGCTCATGGATATGGCTAAACCACTAAGCAGCTTGCTCTTAGATCCACTATCTGCCTTCTGTTGGAGTTATCAGTGGGTTGTCAAACCCACCTGATATTTATGAGTGCTGGGAGTTTAAACTCTAGTCCTCCTGCTTGTGCAGCAAGCACTTCAACCATTGGTCAGTCTCCCACTCTAGCAAAATTTCCTGTCTCCTTCCTTCCCTTCCTCAGGTAATGGTGGAAATCACTGCTTCTTTCTTGCACAAAGTGGGTCAGTTGTCTTGTAGAATCTGTCACCTGCTGGATCTAGACATTTGCTTCTCATGGTGTCATTTAGCTCATCCCTATACCCCCACATTGTCTTTAATCAGAGTTTGGCCTGAATGTAAGTGTAAACTAGATATTTGTGGTGTGGACTTATGACTAGGGTGCTGTGTGTTCTGTATCACACATTTAAAATGTGCGGCTTGATTTATGGCTGGACATCAAACTTCCATTCATAGCTGTGTGTCTTGTCTACTTGGGACTAGGCAGGTGAATACTGCTTGTGAGCATATACATTTTCCACTGGCTGCATGGGGTCTATAAAGTGGTATTAGAAGACGTTCTTTTACTCACAAAAGACCCCACAGACAAGTTCTCTGTCCTTCTAGTGACATTAGAGCTATTCTTCGTCCATCTTTCTGTTGTTACCTCTTCACTCTCCGTGGCCTTGCTGGGTGAGGATTGCTGCATCTTTCTGCACCGCATCGTTCTGTGAAGTAAGTCTCATGGAGGGATTACTCACTGTGTGTAGGATCCACCTGCCAGGCTGGGTCATATCCTTCAGAAACTTCCCCTGGGCATGGCCTCAATCATGTGATGAGGAAGGCTAGGGCAGAGAAATGGAGCTGTGTTAGGAAGCTTCTAGGGTCAGGAGTAGAGAGTGAATGGGGCAGAAATAGTGGCCTGGGGGACAGGCAGTCAAGTACAGCCAGCATCTGAGCCCACTTTGGAGCGATGGATGTAGCTTTAGAGGCTCCTTCAACTACAGAACCATGCAAGACCCTAGGGATGTGTTTGTCTCTTCAATGGGAATAACTGCTACCCATAGTGTACTGGCTGGCTTTGTGTGTCAACTTGATATAAGCTGGAATCATCACAGAGAAAGAAGCCTCCATGGAGGAAATGACTCCATGAGATCCAGCTGTAAGGCATTTTCTCAATTCCTGATCAAGGAGGGAGGCCCCCATTCTGAGTGGTGCCATCCCTGGGCTGATAGTCTTGGGTTCTATAACAAAGCAAGCTAAGTAAGCCAGGGGAAGCAAGCCAGTAAGTAACATCCCTCCATGGCCTCTGCATCAGCTCCTGTTTCCTGACCTGCTTGAGTTCCAGTCCTGACTTCCTTTGGTGATGAACAGCAATGTGGAAGTGTAAGCTGAATAAATCCTTTCCTCCCTAATTTGCTTCTTGATCATGATGTTTATGCAGAATAAACTCTAAGACACAAAGGCTGTGAATATCTGCCCTCCTAACAGTTTCAAGGCATTAAGAAGGGAGAGGGATTGCTCTAAGCAATGATATTTGTTCAACTTGTAGAACCTTTGGTACCAGTGACTCAGGCAGAGGAAGGGCTGCATGTGTTGGCTGTCTCCTTCCAAGGCCTCTGGGTCTCTGCTGTCCACTTCTTTGGAAAGCTCAGATATAACATTGGAATCTTACGTTGTGTCTGGGGATTCACTGGATGGTGAACCTCCTGATAAGTGGGCTCAGAACTGGCTAAGAGTGAGCCTGCTCCCCTTGTTAGAGCTTGCAGAGCTGAAGAGAAGAGCACATGTGTGCAGGCCCAGGGGAAAGATAATGCTGTATAATTTTATATCATCTTTTATGCTATGGCTTAGCCACACACCATTAGCACAACAGGAAGGAAAATGAATGGAAATGAAGGATGTCAGTGGTAGAGAGAGATGGATGGGGACGATTGAGTTTAGACTTTTCTCCAGTGCAGCCTGAAGGAGAAAGTTGAAAGCTGCCCTGAGCAAGGATCTGTCAGGGGCCCTCCCCCACCTCCAGATTCAGAAGCATCTGGGTCACAGGCCAGAGTTACCTCTGAGTTTGCCTATTACCTGTGACTTGGTCTCCATGGTGACAGGGCCAGCTGTCTCTTTTCTGCTCCTGTAATGTGAGATAGGCTATTTTATTTCTCTAATAAAGATTTCTTCCCCCATGCCTTCTGAGAACATAGAGGACCATTCAGGCCTGCACATGCTTGAGCCATCCTGAATGGACTAATGATAAGGGGAGCTGGCATGATACACTCTCTACTCTCATGTCATCCATTGCTCAGCTCCGCAGTCTTTGACACCAATCAGCTGGTGTATGTAGAGGTGGAACTTGAGCCTGTATAACTACTACTGCTTTGTCTCTGCACCATTTCTGATGCTATCTATGTCTTCTTTAATCTTCTCACCTGGCTCTAGTTCTCTGGGCCAAACTCTGGGGTCTGAGACTATTCTTCATACAGAGCTAGAACTGGCTCCATTAGGGTGGATTCCAGTTCCTGCTGCTTCTAATAACTACAGCTTCATTCAAAAGTGTTTGAAGGCTCTATTGGGACTTTGAGAAGGCTGTTTTGTATGGGACCAAGGGCAGGACCAAGATGAGAGTGTGGGGCTTTCAGGATGCCACACAATGCTCCCTGCAGGGGCATGAATTCCAAGAACTCCAGTTGATGTTGGAATGAACAGACATCTATTGTACTCTGTCCATGTACCATCCTATGCACACACACCTATGACAAAATTCAGTTTGTAATTTAGACACTGTAAGAGCTTAACAAAAACTAAAAATTGTAAAATAACAGCCATACACAGTAATGGAAGTTATATGACTGAAGTATTTCTTTTTCTCAAAATATTCTTTTTTTTTCCCTCCAGCCCTCTGAGTGGGAACAAGGGCCTTGGTGCTGGCAAATGTGGTAGGGAGTCTTGGGGGCTGTGGCGGCTGAGTTTGTAAGGAGGTACAGGGAGAAAGGTGAGGAAACCAATTCCAGATTGATTCCTGAAACATGGAGAGTTTTCCAGAGAGGTGGGAAGAGCATCGATGCCATCTCAGATGAACTACAGCTGGGCAGGATGGACTCTACTGAGAACTGAGTTCTGGCTGAGAATCGCCAGGGTACCCACTACCACCAGGGTTCCAGCATGCAGTTTCTGCACTCATTGAAGCACACCAATGAGGCTGACTACACAGCCAAACAAGAATGCTTATGTAACACCTCAAAATGCAGTTCTACCAGAATGGAAATGACAGAGCAGACCCCATGGTTCTATTTTAATTCTGCGAATTCCCTTCCAGTTCTTGGTCCATGGGCATATTTTTAATCAAAGCACAACTACAGTTTTGGTTAACGGCTTTCTTTATTATACTGTAAACATTTTTCACTGTTGCTACAGAGTTTTCGTAATTATCATTTCAATGGCCGCATAAATTGGCCATTAAGTTGATGTTCTTTAATTTTCTTAAGCATCCCCTTTCATGAGAGGTTTAGATTGTCTTCCGGTTCTGGATGTTATAAGTCACATAGTGACAACCATCTCCTTGAAGTAGCCCTTTCCAGCTAGTGAATGCTTTTCTTAGAAAAAGTGAGATACCTCAGGACCACAGGAGGAGGGTTTTTTTTATGGTCCTTGGAATAGTAATAATTCAGAGTTGTTTTCAGAAAGAGTCATTTGGATCTGAGTGTGAGTGAGAAAATGAGTTTATGTTAATTCAACCAGCATTCAATGCTGCAATTACAAATCTTTCTTCCTCCTTGCCTGTTTTAATAGATATAAAGTGATTTCCTATTTGATTTCTGGAGAGATGGAACCTTTTCCTCTGTGTCATGCCATAGGTGGATGTTCTGTTCAGCCCATTCATCTGGTGGCATCTTGAAGCTTTTGAAAAATAACCATTCATACGAGCTCTTTACACTACAGAGTTAACAGTGTTCTTCAGCCACTTTGCTACAAATATTTTTTTATAGACTATTTTAATGTTAGCTCTCTTGTTTATTTTCCACAAAGCTTTTGTGCTTTTTTTTTTTTTTTTCAAAAATGGTTTTTGTGACAGACTCTCCCTATGTAGTCTAGACTGGCCTTGAACTTGGAACCCTCCTGACTGCCCCTGCTGAGTGCTGGGATTCTGGGCCTGCATGGCCACGCCTAGCACTTTGGGAGTTCTGATAGTATTGAACCAGTTATCTTTTTATTTATATTCTTTTTGCCAGTATGATACTTAAAAGATATCACTCTCTTTAAAGAAGAGAGAAATATTTTTCTATTTCTTGCTGTTTGATGTGTTGCTTTGACCCTTTATTCTCTCTAGACAGTGCACGATTGTACAGTGTGTGTCTGAGTTAATCACGTTTCCTCAAAACCACCAGCATGATTTATTAATCAAGAATTCCTTTCCACATTGTTTTGTTGATGGTTGCTTCTACTACATTAAATTCTTGGTGTAATTAGGTCTATTTCTGGATTTTTAAATTCCGATCCTTATTTCTATTTTGGTGTGAGTTCTCCAGTACCCTGATTATTATTGCTTTATAATATTTTCATATCTAATTCCCTTACAGTTCTTTTCCTTCCCAGAATTTTAGCTAACTCTCTCATCTGTTTATTTTCAAAATTATTTTAGAATAAGTTTATTTAATTCCTTAAAGAAATCCTTTTGAGATTTTTGAGTGGGATTGAATTAAATTTATAAATTAACTTTTGGGAAAATTGTCATCTTTATAACATGCAGTCTTACCATCTGGGAGCAGTTATTTTCTCTATTTATTCAAAGAATATTTTATAACTCCCTATTAAAGTTTAGTGGCTTTATGTAGGTCATGCACAGCTCTAGTGGTGTTCATTGCTAAGGGCTTGTGTTCCTTGTTGCCTCTTTATGTGAGGCCTCCTTGTTCATTTCCCCATGATCACAATACAAGGTAAGTATTCCTAAAAATTCAAAATCTGAAGTGCTCCAGACTCTGAAGTCTACATGTAGGCATCAAAATATCACAAGGAGAAAACTATACACGATAAAACTTTATTTCCTCTACAAAATTATTAAAGATGTTATATAACACATAAATGGGTTTATGTTGAGACTTGGATCTCACTCCCGTATTATCTCATTATGTATATATGCAAAGATTACCAGATCCAATAAAAATCCAGATTCCGAGACACCACTAACAATGGCTACTCAGTCCATCTGTGAGAGAATAATTCATTTTTAAAATCAACTTTTAATTTATCATAGAACCAAAGAGCAGTGGTAACTGCAGAATTAAAAGGAAAACTGAAGAGCCACCCACAGTCTCCCCAGTTTTATAAGGGGGTTTAATTTTTCTGTGGTTCCACCGAGCGCTTGTCTGTGAGCAGATGACAGGCACAGCTGTAGCCACAGTGGCAAGCCGCTTTATATCCTACAGCCTCTCATATGTCATATCGTAATCATTTGCCTTCTTACCACAGAGTTTTGTTCGTGGCCTCATTTAGTGGTGAGTGACAGGCACTGAATGCTGGTTCCCAGGCGTATAAGAAGGTGCTAGAGAAGGTGGCCACTGCATGGGGGCCTCTGTGATGAACTCAGGGCGGACGGAGCAGGCTGCTTCGTAGCAGGACTTGTCAGAACTAAACACCTCCCAGTTTCTCAAACCTCCCTGTCAATAGGAGGAACAGGGAGACAGGAAGGCAGGAGCAGTGGTCGCTGAAGAATTGAGCAAGGTGGGTTTTGACTGCACTGTCTGAAGCTGTCCCTCTATAGTGCAGAGGAACATAGTGCCTTCTAGTGCCTTCCAGACATGTTGGCCTTTGTGCTAGGTGGCCTTAAAGACACACAATTGGCATTTCTTCCTTCCTGGTCTGTCTAAAATGCTTGTTGAACATTGTTAGCCACTAGGGCTGTGTATCTGAGCAAGTCTAGGGACAGTGAGACCCACACTGTCACTGGACAGAACCTCAACATGCCAGTGCTGGTGGGAGCACAATGAGTCCAGAATCAGCACACTGCCTGATCTCAGCTCCTCCCCTCTCCCATGCCCTTTCACCTTCTCTCTTTTCAAAGCTCTGTCACCTTGTCTGCTTTCCATGGCACACTTCCCAGCAGCAGACATGACTTTTTGTGTTTTTCTTTTTTCCCCTGTGGAGAAGAGAAACGTTGTTATTACCAGAGACCTTTCTCATGCTCCACCCCAACCCCTGCCTCTTGGCTTGGCTTGCCTGTGTCAGGGATGATACTCTCAATTCTGCTAGCTTGCCCACATCCTGTTGGATGCAACCCTTCCCTTGGGTTCTATGCACCACCTCTTCTCAGCTCCAGGCCACTGTCCTAGTGAGTCCTTCCTTTATCTTCCTTACCACCGAGATGCTTTCTCTGCTGGATAACCTCCTTGAGTAACAATTACATTCGGATACCAATTTTTAATTAGAAAACTTATTTTTTTGGATTTTATGCATGAGTTCTGTTTTTATAACATTTCCAGCCTTCCTTGTTCCCTGCAACCTACCCTGTATTCCCCCAGTCCTTCTTTAATTCATCTCCTTTTGTCTTTAATTATCATTTTACTCTTTCTCTCTCTCCCTCTCTCCCTCCCCCCCAACACCCTACCGAGTCCATTTAGCTTTACTTATATATACCTGTGTTTAGGGCTGAACATGTATGAGTGATATCTCCTTAAGCAGTCCTTGGCTCTAATTTCACTGGGGTGCTTCCTTCTCTTTACAATAAAGCTCTTCACCTTCTCTTTTTTTTTTTTTTTTTTTTTTTTTTTTTT
>NW_022196915.1:21585591-21625013 GCF_008632895.1 Mastomys coucha
TTTTATGGCGCCACAGATAGAACCCAGGGTCTTGTGCAAGCTAGGAAAGTAATCTACCCAGTGGCTGCAAACCCAGCCCTACAACAAAGCTTTCCAAAAGAATGATTTCAGTCTTCAATACTTTTCTACCATTCTCTCCAGAGGCAACTGCACTGGGTGTTTCCCTCCTGACTCCATTAGAGTTACTCTTGTCAACCCTTTGATGCCTTTCAGGTGGCTCAGCCCAGTGGACCACAGCCTTCCTCCTCCCTGACACTGCTCTTCTCTGGAGCCTGTGTTTGGGGGCTCTCCTTGCTGCTAGCTCTGTGAGCTGGCCTATGGCTGGGTTCCTCCTTATCTCCTAGCCTCTAAACATTGTTGTGGCTCATGGTTCAGACCTGGAGTATCCGTTCTTCTGGTATGACATTTCTTCCCTTGGTGACTTCAGACCTTCTCATGACTTCAATATAGCCTGCATACTGGTGGCTGTCACGTGGCATGCTCCTGCAGGCCTCTGATCATCCAGTACAGACTTATCATCTGTCTTCTTCACCTGTGTGGTTTATAGGTTTCTTAAAAATTTCTGCAAAACCCTTGGTCCTTCAGCTAAAAGGAACATCTCTTGGGTCTTCATCCGGGCTCAGGCATTATACTTTTGGTTCCTGTACTTTTTACTTCTCCCAAAGCCTGTCTTTCTAGCTCAGTCTGTTTATCCCCACACAGCTACCACCTGATCCAAGCTGCAGTCCTCACCCTGATTGTTGGGACAATCTTTAGATAAGTGTACCTGCTTCAACCCCTTTGCTCTACTGGAATGTTCTCATCAAGGAACCACATAGGTACGGGGGTAACTCACACCACAGCTCCCTTCTCACCAGAGTAGCAGACAGGACAAAGTCATTTTTTAAAGCTGCTTGTATTCTGGCCACACCTCTGCCTTCTCGTGTCTGCCACCTTGCTTTGGTTCTTAAGACATCTGACATCTGCTTTGAGTCCTCCCCAGAGCACCACCTGGGTCTTCCCTGTTCTCCAGCTGTTTCCCTGCTGTGGCTCACCCGTTCCTAACACTGGCTCCGAAGTCCTCTGTCTGAACATAGTTCTATCTGCAGCTGCAATCATTTACTAATGCATTCTGTCATCCACTAATTCATTTTAGTTGACCTTTGAATACTTGAGTTCATTGACCTTTTTATTGACTTTCAGAATTTTCTTCAGTGTTTCTGCATGTTTGCTTGCCGTTCACTCAGTTTCCATTTGACAAGGGTGATGCCCTGCCCCCGGCCCCTGCACTGCAGAGGTCATTGTAGGAATGACATGGGAACAGTGCCTGGGACAGAGTTAGTACCAGTGGCATCTGGGGGCTGAAAAAATGATGTTGGTGGAGTGTCTTCTCTGTGCCTTTGTCAGATAACACACCAGTTGTCAGCCCAGTGCTGGTTGCGGGTCAGCACCTGGGGCCCTCAGGGCTGAACCCAGAGGCTGGGGCTGGAAATCACAGATTGCTTTGTGGGAAATACAAATGGGTTTTGCTCTGAGAACTGATTTGGGCTTTTGTTTGAAATGTAATATACAGAATAATAATAAAAGAAAAAAGTCTTTAACATGTAAATGGCTCTGTTGGGCAGAGCCAAGTAATCAAATCAAACAGCTCTTCTTTTCTCTCTGCCCTGATCCCGGAGGTATTGCTGGATGAGAAGTGCTTCTGGGGCTTGTTAATGAGCTGCTGGGGTGCCCTGGGGACAGTATATGGGAGGGGACTGCTCCTCCCTGGCTGGTATTGGTGTTTGTGACCCCCAGAGCCACAGAGAGATCCTGCAGGGTGTGGAGGGATAAGGTAGTGGTGGCTGTCATAGGAGGCCGGGCTCCAGGAGGCCATTGGCATGCTGGGTGGGAGGGACCAATGCATGCACAGCTGGCAAACTGGACACAGCTCAGTCTGGGTGTCACACCATGGGTAGGGTTGGTGAGGAGGGGGGTCTGCCCCATTGAGCCTATGCTCTTTGCTCTCTCTCTCTCTCTCTCTGTGTGTGTGTGTGTGTGTGTGTGTGTGTGTTTGAGCTTTTTCTTAGTGTTCCAGCTCATTGCTATTCCACAGATGATAAAATACATTAGTAAATGATCACAGTTGAGGATAAAACTAATTCAGGGCGGGAGACCATGAGAACTGGGGCAAGCAGTAGGGGGCCTATCCATCTGTTCCCTTCCACTCATTAATTCCCAATGTTCCCCACCCCCACACACCTGGCCTCCCTCACATGCTCCCACAGATATGCTCCCTGCACACTTCCATGTGGCTCCCTACACCAGTACTCACTACCACCAGCCTGTGTAGCTGTACACCTGTACACACACACACACACACACACACACACACATACACACACACGGGGAAGGGGGAGGGAAGGGGAATGGGGGAGGCAGGCTTGTTCCTGAGGAAAGTGGGTGAAAGGAGGGCTGGCACCTAGGTTTCTCTCCAGCCCCAGGGGAGCCGATCTTTGTTTGCTCAGATGACTCCAAGGAGTCGCCTGGGGCAGCCATTTCTCTCAGAGCTGTCAATTGGAGTTTACCAACAAATGCCAAGGAGTTGCTGCTCCTGAGATCTGAAGCTTCTTCCTGGGATTGTGTTGCTTCCCTGGGGCAGGTGGCTGCAGGGTGACACAGGAATCCATTCTCTATGTCATTCTGCTCCCGTTGCTCATCTTGGTTGCTGTCACTCCTGTGTGCTCTTAAATGGAGCTTGTGGATGAGCAGAGAACTTTCAGGCAGTAGAAGCTGTGTGTGTGTGTGTGTGTGTGTGTGTGTGTGAGAGAGAGAGAGAGAGAGAGAGAGAGAGAGAGATGAGGGGTGGAAAGGAGGGTGTAGGGGTGAGGGATAGAGATGGAGAATGTGGTAGCTCACCTGTTCCTTTCTGTATGTAGGGTCCAAGTCTGTGGTAGGGAAGACCACATAAGGCTGCATAGACCTACCTTGTAGCCTGTGGGCAGGATTTTTCTCTCTCTGGCCATATAGCCATTCCTGGGCTGCAGGATTGTTATCTCCAGGCCCAGTTGACCATGACAGTGAAGAAGAGGAACAGGATCTGTCCGGGAGCCATCTTGGGTGGACTTTAGTTTGGGGATTCTGGCTGGGCCACTTGACTCCGTCAGATAGGAAGGAGTTCCCTGATACCAGAGCTGCACATGAGGTGTTGTCACCTGTACTGGTCCTAGGTCTTGGTCAGGAGCTGTGCCTGTGTCTGGGGCATAGGATGGGGTACTGGTTTTTATTGAGTGGTTTCTTTAATGACTCTATGTGTGTGTGTGTGTGTGTGTGTGTGTGTGTGTGTGTGTGTGTGTGTGTGTGCCCTTATGCCTGTAGGGCTTCCTGCCTGGTGTAGGACAGACACAACAGCAGAATCCAGCATGATGACCCATGGCCCAGCTAGAAGGAGCACAGAAGTGACATGGTTGGTAGCCCTTGCCCAGGAGTGTCTTTCTGTTCAGGGCTCACTAGAGAAGAAGGGGTGACTGGGCACAGCTTTGGGGGAGTTCCCACAAACCTCCTACTGAGTCCCATTCTGGAGACGGCTACCATTATTCCCTGGGTTCCCTGGCTTCTCCTTTTCAACTAGCTTCTGAAAGTTGGGGGTTTGTGTATTTTGCCAGATGTGCTGTGGATCTAGGGTCGCCCTGGGTTCTGCTTCCGATCATTCTGCTGGGCTCCTTCTTGGCTTCACTCCGGGGCCTCACACTCATGGTCCAGAGTGGTCTCACTGCAGAGGGGGCCTAAAAGCCCCAAGAGCAGAGGGGCAGTGAGTCCTATGATCTGTGTAGCTGTCCTGGGACACAAGGGGGTCAGCAACTGGGACCTCCTTGGCCTTGCAGTGGAGCCTTGCAGAGACTGGGAACCTGCCCAGAGTTGCCACTTGCTCTGGGGCGTTTCCTCTCTAGGGCTGCGCTCTCTGGCCTAGGCTTCAGGACAGTATGGACTGAGGCAAGTCCTCACTTGATTGCCTCTGAGGTGCAGAAAGAAGCTCCTCCCATCTTCTACACTGCTCCTGCCCTCACTCTCTCTTGCCCCTTACTGCCCTGAAGGACCCTGTCTTTTCACACTACCAGCTTGGCTCTCCCTCCCCACAGAGCATCTCAGTCCCCCCAGTTGATGGTACTGTGTCCCTCAGTCTCTCAACTCTGTCTTCTCTGTCATCAAGTCCTAAGTAGTTTGGTTATCTGCCATTCAGTTCACTTCTTTTGGTGGGCATGGAGAGAAATATTAAGTGACAGAAATCCAAGTTAAACTAGTTTAAGTAAAAAGATATTTTTTTTAAAGCTCCCTTTTCGAGGATGCATCTAGCTTCAAGCGTGGCTGGGTCTAGCAGTTTTAGATGATCATAAAGCCTTCTGTTCCTGCTTTCTCTCTCTGGCTCCTTCTGTGTGAGTTTCCCCTTCCCTTCTCAGTCTGTCCTTCCTGATGATAAACTGTCCACAGGACTTCTACCAAATCTGATCTTTGGTATCTGCTCTTAGCATGAGTGAGGGTCCCTTTTTGGGAAATTCCAGCAGAGGTGGGTCCAGCGTGGATCAGTAGCACATCCCTGAGTACTGCAGTCATGGCATGTAGGACATTTCAGTGGGGCCGGGCCTTCTCTGTAGGGAAGTGTCCAGTGTATTAGAGAGGGAGGTGGGCAGGAGGCTCTGCAGAAGAAAATGAGAGTGGGGTTTGGGGAGGGCAGGCTAGGGCAGTGTGTGGCTTGGGAAGCAGGGAACTGGAATGATTAGAACCATTTTAAGAAGATTAAGCCAGCAGCTGTTGGGAGAGTAGGCAGGCCATGGGATGTGGCATAGGGGGCCTAAGGGAGCAGGGCTGAAATGGTGTGTGCCTTCTCACTAAGGCGGTAAAGGGCCTCAGGGGACTTGCAATGCTCTGATATTAGTAATTTACCATTAGGAGGGTGGCGTAAGTGATAATACTGTCCCATGGAGCTTCTTCTCTGTTTCCCACTAGTGGCCGATATTCCTGGGCTGAAGAAGATTGCTCTGTCTTCGCCAGGCAGTATGGAGCTGAGGATGCTGTACCTCCCCCTCACTCTTCCCAGGCATCACTGTGGGAAGCCACCAGTTATGCTATTGACCTTAGTGACAGAAGTCTCATCAACCTATTCCTCACGCTACTTACTCATTTTGGATCAGGTGGATTCCAATGGCCCAGGGAGCAAGAGCTAAAGGAGGGAGAGCATGGTGTCCACATAGACCCTGTCCAAACTGAAGCTGGGGCAGGCACAGAGAGGGAGTCCCACTGCTGTACCGGAAGGAGCCGAGTTCCGGTAGCATGTGCACTGTCTCAGTAGTGTGCCTGTACTGCCTGCTGTGCCCACAAGGCTGGGCTCACTAAGGGAAGCCCTTAGCCATACATTTGAGGAGGAACTATGGATGGCCACTGCTTAGATGGAGCTTTTTTTATCTGGGAGTTTGTGCCTTGCTGCTTTGGGCCTTGGGAGGTAACGTCTGCAGTGAGGTTTGAGCCAGAGCCTGATGACGAGGATACTGAGGGTACCGTGCTAAGTTGTTCTTCTTCAAGCAGCACGTAGGCAGGCCTGCGGTAGTTCAGGAAGACTTTTTGGCTCCCATAAAGTTCCATTTTGTTTGAGTCATTTTGAAGACCAAGTTTTTTGTGTGGATGTTGCGCACATTTTAGAATAACATTGAGAATGCTCCATCATAGTCTTGCCTGTGGGCATATTATTAATGTCTTCAAGTGCACACCTCTCTATTTTTCCATGCAGTGCAGGTGATAGAGCCATTGCGTCTTGTAATGACCTACCTGGATATTTTGGCCTCTCTTCAGCTCCCTGAGCCCTTTCCCAGTAGCTTTGCTTGTTGAGGGAATAACTACACAGGAGACGTGGGAGTCTCTTGGCATTTGCCATAGAACTTGGCTATGGATAGGCAAGCAGGTGCCACAGTATGTGTGGCAAGAGTCCCCACCCTTACTTTTTTGTGCACATACTTAGATGCAGCCATATGGCCTGGCCTTTGGCAGAGCATCTTTGGACTGCTGTGAGCATAGCCACAGGTGCCTCTTTCTAAAGGAGGTGATAGCGTGACTCAGAAATGGGCACTTTTGGTTGGAGGCAGAAAGATGCAGAGCTGAGCAAGCAACTGGGGTGAAAGAGAATAAGGAAAAGGAGGAGAAGGAAGAGGAGGAGAAGGAAGAGGAAGAAGAGGAAGAGGAGGAGGAGGAGGAGGAAAAGGAGGAGGAAGAGAAGGAGGAGGAGGAGGAGGAGGAAGAGGAAGAAGAGGAAGAGGAGGAGGAGGAGGAGGAGGAAGAGGAGGAGGAGGAGGAATAGAAGGAGGAGAAGGAGGAGAAGGAGGAGAAGGAGGAGGAAGAGATCATCATTGCTAAAGGAGGATTTTCCTGGGGTTTGTGGACACATTCCTGTATTGTTGCCACCTTTAGCTTGCATGGTTAGGAGACCTCAGAAAATTCCAGGACAGTACAAGCTCAGAGCTGAAAGCACAGAGCTCAGAGTTAAGCTGACTACTGAGATGTCATCCTGGTTGAGGAAGCAGTTAAAGAAGAATGTGATGCTAGATGTTATGGGAGACATCAGTTATGGTAGTCAGGCTGTTCTGTGCAAACCGGGCCAGGAGGAGGGGCTGTCTTCTGTGGCTTGTCTGATAGTCTAGCTGGCCACACTTTGCCCAGGAAGCAAAGAAGCCAATGCACTTACCCTAAGGACAAGCCTCATACACAGTTCTTGGTTTGGGAACTCGTGGCCCTTTTGGACTTAGGTGCTGACATAAGCATTGTGGAGTGGTACAATCAGCCATGGGCCACTTTCATTTTCCCCTCTGTTAAAAAGGCACTTGGTAAAGTGACAGTAGCATCCACTGTAAATTGAGCAGCAAGATAATGGGGCCAGGCACAGGGCTTTCATCTGATTGCCCTTTGTCTAACGTAGCCCCGAATGCTCAGTTAGACTTGAATTTATCAATGACCTAATCTGAAGGACCGGTCCTGGAGAGAAATGGCGGAGAATGTGTTGACCACTGTTACTCGTGTTTTTCCTATGGCAAGTCCTCTTCCCCATAGATCTGCTCATTCCCACTTTCATCTCAAATAGCATACCCTGGAGCCTCCCATGCTAGGCTTTTCCAACAACTTCTACATACCCAGGCTTTCTTCTTGTATCCTCCTGGATTTTATCTTACCAGCATTTAGGGTCCTGTACTGTGTAGCCTTCTTGTCTCTTTTAATGCTCTCATACACAGCCAGAAGTCATATATCCATCTTCCCTATCAGCCCCTGGGGCTCCCAAGAGTCCCAGTAACATAGCCTGGAGGAGTAAACACCACATGGTCATATCTGGGGCCTGGGACCTGGGGCCTAGGACCTGGGGCCTGGCCAGAGGCTGAACAATGGTGGCTGAATCCCTGTTGGTGACTGAAGGCCCTAGTTTCTGCCCCATATATGTTCCCAGTCCCTTTCTAAAGCTAGTGGCAAGTGTCAAAGTTGGTAGAGCTCTTTGGTTAGGTACCTGAGTGCAGAACATTAGTCTCCTTAAGGGAAGGCATTATTGTTAGAAGCAGCGAAGTCTCTCATGCCCAGGGCCAGTACCTGGTAGGTTACGGGTGTAGGTTACGGGTGCCTGGCAGATTGTGGTTTTGGTTCCACTCTCCCTCTTTCTGACCCAGTTCCAGGATCTCGACCACACACTGAGCCTGTCTTCCCTGCAGAAGCCTTTCCTGGAAGGCCTGCCTCAAATTCTCACCTTCTTCCCTTTGGCCTTACTCATGGGAGAAGGTGTGGAGGGTGTGTCTGAAGCCCATGGCGGTTTCCCCAAATTTAGTGACCCAAGCAAGCAAGAAAAATATACCTGAGCCTGGGTTCTTCCTGCTGCTGAGGGAGCCGTGGCAGCCATCTTGTTTATAGCCTCAGCCACCTGAACTGGGGGATTCTGGCTGTTCCCCATGGTGTCATTTCCAAATCTTTGATTAGGGCCTGATTTCTAGGCTGCTATAGGCTGGTGGCCCAGGCTCTTCTTTTTCCTTTTATGGAGGAGAATAAATATCTCTACTTGGTAGGCTTGTGGTGAGATCCAGGGGGAGCCTGTATCTATACTTAAACAAATATCTGTTCCCATGCTAGGTGCCTGTATATATACCTCTGTACACTCATACCTCTGCCTTATCTAGACACCTGCCTTCCTTTTATTTATTTAGCTAGTTCCATTCCCTAAGCCATGCCTTATGTCTTTATTTATACTCATGTTTGTATCTATATCTCCTCTATACCTGCACCCATCCTTACAGCTATACTTGTAGCTATTTCTATATCTCCCTCATACCTATTCTTGTACCTACACATCATCTGTACCTATGGCTATATCTAATCTACCTTGCACCAACACCTACACTTACTGCTCTACCTGCCTAGCTCAGAATGGAGTCTGGTTCTTGGGAACCACTCATCAGGTGTAGCTGATACATTATCACTCTGTCCGAAGGCCATGAATGTGGGCAGCATTGGTCTGTTGAGCCAGGTGACACTATGACACACTGCCTATCTATGCTGAGTGCTCTCTGGCTTACCCTCAGCCTGACCTACAGATGATATGATATAGGTTTCATGCTTCATGGGTCATGTCTGAGGGGACCAGATCTCATTACTTAGGTGACACATTGATCAGAAGTTGAGCCCTTTGTTCTTGTGACACTCACTGGCTCAAGTCTCCTGGGTGATCCTTTGTAGGTCCTTAAGGATGCCACATTGATATTAAGAAAGCATGTTGCTACAGGGTTTCACTGTGATCATCACATGCAAGGTGATCTTGTGTATGACAGTGACATCCAGAAACTCCTTTGCTGGCAGCTGGAGGCAGACACAGCAAGATGGTGTCTGGCTCACATGTTGTGACCTTCAAAGCCATTACTGACAGTTGATATCAGTGGCACCTTAGTAAAGTGAACCAGGGCCTTGTTAGGTTGTAGAGTCTGGGGCAGGTGGATGGGCTAGACTGGGGATAGCCTGGGCACTTCTGTCGGCCCAGGGAGGAACAGAGACAAAGGTCCTTGGCCACCAGGAGAACGCTGCTTTCTTCCTTCCTTCCAACTCCAAGACTCCACAGAGGGAAGACTACTGATGTGGAAGCTCTAAAGCCATCTGAGCAACTTGGGGCCTAGAAGCATTTACAGGCAATGCACCATTGCACTGCACTGCCACAGTGTCACAGCAGGTGATGAGGCTGCACCTTCTACGCTTGGGTAGAGCTAAGGCCAAATGATCACAGGTCCTTTTCTTCCTCATCAGCTCCTGTCTGTCTTCGCCTTCTTTGCCATCTCATATCTACTACCTCCCTCTGATACTGTCTATGCCCTTTGCTTAGATCCTGGCTCGGGGTGTCAGCATCTGGCAGCAGGTGACATCCCAGTTTCCCCTCAGCACCTGCCTTTACTGGGACATTCACTTGGCCTTTATTCCTACTCTGACTGCTGTGCTTAGAGCCCAGAAGCCAGAGGGCATGTGCTTGTCACTTGTAGCTGTGCTTCTTCCTCTGAATGGCCTTGCTGCGAGATGGCACTTGGTGACCTTTTTCAGGGCTCCATCTGGGAGCTGGCAGAAGATGGGCTGGCTCAGCAGTGGTGGCCGTGGATGCTGTTTTGTGAACAGGTGCCTGGTCTGTGGAGAGCTGCACTTTCAGTCTCCTTAGCTTGGAAACAGAGCTCCTGCATTTTTGTTAGCTTCAGTGAGGCAGATCCTCAGGGAGGTGGCTAAGCTACTGAGTAGATCCTCTGTCTCAGTGGGAGATGTGCAGTGATCATAGAGGGGTGGGATACATGTGCTGACATAGAGGCATGCCATTGCATGCAACAGTGTGTGTGTGTGCATGTATGCACATGGATTTTTCTGTGAGGACAGGTGTATGAATGTGAGGGTGGGTCTGTGTTGTTTGTGTGAACAGATGTGAAGACAGATGTATATGGGGCAGATGAGTGGGAGCAGTTGTATGTAAAAGGACTCTCTGTTTCTCTCTCTGTTTCTCTGTCTCTGTCTCCCTCCCTCCCTCCCTCCATCCCTCCCTCCCTCCATCCCTCCATCCCTCCCTCTTTCCTCCATCCCTCCCTCCCTCCCTCTCTCTCTCTCTCTCTCTCTCTCTCTCTCTGTGTGTGTGTGTGTGTGTGTGCCACATAGGAAGGCTGAGCCATCATCCTTCTGTAAGTAAGCCTGTCCCATTGAACTCTGCTCATCTTTGCTGAACCTTCTCCTCCACCCAGGATGGGATATTCCTTGGGTCCTTCCACACATAATCTGAACTGGATAAAAGCTCTGGGCCCAGGGTGCCCATGTCCTTATAGAGCCTTCTTCATGGTTCCTGCCAGAAACCAGCCCTACTAACATCACCACTTAAAATTCTATTCTCTGCATCTCTGGGACCACATATTTTTGTTACTCAAGCTACTTGGTTGACAGGCATTCTGCGAGAGCACCCACTGAGCCATCTTTGTACCTTTAAGATTGTCCCACCCTTTGTCTCTGTATATGTGTGTTTTGTGTGTTCGTGTGTGTGCACCTGCACATGCTCACATGCATGTCGTGGTGTACATGTGGAGGTCAAAGGACAACTATATGGAGCTGGTTCTCTTCTTCCACCTTGCTGTGGGTTCTAATGATCAAAGTCAGGTTGCCAGGCCTGGAGAGTAAGTGCCTTTACCAGTGAACAACCTCACTGGCCCCCAAACTTGGTTGTTGTTATTGTAAAGACTGCATTGGAGCTGCAAAGGAGCAGGGGCCAGAATCCCAGTCTCCTCCAGTGACCCCTGTAATGATGCGATTCTATAATGGAGCTCTGTAATGACCTACTCAAGGCTCCCAGTAGAACTACCAACTACATTACACATGGCCTTTGGGGGATAGTCAAGTTCCAAACTGTCACCGGTGCTTTTGTGATGGTGGTAGACCTGTGATAGTATTTTACAATTCTCACAAAGTTTGCCTTTGGTGCTTTTTCCTTCTTTTAAAAATGTTTTAGAGATGAGACCTTGAAGCTGGTTACTCTGCCATTTTGTTCCACTTTTGTTTTGAAAAGATATTGTCTCTGGGTCTAAAAATCTAGGGTGATCTCTTTTTTTTCTCTCTCTTTCAGTACCCTGGAAGATGTTGATTCATTTTTTCTCTTGCATATTTTCATGTCTGGTGAGAAATTTGCTGCTCTTCTTATCCGTTTTCCTTTGAACACAACACGCCTTAACTCTCTGGCCGCCTCTAAGATGTTTTCCGTTATCCTGCTTTGGAATATCTTGGTTGTGATGTACTTTTCTGTAGTTTCTTCCCATGTTTTTTCTGCATGAAATTTCTTGAGATTTTTAGAGTCTGTGTGTTTGTAGTGTTGATCTAATTTGCAACTATTAATAAATTATAAGTGTACTGGACTTATCCTTGGTCCACTAATGTCATATTTTATCTCTCTCATCTTTTTTAAAGAGTGCTTCCTTTCAGGCAGTTTCTTTCCTGTGTGTTCAAGTTTGCTAACTTTCCCGTCTGCCCTGTCTGCCCTGCCACTCAGCTGTCTCACACACTCTCATTTTTCATGAGTTGAAGCTGGGATTTCATCCTCATCTTCTTTTAGAACCCCATGCTTCTGTTGCTTAGCTCTTAAATGCAGACACGCTGTAAAGGCTCTTTCACTATCCCGATCTGCCAGGTCTGACATCTGGGTAGGTGCTGGTTCAGTTTTTCTAGGTTTTTTCCCTCCTTCCTATGTATCCATACTTTCCCCTGGTTTTTAACATACCAAGCGGCTTTGACTGGATTCTAGACAGCGAGACAGACACCTCCGTATTCCTAGAAGCACTGGAGCTTTATTCTGGGATACACTTACCTGGAAACAGTTAGGCCTCTGTGACTTTTGCTTTTACTGTTTGTCAAAACGTAAGGAGTTGCTGCCGAGGTGGGATCTCTCTGTGCACTCTAGCTAATAAATGGAGAGGTTTCTCAGTCTGTCTGGAAGCTGACACCGTTCTGTCCCCTGTGGGAGCGCCAGACACCAGTCCCTCAAATACCAGTTTGTATTTATTTCCTTGTGTGTGCGTGCATGCAAGTGTGCATGTGAACCAGAGTGCATTTGGAGGGCAGAGGACATGCTCCAGGAAGGAGTTCTCTCCCTTCACGGTCTGAGTCCAGGGAGGGAATTCAGGTCTCCAGGCTGGAAAGCAAGCACCTGCATCTGCAGAGAGCCATTTCACTGGCTCTCCCTTAAACCTTTCCCATGAGTCTTTCCCTGGATTTGGATTTATCCTATGTCTGCAGCAGGCTTGAGTGGGACCTTCTGGAAATGACCAGCTCTCTCTCTCTCTCTCTGGGTGCATCTCTTCTTCGATCTGCCATGTGAACTCTGACTACCTTGGCCTCTGTAAGGTCTTACAACCAATCTTTAACCCAGGGCATTGGCTGGACTCTCCTTGGGTCTTCCTCGGTGACCGTGGAAACTCTTTTCTAATTGATTAACTGGTTAATTAGTATGTTTTAGTTAGCATAGAAGGCTGAATGATGGGCTTCATTGTATTTTCATACTTATACCCCTGTACTTTGTTCCTGCTCACTCCTGTTCCCGGACTGCTCCATTCCTCTTTCCAGATGGTTCTGCTTTGAGTCGTGAGTAAGGTGTGTGTGTGTGTGTGCGGTGTGTGTGTGTGTGTGTCTGTAGGATTTTTGCGTTGTCACCTCAGTGGGCATGGTTCATTAGGAACCTGGCTTTTCCTGTGTCTCATATGGTATCAACTGCGTCTGCCCATTAGGGCTCTGCCTGCTCCATCCCTCCAGACATCTTGGAGGAAGTGAAAGGCTCAAACAACCCCCAGCAGTTGCCAGTTACACCTGTGTGCTGCTGTTGTCTTAGTAATGCCCTGAGCAGTGCACTTTTTGGTAATAGAAGCTGAAGGTCACAGAGTTGCGGGGACCTGTTCAAGTTGGATGTGACTTAGCTTGAATTTGAACCCATTTGTTCTGCAAACCCTGGTACTTCTAAGATGCATCATTATTTTTCTGTATCGTGTTAGAGTTTGCCACTAGCCCTACCTAACTGGGGTGCTGGTAACCTCCCGTTTGTCCCTGACCCCTTTGCAGGCATGGCTGCTACAAGCCATGTTTTCTCAATTGCTGGCCTAGGCTGGAATAGGTTGGCCTATGCTGCAGTATCCTGCAATGCTGAGATTTCTTGCTTGGGCTGCATGTCTTCCAGGGGCTGTTGGCCTGGTGCTCTGTACATTACAGGCATCTTCTCACTTCAGAAAAAGCAGCGAATGGGCAGCTACTGTTGTACTATTGGTTGGTGGTGCTGCTTGGACAGGACAGAACTGCAGAGCAAAAACTAGCTCTGACATTCCTTCTCAGAACAAATGTTGCCATAACTGCTTCGGGCACATTGGCCAGTACAGCTAACCTGCCAGGTCCAATTCAGTGGTGTCGAGGGAGTCCTTTGGGTTTGGGTGCCAGTACAGTATTAATAGATACTGACTTCCCTGTCAGTGATGGCTTTCAGGGTGTAGCTCAGTGTGAGAGAGTTGGTATTGTACAGTGACGGCAGTCTCTCCCACGACTCCTGGAGCTCATTGTCTGGTGTAGGGGCCATCATAATACAAGAGAGGAAACCTTAACCTGGTCAGACTATGTGTGACACAGCAAGTGCAGACTGTGGGGGAGCACCAGAGCAGTGACTCATTCTGTCTAGGGAAACTTGCAGAGGGGACAGTGTCTGCAGCTCCAGCTCAAAGCTAAGAAGTCCCCAGTGAGGAACAAGAAAGGAGGGAGGGGTTGCTGCTGTCTGGGGAACAGATGTGCACAGGCACAGAGACCCAGGGCAGCTGCTGGGGTTTACAAATGGCTTGTGTGTCTTCAGTGCTGGGGACCTATGGGCTGTGTCAGGAAGGAGGATGCTCGGCGGGGGATGGGACTTGGAGTATGGCTTTCTTTCCCACGGGAAGGATGTTACATCCTTTTGTCTTTTGCTGTCCGATGGCTAAGCTACTGCTGGCTGAAGAGTCCTGGCTGGTGGGTGTGGCTGGTGCTAGGAACTACCTGCCTGGCAAAAACCCCATCCCCAGGTCTCCAGGCTGGAGGCAAGGCTAAACCCAGCTCCCCTGCCAGCAGCTCCTGCTGTTCACCCTAGGGGGATAAATCAGCTCCATTCTTGGTGAACAAAAGCTCTTGGGTTGCCAGGGAGATGCAGGCAGCAGCAGCCCTGTACTTCCTGGAGCTGGAGTTTGGTGTCAGGAAGAGATGGGCACTTAGCAGCACTGAGAATGGAATCCAGTCCTGCCCACAGGAGAACAAACTTGCTTGACTTGTCAATATGTGATGTGTCAGGGTGGATCCCAGGCAGTAGAAGCTCAGGTTCTAGCAGGCTTTAATCTGACTATAGCCCTGCCCGTGGATGGCATGACTTCAGCTTCCCGCCCCCTCTCCCCATCTGCTTCTTGGAGCTTTCTTTGTTGAGTCTGAAGTTGGGCTAATGAGACCCAGCTTTAGAGGCCAAGCTAATGAGGCACTAGGTGGGCACCTCCCCCTCATGCATTTATTATGCACTAAACATTTGTGGCTGTCTGCTGAGTACTGTCTGGTGGTGGGAATCCATGCTGTGATGTCAAGTGGACATGGGATGTTGTGCTCAGCTGAGGCCTGGGTGTCACTGTGTCATCACATAGAGATTATTGCTCTGGAGGATAGGGACACTGCAGGGATTGAGTACAGGGGTGGAAGAGAACTACATCCAAGGGTGAGCATGGGGCAACCTTGTGAAGCTGAGCTCTGTCCTGCTATGAATCTGAGGTTGCAGGGGCACTAAAGTTCAACTGAGTCAGAGGAACTGCTGGGGGTGGTGGGTGTGGCTTTAGGACTACTAGGGAACCACAATCAAGAGAAGGTCCTAGAAGAGATGCTGCAGATTGGATCTGGAGGCTTTGGGCTGGATTGAGGTAGAGACCTGGAATTGGGGATTGGAATAAGGCAGTGTTCCTCTAATCTGTCCCCATCTGAGAAGGCTGGTTCCCATGTACACTTGACAGGAAAGATTGGGTCCGATTTGGGTGGAGTAGGGGACAGGTGCGGAGCCTGGGGTATTTGGCTGTGAGGAAGTGCTAGGAATCCAGGAAGTGGATTTAGGGGCCTGGTAGAGTGGTTTGGGGTCACTGGTATCTGTGTGTGGGTTTGTATGTGTGTTGGGGTCAGGGATGTCATACGAATGTTTTCTAAAGGGTTGGGTGCAATTAGAGGGACCACTTGTGGGAGTGTTGTGGTGAGGTTGTTGTGGCTGTGCACTGGGGCTTTGTGGCAAGCCTCAGAGTCATAGCCAGGGTCACAGGTGTGTTTGGGAGTCAGCCATGGTGGCATTGAGGGTATTGGATGAATAGCAGGGCAGCAACTCTGTGGGGACCCATTTCTCTGTGGGACAACTCTGCAAGCAGGTCCCTGGGCAAGAGGAATCTTTGAGGTCTGGGACCAGGAGGTTGAGTGGCAGGATGAGTGGGGGTGGTGCTGGATGGGAGATCAGTGGCTTTGCAGATCTTCAGAAGCATTACTTGATGTTGTCACCAGGAAAGTTGCAGAATGAAAGTTAACTTTTGGACAAATATGATTGGGATGTCCAATCAGGAGCAGCCTTTCATCACTGGAAAACACTGACTTTCTCTCCACTAAAGACAGGTGACACTCAGTGGCACTGAAGGAAGATGGACCATTGATCAGAATCATTGTTATGTGTGGGAGTCCAGTACTCCTGCTTCCTCTTCCATGGACCTGGAAGAGCTGGTCTCCACATCGAACCCCTGAATGCTTACGAAAGCGAAAGAACAGATGTGTGTGCAAGATGGAAGGGCTAGTAGTAAAACTCGGTGCTCTGGATTCTGACACATCTGAGTTCAAATCCACTCGGACCACTTCACTTAGAAACTGTGAGTCTATGTGGCTAAGCGTCAGCACCCTCACCTTCAGGATGGAAACTGTCTCTAATTCTTGACTTTTCAATCATGTGATATAGTGCCTGTCACAGATGGTTGGGATAGGTGCAGCTGAAATGACTGGAACGTCATGTGACCTAGAACGTGGGTTAATTTCCCAGGGGCTGAGGCCTGACAAGAGTCCCAGTGGAGAAAACAAGAGAAAGAGGAAGAGAGAGGGAGAAGGGAAGGGGTGGCTAGATAATGTCAGGGAGGTGGAGGGGAGAAGAGTGAGAACATTTTAAAAGATGGAACCAGGTTTGAGGAGTATGCGTCCTAAGGAAGCTGGACAGGGTGGCCATTCAGACTTAAGGCCTAGGTCAGACTGGCTGGGCGGGATTGTTGAGCAGCCTCTGCCTGCCCATCTTGCGTAGCCAAGTAAACATCTTCCTGGTCATGCTACTTTAGTTACTTAACTAGCCAGTAAAAGCAAAAGGCCAGGCAAGCGCAGGTCCCCGTGCACTTCTGTGAAGGACAGCACTACTTGGGGAATTTCTGAGGGTGGCCAAGAAGCAGCTCTTTCCCCTTCGAGTCTCTGCTCAACAGAGTTGGCTTCCTGCAGAGGCTTCCTCCGAGTCTGTGGAGCCACGGAAGACAGGGCCGAGGTGCTGCAACCAGGCGGTTAGGAGGTCTCTGTGTTGGGCATCTGTCTGCCTGAGTGCCTGCCTCTCTGTTGCTCTGAAGGAGGCAGGGGCTGGGCCTGCAGCTGCCTGGGCAGAGCTGCTCCTTCGAGGGACACACTGCTGGCTCCTCTCTCTGGTTACAGACTCACGACGACATCATGTCCACTGGTCTACAGCACACCTGACCTTCACAGCCAGCATGGGGCCTCACTGGGCCGAGTGGGGGAAGATCCCGGAAGTCTGACCATAAAGACAGAGTGGCTGGGGAGTGGGCGTGGCTGGAGATGGACTCTGAAGAAGTGTAGTGGAGCTTAGGTCAGGTCCACTTTGTCAGATAAAGCTGCATCTGAAGGGCCTGCATCTGAAGGGTCTGCATCCCAGGCTGTGTGGCAGGGTAGAGAGCAGCAGGGACTAAATGTCTCCTAGCTGTGGGGCAGGTTACAGACTCCAGCCCTGGGAGAAAGTGGGACAAGGTGCCAAGGGCACACATGACACAGGAGGGCAAGCTGGGAGTTCTATTAAGTTTCCAAGTGACAGAGATGTTGTAGAGAACTCAAAGATGAAGGAAATAACATTGAAGACCAAGGGGCAAGGTTTTACCTGTTTGTGGGGTTGGCCTCCTAGCTCCACAGGTGACGCAGCTGCTGGGAGGGGGAAAGCCTGGTGACCCACAGTCTGCCCTGGCTTGGCCCGAGCATGAAGTGGAGAGTTTAGTTAAGACTCCATATGAAAACGAGTTAATCGAGCATCCAAGGTCACAGTCAAACAATATCAACACAGAAGCTATGAACCTCCTGGAAGGAAGAGACCTGGATTCTGTTCCCAGCTCTACGGTGAACTTGGTGGTGAACTTAGACAAGTCCTCTCCTCTCTCTCATTTTCATCTGGGTCCTTTGTAAAACTGAGAGCCAGGCATTTTCAATCTGTTCAAATGGTGTCCTCCCCCATACCTTCTCAATAGAGTGCAGTGGGGTGGGACAGGGGAAACCCAGTGGTCTAGCCTGTCTTCTTTTGAAAGCCTGCTTCTAAATACTAGTTGGGGTTTGTAAATCAGCTCTTTTTGAGACTTGCTGTGTGCCGGGCACTGTGCTAAGCATTTGACAAATAGTAACTCTCTTAATTTTGAAAGCAGTATTGGGAGAGAAGCAGGGAGGCGGTGAGGGGGATGAACCTGTCACACAGAGGCCAGGTGATGATGCAGGGTCACACAGCCAGGTCTCCAGCCCAGACGGTGGGGACCTAGGATCCCAGTTGCTCTCCCTGGTCTCATGATGCCTGGGGTCCTTGGAGGTTGCAGAAAGAAGTGAAGAAAGTTGCTTGTTTTGTTGAGTGAAAGAAAGACCACTGGCCAGGAGCTTAGGACTCTGGGGGGTGTGGGGAGTGGGTGAGGACGACCCAATCAGTCTTTCTCTAGAGAATACCCTCTCTATTACAGGAGGACCAAACTCCTCCTCCTTGAAGCCTTCCCAGCTGGGACCTCTGAGGCCCAGGGGAGTGAAAGGTGAGTTTATAGGGGTGGCATGGCCTGCATGAATGCATAGGAATCCAATGCAGGAGTTTCTCTTCCAGGCACACACTCTAACCACCAAATTTATGTAAGCAGATAAAATGCAGGGGGTGTAATGTCAGATTAATGGATAAATAACCGTCCTGGGTTTTGGCACGGTGGCGGAGCGCGCCAGTGAGAAGCCTCATTATGTGCGGCTCTGCCTCGAAGAACAAGCCTCTCGCTGCCACCCCAGCACCGGGCCCGCGAACAGAGCATGAAATTGTTGGAAATGGCTCCCCTTCACCCTCAGAACAAAGATGTTTTCTCCAGCATAAATCGGCTCTCTCTCGGCGCGGGGGCCGGCGTTCCCACAAACGCAGCCTATGCTGCGCTAGCGGCCGGGGGAGGGGGCTGTGCGCCTGGGAACCAGGGCTTCCTGCCTGGCTGCTGCGGTGGCTCTGTCCCTGGGCCTCTGGGGACAAGGAGCGCACATCTGTAGTGATGTGGAACCTTGTGTGGACTGAGGTTGGAATTAGAGCTTGTGGAAAGGCAGTGAGGGTAGTGCTGGGCGATTTTTAACCTCTCCGAGTGCAGCATGTTCACAGGGAAGTGGAGCCATCCATGGTAGGGAGCAGAGATGGGTGGAGGATGAGTGACAGGTCACAGCAGTGCTAACAGCTGCCAGGCACGAGAGTGGGGGGTGGGGTGGGGGGTGGAGCCATAGTTACCACTCACCCCCCTCTCTCCCATCCAAGTCCTGGGCTTTCGGGACCGGAAGAGTCAGTCCCTTTTCTCTCTCTTCATTCTCTTTTTTCCTGGAGGTTGTTTGGGCAGTGAAAAGAGAACCTGATTCACGTCACTGCCTAGTGGTTGTTACCTTGGGCAAACTCCTTTACCTCTCCAAGCTTCACCCTTACTACCTGCTGTTTGAGAACAATAGGTCCACCTTTGAAGACTGGTTATAAAGAGCGATGTGCCAGGCACAAAGTGTGCTCCTTGGATAGTAATATTCTGTAACAGATGCTTAAGGAATCTAGCCCTGAGATATGGCAAGGGCAAGCCAGCTGCGCATGACCTTCAGGGTTTTCAACGGGAACTGCAACCCTTATGCTGGTGGGTGCTGGATGCATGCATGTATAGCATTCATAAACACCTACCCAGGCCCTTTTGGGAACACCCAGTGGGCTTCCATACTTCCTAGCACCTGGCCTTGTAGATAGAGGGTTCTATTTCCCTCTTCTTTCTCCTTCCTTTGTCCTTTCTCGATGACTCCATCCACTCTGAGGAGTTTCTTGCTGATCCGGCTTAGAGGTTGGGCAGAGAAAGGTTGAGGGAGTGTCCTAGACCTGAGCTTGGTCATATGAGGCCTGGGACTGGATCGTGGGATAGTGACCTTTGCTGCTGATGGAGCATTGGCTAGGTAGTGTATAAGGCATGTTCCAGGCACTGGGGACTCAAATGAAGTTCTCACTCTTGCAGAGTTTGCAGTCTTCTGGAGAAGGGCTGCTACTGAACAGACGCCTGGTGACAGACTTGGGGCTTTGCACTCACTGTATCTCATCCGCAGCACCAATGAACAGATTATGTCCACTCTGTCCCACACTGGCAGGTCTGGTGTGCCTTGTGTGTCCTCCAGGGATCCAGCAAGCCCTACCAGTACAGAACCCTTGGCATATATGAGGCGGCTTCAAGCTAGATTCCACCAGATTATTTTGCAATCATATAACTTTCTGGGGCTTCAGTTTCTTCCTGCTAAAGTTGGGTTAATAGTCACTCCACCACTCCGGGCTGGGTAGAAAGCCCTTATGCAGAGCCTGGCACGTGGAAGGGAGCTTCTTTCATGCTAGGTGTTGGGTCTTTGTGGGCTCATAAGACTCTCCTCCTTTGCAGCTTCCACCCAGGTCATTTCTTAGATCTGAGGAACACCTATCTGGGCTCTGGTAGGGCACACTTCCCAGAGAGCAGCTCCATCTCCCACCTGCCAGATCTTTGTTTAGCTCAGAATTAAAGACAAAGCAGAAAACACAAAACCTCTGTTCCATTGAAAGCAAGGGAACTGTCTGTCTTGTCAGCTCTGGAGTGATTCAGCAGGTCCAGGAAGCTGGTGATGGGCGAATCTGTCTGTGGGGCCTCCCTGAGGCATTTTCCATCACTGTCCTGTCTGTCATCATGGTTATCACATTTGCAGCCAGGTGCTGGGGAAGTGCTGTTGCTCCATTTTCCATGTTTGGAGGAGGAACATTTCCCATGTTCACCTACACACTCTGTTATAGCCCAGCTCCTAACAGCCCTCTGTAGCCCCTGCCTTGAGCCTCTGGGATGTCATTTACTGTTGGTGTGTTTGTCAGTGTTCCCACAGAGACCAGGAGCTTCGGAAGGCTTTGCTGGAGTCCAGGGGCCATGAAAGAGCTCAAGGCTTTCGGGACATAAGGATCAGAGTAAAGGCTTTCATGAAGTAATACCTACAGTGTGTAGCTTAGAAGTACAGGTTTGGCAAGTGAGTGGTGCTTATGCCTCCCGGTTTAAGGTAACAGATAACAAGAAGAATGGTGTTTATTTACCTGACCACCCCACATGGTGGTTCTTGCTTGTTCCATGGCCGCATATCATCTGATTCACACTAACAAAGCTCACAAGAGACTGACTTCGGTTGAAAACATGCCAGCTTATTAATGAGAAACCAGAGCCTATGCTCTCATGGGTTCCCTCCAAAGTCCAGAGAGCAAGACCATCAGGTGATGTTGATATTTGTTTTCACTAAAGGCAGGATAGGGAGGGGCCTGCTGGGGACATTGTGGATGGGTCCCAGGAGGAGGTTTCTGGACTATTTAGAGTCCCCTTCTGGAAAGAAGTCAAAGTGCTGCCTGTCACTCCTCCCCTCAGACCACATTGCTCACTGGGCTCTGTTTTCCATTCCATCTCCATTCCATCCCTCTCTTCTCTGTTCCCATCCCATCCCTGCCACCTGTGCTAGCTTGTGCCCTATACATGCATTGTTAGGGTGAAGCCTGAACTCTATATTTCATTGTATTTTTTTTTTTTTTAATTACAGTAGTGGGGATTGAACCAAGGGCTTCTCTTGTGTTAGGTAAGTGCTCTACCATCGAGTGGCACACCATTTCTAGAAATAATTCCTTTTAAGCTGGGTGGTGTTAACAGCCCATGCCTTTATCCCTGCCCCCTACCTTTTACTTAAATTAGAGCATTTTCCTCCAATGTTGGCCAGCCCCAGGTTTTCCTGTTCTTTCTTGATATTTTATATTTTCTAGTTAATATGAATACATATAATTATACGTTACTTGCAGGATTTAATGTCATTTTCCAAAAACTCAGCCAAGTTTAATTTTTGAGGCAGGGGATTACTTTGTAGCCCAGGATGGCCTTGAACTCAAGATTGTCCTGCCTCAACTTCTTGAAGGCTGTAATTGTAGGTGTGTACTACCATGCCCAGGTAGAGATTTAGTTTTCTGCATGCAAATAAGCACACAGAAGGGGACAGTTACTGTGCTGTATCAGTGAACAAAGATATGGACAGATTTATGAGTGATGGACAGTCTCACTCATCAAAAAAAAAAAAGAGAGAAAATACAAAAAAGAGAGAAATACACAGAGAGAGCAAGAACCTGAGAGAGTGGGGAGGAGGGAAAGGAAGGGGAGAAGAGGGGAGGAAGAAAAGGAGAAGGAAGGGGACAGAGGGAGGGGGAGACAGCCCTGAGAAATACTGCAGAGTTCTGGGTTACTATCGTCTTTACACTTTTTGGGTAGTAAATTATTAGAACTGACAGCTCAAAAGTAGATTGTATTGGATTATGTGGCCCAGGGTACGGCACTGTGGTTATGTAAAGACACATGCTCATGTCCTCGTGGGTTGTCTGAACTTTGAGGCCCAGTCTCCAGCTCCACCTGTGAGGTCCCGGCTGCTCAGTCCTCCTCAGACAAATCCTGTCTTTCAAATGAGCGCCAACCAGTGTAGTTTCTGTGCCCAGGCTTCCCCAGGATAGCTGTGCCCTCTTTATTTCTAGTCTTGGTTCTTCTCATAGTTCCCTGCGCTTTTCTGAGCGGACGGTGATCAACTGGGTCTCTTTCTGGAGTCTTCCTTGGGAAACACGGATCCTGTCTTTGAATTATTCCAGTACTTTTACTTCTCCGTGGTATCATCCCTATTAAAAAAAAAGTCCCCCACTCATTGCCCCGTGGCCTGCATAAATGTAGTAGATGGTCTTGTTGTTCCAAACCTGTGCTGCTTTTCGCTGTGTGAGAATTTCTAGGCTGCTGGATGATGTCACCCGTGGCTATGTGGCTTGCCATGCCCCTGAGAGGAGAGTGGATGGAAGTAGACTGTTTCCCCTCTGCACCAATGCTCCTGTTCCTGGGAGGTGCCCATGGCTCTGCCATGCTTAGTTGTTATTTCACCATCAGAGACAGGGGGTTGGGGGGGTGGGAGTGGGATGGTGGGGAGGAGGCGGGCTTGGGGCTGGGGGAGGGACCCTGTTGCCTTGGCCTGGGTCCTGGAATGAAGATTGTCTGGGACAGGGCTTCAGCCATAAACACACAGTGGGAGAGGGAAATGGGGTTTGGTTGATTTAAGTCACTGAAATTTTGGGGTTGTTGGTTATGACATTGTATCTTAGCTTGAACTGACTAATACATTTAAAAATATTTTTGTTTGCACATATACACCCACATACATGTC
The DNA here is from genome assembly GCF_008632895.1 of Mastomys coucha. Classification (NCBI taxonomy): domain Eukaryota; kingdom Metazoa; phylum Chordata; class Mammalia; order Rodentia; family Muridae; genus Mastomys; species Mastomys coucha. The sequence goes on from NW_022196915.1 coordinate 21,608,344, forward strand.
TTCCAATAGTGGTTCTATCAGAACCATAGAGAATATTTGATTTTGAACACTACTACTCAATAAATGCAATATATTTTGATTTTAAAAATGACTGGTAGCATTTTGCTTTTGCAAAATCTTGTGCTTTGTTTTTTTTGACTTTATATATATATATTTGTGTGTGTGTGTGTGTGTGTGTGTGTGTGTATGTGCAAGTGATGGGGTATATGTGGAACTCAGAAGATAACTTGTGGAGTCTGTTCTCTTACACTCTGTGGGTCCCAGGGATCAAACTCAGGTTGTCAAGGTTGGTGGCAAACCCTGTAACTCTTTCAGCCACTTCACAGGCCTTTTTCTCATGCTTTACATGTGCCACTATTTTAGGATTAGATGGCCCTTTGAAGTGGACACGTTTTTAAACACATAGACTGTAGGTGACATATCTGGTTCCTTACCTTTGCTTTCCTGCTGTTCCCTCCGGCGTTTCTGGGGTTTAGCAGCCTCACTGGGGTGGGAAGCTGATTATGGTGGGGGTCACTCTGACCAGGACCTGTTGGAAGGCTGCCTGTAGGGAAGCTGACTATGGTGGGGGGTCACTCTGACCAGGACCCGTTGGAAGGCTGCCTGTTGCCGGCATGGAGCATGTTCCTACTCGCTGGCTCAGGTGCCGCTGTGGGGGCTGTTTGTTTCAGTGGGTTGCAGACTGTCCTAATTGGATTATGGGGAGAAAGTCCTTGGCATCTCTCTCCTGCTCTTTATCTTCCTGGGGACAATCCTTTTAGATGTCTGGAGCTGACACTCATGTCACCTTCACACTCAGCCCCTTTCCTGGTTCTCTCTGGGTCCCTCAGCTGTGCCTTGTGATTGGTATTGGTGTTGTGTATATATGGCTGGCTTTGTCCTTCCAATCCTGCCCCATGGTACCACTGTCCTTCCTGAATACCTATCCTAAGAAAAGAGCTCAGCTTTCAGCTGACATTTGATATGAAAAGTGAGTGCCTTGTCTTTTATGGCTTGGCTGTGGTACTGTTAAGTGCCTAGTGGTAGCCACACCATGAGTCTACTGTCTCCTATTAAGTTTAGTGGCGACCGAACCCAAGCCTGTTTTTCTACAACTTCTCCTTGAGTCTACTTCCTGTTCTTTGGTCTGGCTTTCCACCTGTCTCTGTTTGTGGGCCTGTGTACCAGAGGCTTTCCACAGACATCTCTGGCCTGGCCTGGTATGGGAGTTCTGGTGAAGGGAAGCAAGCACGGGCAGGGAGGAGAAGTCGCTTCCGCAGTTTCTGCTGCTGCAGTTGGCTTCACCTCCATCTCTGCTGTTCTTTCCAGGTTACTCGGTTACTCTGCACTGCCCTGCACTGAGTTGGGTCGGGCTGGGCCAACAAGAGGCTGACTAGCCAGTGAGGAGTGCAGCGGATCCCAAGTGTTATAGCTCTTAGAACAAAAGGCTCAGATGACAGAGTAGTTCTCGAACACCTTTAATTCCCTGGATAGGATTTATATACAGTTTGGGAGGGATTCAGGGTTCGACAGCAGGTACTTCTCATTGGTTTGGACTGAGAGCTTGGGGAAACCTTATTTACATGTAGAAAGGCTTGGTGCTGCTAATCTGTGACCAATATCACACACCTCTCCTGTGGAGGGGAGGTTGTGGGGGCTGTAACTGCAACAGGAGCCAGGGGCCCAGGAGGCATGGTTGAACACCTTCCATCCCATGGAGGCAGAAATTCCCATCCACTGGGTCTTCGCAGTTCCAGACCTCTTGCTCGACTGGGACCAGGTTGCTTGCACAGCCTATCGCCCCCACATCTGTTGGGTGCTATGTTGCTCAGTAAGGCCTACTGTAGGCACCTTTTTGGATACTCAATCCTGTGATAATCATCTGTGCAATGGGGTCATTAGTAATCAATGCCCTCTCCCAAATCATTCATAACAGACATTCCTTTTTATGTTTACTTATTCGCTTTACATTCCAATCACAGCCCCCCTTCCTCTCATTCCTCTCTCCTCTCAGTCTCCCCCAACAATCCTTTCTCTTCCTCCCCCTTCTTTTCTGAGAAGGGGAGGCTCCCCCTGGGAACAGGATCCACAGGCAGGCCACATAGTCAGGGACGGCCCGCTCTGCAGTTGCTGAGGGACCCACATGAAGACCAAGCTGCACATCTGCTACATGTGTGTGGGGGTGGGGTGGGGCGGGTAGGTTGGCCCATCATAAGAGCATTTTTGAGCCTAGAGCCCTGAGACCTATCACTAGGAAAACTTTGTCAGTTGTTAGGAACCATCCTAGTTTGGGCCTTGTTATTCTGTTTCTGGATCCACCCAGTTGTCCTCACAGCCAGCTCACATCAGATGGGACTATGTCCATCCCTTGCTGGCGTCCAATCTACATCAGTGTGTGAAAATGCCCGTTCTGCAGGTGAATTAATCCATATTTGTCAAGAAACAGATCATCCCTTCCCAAGGCCACTGAGAAGAGTGAGAAGGAAAGGAATTAACTATGAATAGGGAGGCTCTGAGAGATGGGCAGGTGCAGAGAGCAAAACTGTCTCTAGGTCTGAGGAGCAGGGCTGCTGGGCAAGGCAGGGGTTGAGCTGAAGAGGGGCTGTCATAGGCAGGGGAGTGCATAGACTGGACAACTAGGTTAGGCTGTGAGTGCAAGGGATCTATAAAAGTGCCCCCTAATCTGTGTGGTGTGTGATTCTCCCTTATTACTGTCCTAAATAGCTTCGTGCATCAGACATGTGTTTTGAGTGGATCAGAAAGAGAGCTTCTGTTTTCACTTGTGGATGCTCCTCTTAACAGGGTAAGCTTAGCTGGAGTCATAGTGTATGATGACATTTACATTGCCTTTGACAATTAAATGCCCCAGGAAACTAGCTAGTTCATTCTGGAAGGCAGCAGAGGCCATTCCCTGACCAGAGATGCAGCCTTGGGATGACAAGAGGTGGAAGAAGCTGCCTGAGCTCTAGGGGTGGGAACTGTGAGTGGGTGCCACAGAGCCATCTGTCTACTTAGGTCTGTTGTGGGAAGACACACAGACAAGACTCAGACACACCTGTAGGGTTAGATGGGCTTAGCCAGCTGTGAAGAGATCTACAGGGTCTGACTCTCTCCCACATTTAAAAGAAAGAAGGGCGTTATAATCTGAATGGCCCTGTCTTCTCCTGGAGCCACTGCATAGACAGGATGGTGTGACTCTTAAGGACATTTCCTTAAGAGCAAGTGTGTTTGGTGTTGGGCAAGGGCAGGTGAGGCCCAGTGAATCTGCACAGGCAAGTGGACACAGCCTCTCTAGCTGTGTGTTCTGCTACAGTTGCCCAGTGCCTTCAAGGTGGATTCCTATAGGAACAATGCATGGTATACCCTGAGATCTACAGGAGAGTCTCAGTGCAGGTGGTTCTGAACCTCTCTGAGGTTCAGGGTGGGAAAAGTGGTATGAGAATTTGTGATTGCTGGAGGAGGATGGGGTCCTGAGCCACAACAAGGTGTGCAGGGCCTGGTGAGGTATGTCCGTGGTTTTGGGGGAGTTTAGCCAACTTAGAATGAAGGCTTCCATTTCCTTGCAGGGCCACCCTGCCTTCTTCCCTTTTGCTGTTGGCTCTAGGCCTGGCCTGTTGTTTGTGCTACAGTGTGGATAGTGTCTGGAGAAGGCTAAGGGATCTCGAGGTCTGATTCAGGTGTGTGTGTGTGTGTGTGTGTTTCTTGGTCTTAGAGGAAGGAGAGTTAGGGGTGTGCTTGGAAAGGTAGCTCATAGCTCTGTGTAGGGAAGTGCTTTGCACCATAGAATACAGGCCATAAATAATGCATCTGCCACAGAACTGTGCCCCAGGAAGCCCAACTTCCCTGCACATACTCAGAAGCACATTTCAATGCAGAAGCCACAGGAAGAGCATCCTCATCTCTATCTTTTATCATCAGTTTCCAATCAAGAATCACAGCAGCCCATGTCCTGGGGCTCCAGCCTGCTGCCTGTGGGAAAAACAGTTCTCTAGAGAGTGTGCTGCTGAGCTGAGCTGAGCTGAGCTGAGCTGAGCTGAGCTGGGAGATGCATTGTCTCTGCAGCCAGTCTTTGGAGCTGGCCACATGCAGATGAGCAGCTTTTCTTGGGGGAAAAGACAGAACTGTCAGCTGGGCTAGTCTGATGTCCCTTGTTTCTATAGCTACAGTAAATGTAATTACCAAAGAGTAACCCTTTGCGGGTTTCCCTGTAACCTCAGATAGCTAATGACATTTACTGGATTTCTAGCAATCGGGGACAAAATGCTCATTTTGAATTTAACACGAGTAATGCCATTTTCCATCTTAGTTAAGTACTTTGTGTCATAAAAGAGTTATCTGTACAGCGCCCTTGGTTCTGTCAGTAAACATATTACAAATATTATCACCACTTATTTTCTGGATGAAAGATATGGTGAAGCCCCCAAAGACATGGCTCCTCCTTTGCATTTGTGGCTTTGCTTGGAGACTCAGCAAATCCAGCATGAAATCCTCACAGAAGGAATTTAGACCATGCACGGGCATCACACATGCACCAGGGACCCCTGAAGGTAGTAACATTCTTAGGGGATACAAGCGATGTAAATGCATTCTTCCTCCAGGACACCACCACAGAAGGCATTAGGAGATGTCATCTGCCTGCTGACAAAGGTGATGGATGCTAAGTGTCTTTGGTCTAGAAAAATGGTAGTCACTGACTACAACTTGTTGGGGAAGACATGTTCCCTCTGTTCCTGGAGATATGGAATTTGCACACCATAGTAGTGTTTGTGTCAGACCACATATTTATTCACATGCACTAAGGATCCATCCCTACAGATTTGTAAATAACCATCATGGTGCGGCATGATGTGTGCATTTGTAGAGGGATGTATCAAAGCTGCTGGAGTCGGGGAAGCAGTGTGGGGCATGAACGGCCTAGGTGAGTCTCAGAAGGCCTCTGGGAATGTAAGATTTGGTCAGCATCTGAGACAGTGGTTCTCAACCTCTGGGCTGTGAATCCTTTGGGGGTTGAACAACCCCTTCACAGGGCTCACATAAGACCATAAGTAAAGACAGATATTTACATTATGATTCATAACAGTAGCAAAATTATAGTTATGAAGTAGCAATGAAAAGAATTTTATGATTGGGATTCACTGCAACATGAGGATTAAAGGGTCGTAGTATTAGGAAGGTTGAGAACCAGTGATCTAAGAGGATATGAGTGACTTGAACATCCTGGGGCTGAAGGGAGAGGTGCAGAATGGTTGTGAACTTAAAGTTCTTCTAGGACCAAATCTAAGTTTCAATTAGGATAGTGGTCTGTGGTTGCCCTGTTTGCTTCCGAGGTCCCAGGAGCAGAAGGGTCCTGGCAGGCCTGGCGTCCAGCTGGAGATGCATCTAGCTCAGACTCTGTTGCTCAGTACTAGATTTCAGGTGTGGCCAGAGTCTGAACTTCATGTATACAATGAGGACAGGCAGACAGACAGACACACTCCCTCAAGGGACAATAAGAAGACAATGCATCCCAATGCAGGTGCCTTGCCCAGCACAGTTTCCCCCAGTCCTGGTGGTTTCCTTGAGTGAACACAAAAGCATCCAGGCTCTGGAGGGCCTCTTTTGGTCTGGCCACTGCTGTGACATCTGCTAATAGTCGAGAGACAAATTCTAAAGGGCTAGGGAGCCCAGAGGTCCACACACCCGGTATCAGGATGCTCACAGCTAACAACACTCCTGTCTGGCTCAGAGTTGGGCACTGATGGGGATTTATTGAGGTGACCTGAGCCGAGAGATGTCTGGGAAGTTCTATAGACTGCATGTTTTTGTGAATGAGGACTCTGTGCCCAGGTAGTCCTCAGCCTTCTCCATGGGGTAAGGTGGAGGTGGCAAAGGTGACTGGATGCTGGCAGGAGTTCCTTAGCAGATGGAGCCGTAGTCATTTGAAGCCACTGCCTGTGGCATCTGCTGGCTGTGCAGGCATGCCTCATGAGATATTGGGTGCATTTAATCAACAAGGACAGGTATTCTCTATAGCCTACTGGTGAGTGGTCCCCTTTATTAGATCCCCAGGCCCAGGGATTCATTTTTTGGGGGGGGTTCAGAAGTGAGGTCTAGATTGAAGCCAGATGTTTGAGGCCCTAGAGCCCCTGATCAAGGGAGGGGGGCAGCTCTGTCTAGGAGCCTCTCTATCAATTTTAACTTTTTTCCTTTACCAAGCTCAGGCCGACCTGGTTTATGTTCTTAAGTGCTCAGTCTTGCTGGGGCTTCCAGAGAGACATGTGCCGATCAGTCAACCTTGGAAGGTGTGGGGAGGGTTTGATTGTCAGCACCATATTCCAGCCCTGTCTCCTGGAGACTAAAGAATGTCACCAGCAACTCCTCCCTGTGATACAGAAGGCCTGGTATGATTGGGCTCATGCTGGTCCTTTCAGTTTGCTTGGGCTGGGCTTTGTGTGAGAGCCACTGTGACCAGTGTGTGTGTCCCTAGCTTAGCAGCCCTCCCTGAGGCCTTTGGCCTTTGGAGGCCCCACCTGTGCCTCTCTTTCTTCTGCCTAGTGCCACTTGTTCACATACTCTCTAATGGCTTGTCCCTCTCAACCTCAGACTCAGTACTTCCCAGCATTGTTTAGAGGTAGGCCAAACCCTAGAGAAGCTCTTAGGGCCGAGTTGCCATTCATTGCTTTTCTTTTCTTTTTTTTTTTTTTTTATTAGAAGCCTCAGAAGACTCTCTCCTTGTCCTGCTATCCTTGGAGATAATGTGAAACCAAACTTAGCATTTTAAGGTATTCTGTTTTTCTCTGTGGTGAAGAGATTGAACGGTTATCCATCTATTCACCTATCATCTATATCCCATCAACTCATCCATTCAGTCATATATGTTTCTACTTAATTATTCCTCTACCCATACACTCAACCATCCTTTGACCAATTCACCATCATCTGTCCACTTACCTACTGCCCATCCATCTGCCTTTCTACCCACCTAGGATACACTATCTATTCCTCCACCTGTCTGTCCATCCATCTGACCATAAGTCTACCTTGTCATCTCTCCCTCTATTTAGTGATTCCTGTAGTATTCCAGAAATAGTACCAGATATCAGAGACCTAAAAAATAGATGAGACCCATCTTTAGTTGCATAGGCGATTATAGAGGAGATCAGCCGATCCATCACAGTGATTGTTACTGAAGGTGGTGTGATCTGGCATGGAGAGAAGGGCAGGTGGGAGCTAGAACTGATGGGTGGAGACCTTCCATGGAATATGGTTTTGGAGAGGTTGTTGCAGCCAAAACACTAGGTCTGGAGTAAATGTTCAGGGTACATTATTGGACAATGTAGTATTCTTATATAGAAATAGAGCTGGGTCCTGGGCAATGGGGAAGTCAGGAGCTGGTTTGAGGAGATGCTAGACAATCAGCAGAGGTGGGTGCTGGTGGAGGAGATGGATCAGTGACCTCGTGTAGCTGAGAAAATCCTTGCGCTTCTTTTGGGGTCATACTCCTCTGTACTGTGAGCTGGTATGCCAGGTTTATGGTGGCTGAAAGCCTGCTGATGTCATTGTCAGGAGCTCCTCTTGCCTGTCTTTCCTGGGCTGGAATTATCTCAGGCACTAGACACACTACCCCTGGAGAGAACCCAGGACAGAGCAAGGTGAGGTCTTCTCCACACCAGGCCCCAGGGAGCCTAGGAGGCCTGTGACTTTTCAGGTCCCTTTGGTTATGGAGGGGGCAGACTATACACTTATCCCTCTAGGCTGCTCCCAAGCCCTGGCTAGAGAGGTCTGGGATAGTGCAGACTCTGATTATTAGCCTCCAGAGGAGTTATCTCTTCTGCCCTATGGATCCCAAGAAAGGCAGAGCTGAGAAGTATCTGCACTTCAGTGTTTCTCCCTGGTCCTCACTTGCCTCAGCCCCTAGAACATTGGTGCTCTCTCTCTCTCTCTCTCTGTCTCTCTCTCTCTCTCTCTCTGTCTCTCTGTCTCTCTCTGTCTCTGTCTCTGTCTCTCTCTCTGTCTCTGTCTCTCTCTCTGTCTCTCTCTCTCTCCTCTCTCTCTCTCCCTCTCTCTCTCTCTCTCTCTCTCTTTCTCTCTGGGCTAATTCAGTACTTGTGGTTACTTCAAGGACCAAGAGCAATACCTACCTACCCCTTGGGACAATACCATTGGGGGATGGATCATTTAGGCTTAAGCTCTTCTGATTTGCAGAGGCCACCTAAGGGAAGGGGCCTTAAGCATCATGTACAGGCTAATTAGGTATAATAGAGTAAAGCTAATGACAGTGAAGACTGTGGTGAGAATAATAAGCCTTGGCAACAGCTGACATTCTGAGACGAAAATGTTTCCCTGCTTGGGTAGGGCAGGTGCTGGGGACAGCCATGAGTGGGATTCCGACTTTCCCAGAGCCCTGGGTACTAGGTTGTCTCTGGACTCCTTACCCCTAAGGGTTGTGGTACCAGCTTGGGACTAGTATGTAGGTGATGTTTCCTGTTCTCTCTCTCTGGTTGCACACTGGAAAAGAGTTGCCAGCTAGGGGAGATGGACACAGGCCTGACAGGAAAGGAAGCCTGGGGCTCTGTGCCAGATCAGGTTTCTAATGCCTGAGGTCCCCTGCCTTCTCCTTGGGTGGGTGAGAAAGAAAAAAATGAAAACCCTGAATCAATGAGACAGGGGTCTAATTACTGTGGGTAACACCAATGCTCCAGTTTTGGACCCTGGCGCTCCCTTTAATTTGGGGTCTTTAAATATTTACCTGCAATGGAGGGGAAGAAAATCTTTTGGGCTCCAAGACTATCTGGCAGCAATGTGCTGAGAAATTCATTAAGCCACAGTTAATTAGGGGATGAAAGATACATATATAGCTCATTAGTTCAACCCACATAATTTACATCTCTGAGGATACTTGAGTACTATCTCAGCTCTAGCTCTCCAAAAAAACTTCCCGTGTCTTTAAATGCAGCATCTCATGTGACTGCCTCTGGGGCCTGTGGGATAAGCGAAGTGGTGGTGGCTGCCACACGTCTGTCATCCCTGTGTCTGTCCAGGGCAACGGGGATTAGGGCCTCTCAGCCTGTCCTGTTTCCTGCCAGAGCTAGTGGTGTCTGGATTGGCTGTGCTCCTGCTGCTGGGCATGATTAGGGAGGGAGGAAACATCCCCCCTTGCCACTGCATCGCTTAGCATAACAGTGGATGTCTGAGCAGGCTTTAAGCTCTATCCAATCCGATTCCTTGACTGAGGGCATTATCCTTGATTTAATCTGTAGCACACAGAGAAATCATGACTGAAAAGTCAGATTTATGAGTCTCTTACCATACAAGAGTTCCCATTCTGGGCCTCTGAGGTGGGTAAGTGGGAGACTTGGCTTTGTCAAGCACAGCCCAGGACCCCCAGCTATGCTTCTTCCACACACCACCCCCACCAATTAGAGTTCACTGATCATTGTGTGGGTGTAATTCCAGGCCCTGCTATCAACCCTCACTCAGCTTGGAAAGAGAGATGGGAAGTAGGTGTGTGTACTCCTGTGCACATATGTATGTGGATATATACATAAGCATGTATGTGTACAGGTGTAATAAATAGACATGCCTCTGCATATCTGTATTCAGGTATGCATAGAAGGATGGCAGTAAGCCTGATGGAAAGTTGGGTTAAATATCTCAAAGAGTTGGTGTGGCCTTTCTCAACCCACATCTGTCCCTTTTTAGTATTAGGGGCTGCCATGGACAGAAGGTGACCCAGATGTGGCTGGCAGGTGTGAATCCCACCTCTGCTAATAAGTAGTTGGGCTACTGCTAATAAGCAGTCCTGGCTCAGAGGCTCCTTTTGAGAGACAGGAGGGATGCACTTACTTCCTCTTAGGGCTCGAGGAGAGCAGGCTGCCCTTCACTGCTATCTTTGTCATGCTACTTTTCTGAGCCTCAGTTTCCCCATATGTTAACTGAAGTTAACACTGCTGAGCTCACAGGGTAGTAGCTGGGGCTGAGTGCCTGTTGGTAGCTGGCACACAGGATCTCTGACTGAAGAGCTTTGTGCTATGTAGGTGAATAGGGAAGGTGAGCAAGCCTGGCCGTGTTGGGATCCTCAGGGGTGGCCGTGGTAGAGGTTAAGAATAATTGGACACACAGAGGTTCTAGCTGAGGACTTCTGGCCCTATCCAGGCCTCCTCCGGAGGAGACCTACCTGGCCTGATGACGCTGCCTACCAGAGTCAATTACCATGTGTCACTTACAAATAAAAAGACATTAATAAAGTGTTTCTGTTCTTTAAAAATAATGAAGGCTCCATGTTATGCTGAGAGGAGCTTGGCAGTGGGGGATGGGGAACATGGAGGCTGGTCCCCTTGCTTGGGTCAGGCCCTTTTGATATGGTGGCAGCAGCAGTAGCAAGGAAGAATGGACTGAGTAGTGAGCTGAGGTTGCACTGTTTGCTGGCCTTGCACCCATGTCTTCACCCCAGCCCTGGTAAGTGGGTGCTATTACACTCATCAGTGTACAGGGAACTCAAGCCAGACCCAGGCAGGGCTGGGAGAGGGGCGTTGCATAAGGCGTTGGTGGAGAGAAGGTGTCCATCAATGCTTAGCAGCAGATGCATCCCGCCCCTCCCCCAACACTTAGTACTGTGACTGTGGGTAAATGACCTTTGTGTGCCCGAGTGTGCTGACCTTGTGTGCCCGAGTGTGCTCGCAGAGTGTTGCTTGGTAGGGATGTAGTGAATTCTGAAGGAAGAGCCTAGACTGGTGTCTGGGGTACTTTGACTGTTGGGAAGTGTTCTAATTAGGGTTCCTATTGCTGCGTTGAAATGTCATGACGAAAGCAACTTGGGGAGGATGGGTTTGTTTGGCTTAAGCTTCCCCATCACTGTTAATCTCTGAAGGAAGTCAGGACAGGAACCTGGAGGCAGGAGCTGTTGCAGAGGCCACGGAGTGAGTGCTGTTTACTGGTTTGCTCAGTCTGTTTTCATATAGAATCCAGGGCCACCAGCCCAGGGATGGCACCATCTACAATATTCTGGGCCCTTGCATACGAATCACTAATTAGGGAAATGCCCTATAGGCTTACCTACAGCCTGATCTTCTAGAAGCATTTTCTCCACTGAGGCTCCCTCCTCTCCAATGACTCTAGTTTGTGTCAGGTTGACATAATAGTAGCCAGCCCAGGAAGGGTGGGGAGAGGAGGCTGGTGCTGATGTCTGGGAACTGGAAAATCTAGGTATGTCAGGTCCACCGCTTCCCCTGCACATGGCTTCCTGGGCTGGGTTTTTGCTTTGTCAGCTACATTATAATTGTCAGCTTGCAGGAGCCCTCTAGGCGGGCCTGAACAGGACAAGGCTTCCCTTGGGGCACCTCTCCTCCAGTAGGTATCAATCCAGATCTCTTTTCCCTCCTGGATCTCCTGCCCAAGGTCCCTGAGGTTTAGATGAAGAAGCACTCTCCCTGTCCCCACCCTCAGCCTCCATGCCCTTCTCAGCATCATGGGAGTATTTTTTTTTTTTTTTTTTTTTGGTAACTAGATAGGTACTTGGTTTATTTGTTAATGCATGTTCACTTTTAATTGACACATATTAATTGTATATACTTATGGATGTATAATAGTCTGCTTTATTACACTATGACAAGTAACTGCAAAAAACACCTTGAAGGGGGAGGATTTGTTTATTTAGCTCATCCTTTTCTTTCATGTGTGTCATGAGGCAGAGCATCCTGGTGAAGGGAGTGTATAACGGGGGCTACTCACTTCACAGTGCATAGAAGACCAGAGAGAGACAGGAAAGGACATAGGACAAGGTACATCCTCCAACCGCCTACCCTAGTGGCCTCTGCCTCTAAGGAGGCCTCACCTTCTAACTTTGCTACTACCTCTCAATAATGACTTCAAATTATGAGTTCATGAATAGACTAATCCATTCATGGAGTCAGAGCCTTCAGGTCCAACCACTTCTCCATGAGCTGGCAACTAAGCATAGGCCTGTGGGGAATAGTTCACATATAAATCATAATAACGAGGGACACTGTAACATTTCTACACAGGGAGGCAATGTGTAATGATCAGTGGAGTAATTGGCATACACAGCCACTTCAAGTATTTAAAATCTTTCTATATAGGGGATATTTATTTATTTTTCCCAGCTAGCTATGCCGAAACACTCAACTGTTGCCAACCGTAGTTATCAAAGTGGGCCATTTATGACAAACATTGTGCAATCCAAAGTGCCATTCCTTTGGTCTGTCATTGTCCTCTTCTCCCCTGATGTTTGTATGAACTGTCCTTTTTGCCTGGAGCTTGACTCTATTCTGGACTTGGTGAATCCAGCCTAGCCTTCAGAAGGCTTCATTCATGGTTTAGTAGACCCCTTCCCCACCCCGCCCCAGGAAGACTTACCATTTACATCAGACTCCCAGGTCCTGGTATTGGACTGATATAGTAGGTGCTCAGTGAAAATGTATGTCACCTCATGGGGGTTGGGACTGCCAAGGCTTTCAGAATGAGTGTCGGCAAGCAGGCATGGGTGTTCCTCTTCAGAATCTGCTAAATCCAGTAAGCCACCTTGGGGGCCAGCCACCTGCCCTCAAACTCCTTTTGGCCAAGGCCTGCTAGAGGCAGCCACTAGAAGTTTGTGGCAGTTGGACTTAGACAGGAGCTTGTACTTGAGCACTTAGGAGTAATGAATTGTACTGTGGCACTGAGACTCACTCGCATTATTTACTGATGAGAAAATTAAAGATCTATTGATATTCTCATAATTAATTGGACAAAAATGTGGAAATAACTGTATGCGCTCAGTCTGTGATGAAGTCAGTGATCCTAATTCCTTCCATGGTCATATGAGAAGGAGGAAGGTCCTAGTTGAGGAAACTATGCTGGCCAAGGCCTGGAGGTTCTAGTTGTCTGTTGAGGGTATAGACTGGTGGTGCTGGTCTATCCAGACCTTTGCCAGAGGGTTGTGCTTGTGTCTAGGCTGTGGGAGGTATTTAAGGATGGCTTACTCTTAGGCTGCTAGGGACAGAAGGGGTCAGAGAGGGCAGAGCTTTATTACAGAGGGGCTGGGATGGAGGCTAGAATTAGCAATGGGGACAAAGTTCCACGGCAGGGAACACTACCCAGGGAGAGGCAAATGAAGTAGCTGGGAAAGATTTAGGTACAGTGTACTTAAAGACTAGGCAAAGGTTCTCAACCTGTGGGTCACAACCCCTTTGGCAAACTTCTGTATCTCCAAAAATATTTATGTTATGATTCACGGAAATATTTTAGCAGTAGCAAAATTACAGTTATGAAGTAGCAATGAAAATAAATTTATGGTTGGGGGTCAGCACAGTCAAAGGAGCTGTATTAAAGGGTCACAGCATTAGGAAGCTTGAGAAGCACTGGGGTAGAGGATGCCGGGAATTCAGAGTCAAGCATGAGGGAGGTGCAGTTGATGGCTCGGCCTGTGGGCAATAAGGGCCTTGGTCTTGAGCACAGGCTCAGTGTCAGGCTATCTTCACTTGGTGAAGAGACAGATGGGGCCTTCTGATGGGTCCTGATTCAGTCTGCTAAGTCATGTTTCAAGGTACCCCCGGAAAGAATGGCCGACTGTCTCTTGCAGTGTGTAGCCTTGCACAGATCCCTCCTGTCACTGTTGGGGGTCCCGGATGCTAGTCTAGGCACCCGTCCTCTTGCCTTCTGAGGACAGGGATGTGGCAGGTCTCAGGTGAGATATCAATTGGCAGCAACCTTGGTGCTCCCTCTGAACAGTGCATTCCTGTATTTACCCTGGTGTATCTGCAGTTGCTTCATTGCATGCTGATGAGTAGGGAATCCAACCCCACATGGCCTATAGCTGACTTGAGAGCACTTCCTCAGACACTGTGGCCACTGTGGGGACTTTTCAACTCAGTAGCACATTCTATAGACGGGTAGTAGTTTTTCCCCCTCTGCTTTTCTGTCCTCACAAGGGCTGATCTTCCTGCTGAGGGAGGTGGGCCCTAGGGCAGTCTTTCCTTGTAGCTTATACACCAGGCCCAAGGTCTTGCTGGGAGTCTGTTTTTACCTCATTGCCTCTGCCTCCGTGTCCTCTTTGCTTTCCTCCCTGCTCTGGGTACCTGTGTCTCTTGGGGCATCAGTAGGGTATTGGTACAAGGGAAGAGACACTCCATTTTTAAACTGCAGATGACCTTGGGGCCTTGGTGTACATAGCACAGCCTCAGGTAAAGTTCCAGCTTGCAGAAGATTCATGTTCCATTGATGTAGTGTGCTGGGTGGGGGAGAAGTCCAGAATGGAGGCCATAGGACTTAGACCCACCCATGGGTTTCAAGCACAGTAGCTCTGTCTAAGCCTCACTTGCCTTATGTGTGAGTAGGATCAATTCATTTCCCAAGGCTTCTATAGCCAGCCACCACAGACTGGGTGGTAAGCAGCAGACATTTAGCTTCTCCTCATCCTTGGGGAAGGTAGTCCTAGAACTGGGCTTCTCTTTGGCATCTGTTCCTGGCTGTGGATGCTATCTTTTCACCAAGTTGTTACTGGGTCAGTCCTCTGTGTCTGTGCCCAAATAATGATGCCACTCGTCTTGGATTAGGCCCCTTCGTTGTCTCATTTTTACCTGGTCAACCCTATAAAACCCTGTAGCCTCATTCTGGGATGCCGGGTGTTAGCACTTCAAAAGGCACTTTCTGGGAGGGAGTACAGTTCATCCCTTAACAAGAGATAATTTTGCTTCATCACTGCATTATAGGGAGGGGATGGCACTGTGTCATGACACAGCCTCTGGCCCAGAAGTTTCCACAGCTGGTGGACTCTAAGGAAAGGAAAGGAAAGGCAGACAGACACCAGTGCCATTTTGCCATTATGTGGCATTAAACATTCTTCATGAATATTCATGCTTTATCATCTCAGTGGGTGTGTCCCAGTAGTGTTGGCCTTGCCTGGCCTCCAGAGCACTAACATGCTACCCCTTCCTCAACCTTGAGAGTTGGGTTAGGTGAGCACCTTTCTCTGTCTTCCAAAATGTGTCCCACACTGCGTTTCTGTTTGTACTCCTGCTATCTCTACCAGGGCTTCTGTCGTCTTCATGCTGCCTCCTCTGTGCCCCCTCTGGGCATTCACTCTATCCTCGCACTCTTCTGAGTAAGGTGCAGGGTACACTGGAATGGCTGAAGGTTACTCTGGCATAGGTCCTCTTCTGTACCAGGCCTGCACTTAAATTGGTCTTCCAATTAAAAGCAAAAATCATAAGCCCTGACTTCTAGCCTCGAGGTGGGGATGGACATACAGTGTCCATGGTCACATTTTAGGAAGTTCTGTGTCACCTGTCTCATGCCGATGACATCATAGTACTCATCCCTGCTCTTCACCATGAGGTGTTATGATGAGTTTCACTAGTAAGTGAAAAAATCATGAGGCCTTAACACAGTGGTTCTCAACCAGTGGGTTCAATGACCCTCTCACAGGGACACCCTAAGACCATCTGAAAACACAGGTACTTACTTACATTATAATTCATAACAGTAGCAAAGTTACAGTTACAAAGTAACAAGAAAAACAAGTTTATGGTTGGGGTCATCACAACATAAGGAACTGTATTAGAGGCTCACAGCATTAAGAAGGCTAAGAACCTTTGGCCTAGAGAAAATATTTCTAAGTCACATACATAATAATGGAACTATATCTGGATCATATTTAAATCTTACAACTCAATAATAAAGCAAACTACCCAATGCAAAATGGACGACATATTTGAATAGGTCCTTCTCTATCACTTCTTTGTGAACATCTATCTCAAACAAATATATGGAAAGCTCAGCATTAAGGATGGGCAAAGTCAACTCACACGCCTGCATACTTGTTGGCATGGATATCTTAAAAACCCAGTAAGACATGTTCAGAGGATATGAGGCAAAGGGAATCCATTCAGTTCTGGTGAGAATGTGAAATAGTATGGGAGTTGTGTGGGAAAGAGCTTGATGGCTCCTTAAATAAGCAGATACTTTAACCACATTACTCTGCATGTCCACTGTGAGGGATTTGTGTGTGAGAGCTGGAGACATGTGCAGACTTGCCCATGGATGCTCAAGGTGGTGTATGACAGCCCAACCTGGCCACATCCAATGTCCATAAGAGGTGAACAGATAAACACAGTTACGTGTCTTAGTCAATGGAATACTACTCAAAAACTAAACAGAAGGAAGGAAACACATGGCCTTAACATAGGGTGAACCTTAGAAACATTCTACATGAAAGAAGCTAGACACAAAGGATTACATATCACATTATTGCATTTATGTGAGAATTTCCAGAAAAGGGCAAAACTATAGAGACAGAAAGCAGATTAGTGGTTGCCTGGAGCTGGAGATAGAAGCGGGAACTGATGCCAATGTAGGGGATGGAATGAATCTGAAACTGGATGGTGCTGATATTTACATGTCTGTGTACACAAGCCGCATGAGTGAATGTCACAGTATATCATTTAGACTTCAATAAATCTATCTTCTCACAAAAACCCCATTGGAAGCCGCAGCTGGTAAGTGGCTATGGTGGAATTCAAACCAAGGGCAGTTTTCTTGAGAGCACCATGCTTCTGGTCCAGGCTGCAAGGTAGAAACCCTGCCCGCAGTGTTGGGCAGGAGTTCAGAGACAGCTCGTGGCAAGGTGTCAGTCACATGAGATCTGATTTGGCTTCGAAGGTGGAGGGTATAGAAGTTGGTGCTGGGCCTTTTTGGAGAGGGGATATTTATTTATA
>NW_022196915.1:21625023-21674293 GCF_008632895.1 Mastomys coucha
TGAAGCAGGGACCATGAGGGAGCTGGGGAGAGTGATGGGGGTTGGGAGGCAGGAAGCTGAGCGTGCTGGCTCCTCCCTTCAGTGTCTTAGTTCTAGAGCTTCTGGGAAAAAAAAAAAAATCCACCTGCAGGAACGTGCCTGGAAATCGGTCCAGTCTGTTCCACCATGTCCCTCTTCAAAGCTCCTCCACTATCGATTCATCTGGCAGTGTCACTACCAAGGCCCCTGCAGGTAGAGCATTGCATCTCAGTGAGCTGCATCTGGGCTCATTAGGGAAGCGGGAGGCTCCCTGGGTCTCCAGAATGCTTTTTGTATTATGCTGATTGGCCATGGGCTGGTACAGCCACGGAGGCAGGCGGCTTTCTCATCTTTCCATCCCCACCATTAGCATTCCAAAGTGGAAAACAAGCCCGGTGTGGCTGTCTAAATATTTATGGAATGTTGCTAGGGTCAGAGGACTAGGACAGTAAATTAAATTAAAGATTTACACTGTAGCACCAACCCAAGAAAGTCTTGAACCTCGGTTTGGTTTTGTTTGAAGAAAGGGATTTTCTTTTTCAGTCCAGGAAACTTAGTTTGTGTAGATTTCTGAAGCTAAATGCATGAAAATTTAATGTATTGCTTCACACCCAGCCTTCCTAAATGTGCAGGTTTCTAAGGAGCCCGGAGTGAGGGTCTGCTGCACTTTTGTGCACCTAGATGCACACTTTAGGATTTGGGGAAAACTGAGGCCTTTGTTTGGCTCTCAGTCTTATGGCTCCACTGGGAGGGGACCCAGTGTGAAGTTGGGGGAACTGTGCTCTCTGGGTATTGGTAGGGATCAGGAACAGGAGTGGCTGATAAGTCAGCTGGTGTTGACACAATGTCTTGGTTAGGGTTTTGCCGCTATGAACAAATACCATGACGAAGGCAGCTCTTATAAGGACAACATTTAATTGGGACTGGCTTACAGGTTCAGAAGTTCAATCCATTATCATCAAGGTTGCATGGCATCCAGGCAGGCATGGTGCAGGAGGAGCTGAGAGTTCTACATCTTCATCTGAAGGCTGCTAGCAGAATACTGGCTTCCAGGCAGCTAGGATGAGGCTCTTAAAGCCCACAACCACAGTGACACACCTACTCCAACAAGGGCACACCTACTCCAACAGGGCTATACCTTCTAATATTGCCACTCCCTGGCCCAAGCATATACAAACTATCACACCGAACCATCATTTTGTATTGAGGAGGGAAATGGGGTGGGGAGTGAGCAGAACCTTGTTTCTCAGATAGTCAAGGTCTGGCAAGAAACAGACTGAATTGAACCTTTCAAAAAAAAAAAAAAAAGAAAAGAAAAGAAAAAACATGAAGGACAAGGTCAAGGAAACCAACTAAGACAGGCAGAGGGGCGCTTTGGGCTTCAACTAGGAAGCTGTCCCCATCCTAGGTCCTGAAGAGGCAAAGGGAACAGATACACAGATACACAAAAGTCAGTCTTACCATCCTAGCCAGGAATCGGGGCAGAAGGGGTTCTTTTTCCATCATCTCCTGTCCTGTCAGAAGTTCTCATTGGCTGCAGGACAGGAAGGACAGGGAGATGTTGGTGATGTCATCCATAGCTGCCAGTCTTTCAGAGCACTGAAGTGGATAGAGGTAGAGGGCTCAGCACGCTGAGCCTTGGGTCTGTGATGGGGTCTGTGTGCTGCATGAGAAAAAGCAATTCAGAGGAGAATGAGCCAAGCAGGAAAGTATCTTGTAAATCTAGCCTGTCTTGGTCTGGGGACCTGAAACGTGAAGTTGTTCCCTCTGGAGGTCAGAGGAGAGACAGCTTCTGTATTTGTTTGTTTGTTTGTTTGTTTGTTGTTTTTTGAGACAGGGTTTCTCTGTGTAGCCTTGGCTGTCCTGGAACTCACTCTGTAGACCAGGCTGGCCTCGAACTCAGAAATCCGCCTGCCTCTGCCTCCCAAGTGCTGGGATTAAAGGCGTGCGCCACCACCGCCGGCTGACAACTTCTGTATTGATTGTGAACTGGGAGTACCTCTAAAACAATGTAGCATCCCTTGGTGTGGGGGGTGCAGGAACGGGTGGGTACATGGAGAAGACCACTTGCCAAGGCAGTCCAAGAGGGACACTGACAGATCCTGTTACCCTGGCAGGGAATGGCATACACACTGCTGCATGGCTGTGGCATTTGATATCACAAAGCAGGTGCCTCCAGCCATAGAACATGACTCCTAACTTCCTGTCCAGTTCCTCAGGAGTTAACAGTGAGGGCCTTACTGATCTGGGATGAGGCTGTCACTCCAGAGCACAGCTCTCCTCTGCACCTGAAAGAGTTCCCTCAGTGGCCTGCACTGTTGAATGACTAGTCAGTCGAGTACTTACTTCAGCCTGCTGCGGAAGTTCTCTGGCTTCCTCTTCCTCCGCATGACCAGAACTACCTGGACCCTGGTGATGGGCTGGCTGACTGAAGTGCTCCTCTGCTTATCTTGAGAAATTATCCCAAAGGGTTCTTGGGAGTGAAGAATTTTAGATGAGGGTAGTTATCAGGGCCGACATCAATAATAAATGCTGCATGATTTTTTTATTAGAGGAGCCGTATCAGCGTGGCCGCTTCAACTTTTTAACTCTCTGGAAAGCTTAAAGTTGTGGTGCATTCTGTGTAGGAAAGTGCCAGCTAATCAGATCCCATTCATATGCAAAACACTCGCCTAGCCGAGTTCATCAAAATTCAGTCTTTCTTAAAAAAAAAAAAATATTTATAGACCTTCCCTCCCTGCAAAAGACTGTGAGGAAATGGGTAGGAGAAAATACAAATTGCTAATACTCTGAAAAGGAAGCCTTGCTCTGAGCCCTGCTAAAGCATCCCCTATTCTTTGAGAAAAATGTAAGCGGGAATTTGTACTCTCGTTTCCCACTTCCTTTTGCTTCATTCTCTCCCCGGTTCAGTGGCTTCTCAGTCTTTCCCCTTTGTGGTTGGAGCTGGTTTGTCCTCTGTGATGGAATGGTTTCTGGGTGGGCAGGGTACATCATGGGAGTCTTTGCTTCAACTTGGCTCCATTATAGAGTCTGGAAAGCTGAGGCTCAGAGATCTATTGGGAGCTGCCAAGTGGAGAACCCTCAGTGTCATCCTGTGGAGCAGCGTCCTGCGGGGGCAGTGCTGTCAGATCCCTGGACTTCTGTTGCTTTCCCAGGACTGTCTTTTTTTCAGTGACCTGTAGGTCAGTGGTTCTCAACCTTCCTAATGCTGCAACCCTTTAATATGGTTTTTCATGTTGTGGAGACCCACAACCATAAACATATTTTCCTTGCACCTTCTTAATTAATTATGCTACTGTTATGGATCTAAATGTAGGTAACTGTGTTTTCTGATGGTCTTAGGTGACTCCTGTCAAAGGACTGTTCTACCTCCAAGGGGATTGAGAACCATTACTGAAGGGGCTTAAAAATAGCCTTGTGCTCCTTGCTGGCTTCCATGGTGGCAGATACTCTTTGGAAATCCTTTTGGTAGGTTATTCTTGCCAGTTGTCACATGGGAATATGCCGTGACCCTGGTTGTGGGCATCATGCAAAGCTTTGGATATGGCATCCTTGGATATGTGCCTTGGACTTGGAGGGCACTTGAGGGTAAGAGAATGATTGACAGAAAGCCCCCTGTGCCTTTCCAGGCTTATCATCTGGCTCAGAACACAAGAGTCAGTTGGAGTAGTGTTCCCTCCTTCCTGCGAGTGCAGGGGCTGTTAAAGCCAGAGTCACTGAAGTACAGGATAGCTAGTCCCTGCTTCTTAGGCGTAGGCTCTGTTACCTGATGTGTGTCTGTGTTTTTGAGAGAGAGGGGGGGGGAAGGTTGGTTCATTCCTGGCCATTACCCTAGATGTGAAGGGTTCATGGGGGCTACATTTGTATTTAAAGACATTGGAAAGTGCCTAGCACTGAGAGTTAGCTCAGTAAAGTCGCAGGAGGCTGTAATAAGGCCAGGGCAGCAGGATGTAGGGAATGAACTGAGGGCTCAGACCTGGCCCTCCTAACGTAGCTCACTGGCCAGAGCAGGAGGCAGTGCTAGGAACACAGAAGAGACCTGGGAGGAATCAGGGAGGGCTCCTGGAGGAGGTGAGTGACAGTTGAGCAAACTCCTGAGTTATGAGTAGCCATTTATTACTAGTCAGGGGAGAGTTCTGCAGGTAGAGAAATGGGAAGTGCAAAGATGTGTAGTCTGGAAACAGTGGTTGTTTCAGGGGGCATCATTGGGTGGGGGGAGTGAGGAACTCAGTGTGGAGATGGCCCTGGGCTTCGTATTGATGATACCCTTTCCTTGTTCTGTGTGGTGGTGCAGTGGCTTCTAGGACTGGGAGTGATGAGGTTCCCAGCTCCCAAGGGAGGCAAGTGTGATTCTCCCTCGGGACTCACACCCTTATCTGTGAAATATACGTACAGATAAAAACTCTGTTCTGTGGTTGCATGGCCAGCGGCAAGAGGTAACTGTGCTAGCTTCCTGCGGTTCTCACCCTTTAGCTCTGGATGAGGTGGGGTGGGGCAGAGTTGGGAGGTTGAGGTCCAAGGTGGACAGTAGCCAGGATTGCCGGCAAAGAAGGCAAGTTCAGGTTTGACAGCATGCTCTGTGAGTTGTAACCCATTGTAACAGAGCAGACAGCCAGGCAGGGAGGAATTGGTCCCAGGAGTATAGAACACCGGGACAGCGCGTTACTGCCTGTTATTTGTTCTGTCAACAAAAACTGAAGGAAGCTTTCCTGTGTGAGTTTCCTGCCCTGACAGGCTCTAGCATCCTAAGGTGAGCCAGGCAGAGGTGACCATGTTACTGAGAGGGCACTCTGAGCATAGGACATCTTAGAGTGGACATCCCAGTCGGGATCAGTGCTGGTGACCCACAGAAGGGTGTAGAGGGCTTAATCAGAGGGGCTGTGGAGAAGGCTGTAGCAGGTGTAGGGCCTGTGTGAGAGGGTGGGCCTAGCCTGTGTTCCGTTTGCCTGGTCGTGCTTAGGACACTATGCCCCAGTGCTGCCCACCACAAAGCTAGTGGAGGGTACAGGGTTTGGGAGAAGGGAAAGTGCTTACTCAGAGAGAGTAGCTGAAGGTAGAGAGTAGCTCAGAGCCTCCCAGGAGTCCCTGTGGTAAAGACAACACAAGAGAATCCCATGGCCCAGCAGTCCCAGGCCACGTGTCTGGTATTCATGTTGATAAACCTTGTGCTGTAGCCCTAGGCAGTTACAAATCTGCTTAGGAATTAAGCTTCCTGGCTGGGAATGGCAGTACCTGCTCCCTTATGGACAGGCTTCCAGAGCCACGCTGGTTCCTTAGAGTAGCTGGAGTAAAAGGGAGATGCTCTGAGTGAGGACCAATTCGCAGAGGCTTGTGGCATTTACACAGGGAGCACTGTGCATCCCTGGGGATGTCCCAAGCTTGTTTTCTGGTGAGGAAATTAGACACTTCGAGGTTACTATCTCCCCCAAGGTCATACAGCTAGCAAAAAAGCAGCAATTGACATTGGGTTGGACAGCTTGGCTCCTGGGTCCTAACTCTGCTAGCATGGTACTGTGGTTTGGAAGTGCAGGGACTAGTCACACTGGCTCCAGACTCTTCTAACGTGTGGGGCAGCATCCCTCAGACCTAGGTTAAGCTCAGGGGACACTGGAAGTGTGGCTGGAGAGATGGAGGGATCCAGAAGTGGGGAATATTAGAGATATCTTGGGGATGCATCTGCTATGGGCAGACATACCAGTCACACCTCCACCACTGGGCACAGCAACCATGTCTATACTGTCACCCTTGTTCGGGGCTTCTTTAGGCCTCCCTTTCTGGCATAGTGGTTGGAATGCCATGGGTTTTGTTTGTTTATTTTTGTCATCGAAGCAACCACCCATATAGATATAAGAAGCCCTTAAAGCTCTCCCCTCTAGGTGCAGCTCTTTAGGACAGTGAATTAATAGTCACGGGAGTCTGAGGAGAGTGGTGGGACCAGAAGAGCACCCACATGTCTATTCCCTGGGCATGTGTGGTCTTCTGGTGCCTTAAAGCTCTGCCTTGGGCTGCAGCTTCTAGGGATCCTGTTGTCACTGGTGGAATTGGGGACCCAGGAGGTGACTTTGCCACTGGTGTTGGCTGAGTAGGCCCGTCTCTTCCCATCCCTCATATGGCGCTGACACCTGGCTGCTCTAGGAGTCCTAGTAGGGATGTCAGGTGGAATTACCCAGCAGCAGGGCCAGGTGGGTGTTGATTGAGGTTGATTGCTGGGAGGCAGCAGCTTCAGGCTACACCAAGCTATTTCCAGCTGCTCCAATTGTAGCCAAGAGTCTCAATCCCTCTAAGTGCCTTTGTGCTCTGATGCCTGGAGAGATGGCGGGGACCAAGGCCAGAGCAAGGTCAGATTTCCTCTGATTCTTTACATTTCCAAGTCCTTTCGTTTAGCCACTCATATGTTCACCCAGATTCCGCCCTCACCACCCCCACCCCATTCACCTGCTTAACTGTCCATCTGCCCACCTGCTAACTTACCCATACATCTACCCCATCCACCCATTCCCCACACCTGCTTGCTCTTCTGCCCTTCTTCCTCAATTCTACACACATAGTTTACACTTAGCACACAACACAAAGCACATAAATACAGGTACAGGACATTCATGTATATGTGTATATGCATACATATATGTATATATACACCCATTTCCATTTACCTATTTGTCTATAACCTACATCTATCCATCCAACTGTCCATCCATTCATCTACTATCTATTTATCCACCATCCATTCACCTACCATTCATCTATCACCTATCCATATAATCTATCCATACATCTTCTCAACTTCCTGTCTACCACCCACCCACCATCCATCACCATCACCATCATGTATCCACCCACCCTTCATTCACTCCCACCTGTATACCCACTCATCATCAATCTACCTTTCTATCCATTGACTCATTATCCATCCATCCATCCATCCATCCATCCATCCATCCATCCAACCATCCACTAATCCACCCAATGCCTATTTGTTCATCTACCATTCATTTATTCTCTACCTAGCCATCTACTTATTACCCATACACCCATCTACCCACTTATTCATTCATCCACCATTCATCCAACCCTCTACCCACCATCATCTATCATCCACCTTCATTCATTTATTCATTCCCCATATATTTATCCACTCACCACCTATCCACCAATCCATCGTCCATCCAATATTCATCTATCCACTTACCATTAATCTACCATTCATCTATTCACTAACCTATCGGTGATCCATCATCCACCACCTATTTATACATTTATTCATTTTCTACTCATCCATCCATTCATTCACCACCCATCCACTCCTCTACTCATCCACTTAGTCATTCAACCACCACCCATGTATCTGTCAGTTCTCTCACATATCCTTCTTTGGCCATCCTTCACCCCCTACCTTAGTTTTTACTTCTGTACCTCATAGGTACTAGACTCCATGCTGTTAAGATTCAGGCCCAGAAGAGGCTGACCCAGGTTATCCAGGGGCTCAGTTTAGCAGCGAGGTCAATGCACAGAGATCTTGTGATGGAAGGGAGGATGGTCACTGAAGAAGTACTTAGCTTACCTTGGAGCCACACTCCAGCTGGGGCTTATGGATCAGGAAGAGAATTCACAGGTGGGAGTTTGGCTTGGTGTATTTCAGGAGGAATGCCAGCAGCAATCAGGGCTCAGAGGGAACCCTCAGTGGGAATGAGGGCTGTGGGACAAGAAGGGGGTCAGTAGGGACAAGGGTTAGGAAGACCCTGGAGAGTCAGGTAATGCTGTGCTGGGGGCAGGGAATGCTTGAGGGTCTGAAGCAAGGGAGCGTTTTAGAAAGATTATTCCAGTAAGCGATGTGCCAAAGAGTGAGGCTGGATGCAGGGAGAATCAAGGAGCAGAAGATCCTGTTTCTGGATCCTGTCTGCTTCACTGTGGGGTCCATAGCTTTTGGTACTGTTGACACAGCTCTGCCAGAGTGCTGTGAGTTGTCTCTTAATGCTGTGCCCAGGGTCCCCCTCCATCCAAGACGGATAGTCCCTTTGAATGTATGTGGGGCCATCTCTAGCTGGTCCTACCTTTTTAACCCCATGTTGGCACTTCTTCTAGCACTCCTACCCAGAGGGAGCTTCAATCCAGGCTTGGGGGCAGCTAAAGAAAGTATGCCAGAGGGACATCTCTTCTTAAGAGTGATTTTTATGGGGCTCCACTGATATTGCTCAGGTGTTTCCAGCTCCATGTATGGATAATGTAGAGAATCAACTACAAGATGGGAAGCTTGCACTCTGCCAAGTCTGAGGAATAGCAAGGCTAGGGTCTGGCGTTTCTGCTGTCATCTCTGACTTTTGGCAATGTTTCCTCATTGGTGCACAAACTGGTCAAACTTAGGGGCGACTGGCTCTGCTGAAGGGCTGCCCAGCCTTGGTCTGCTGAGTCTGTTCCTGAACCACTGCTGGAAGGAGGGTGAGAAGACTTGGTTGGACTTTGCTCCTGTCCAGAGAGGTTCAATTGCTGCAAATACCTCACTTCTTTGGGAAGCATAGAAGGCATGAGGGTGGTGTGTGCTAGGTGGGCTCTTCACTTCAATAGCATGTATCAGCTCAGAAAGATAGCTTTGCCTAGAAATGAGTCCTGTAAGTGCATATTGGGGCTGGTTTATGTGGTGTGTTTGGGTCGTGTGTAGTATGCATGGTATGCGTGTAGTAGTAGGGATGTGTGGAAAAGAAGCCCAGTAGACTCCCATGGGGACAGAGAAGCCCCCTTTCTTGGTGTCTGGGTCTGAGGGTATTTGGGATGCCCTATCCCTTTCATGTTTACAGTCTCCTTGTTCCTCAGGTCTTGGTATCATGTGCTCCCAGTTCATCTGTGCTCTGCAGGGTCTGCATACAAGTACCAGATTTAGTAGACAAATTGGATCTGTGGAAGCCACAACTTCAATAAGTCATATGTGGGGAGCAGCTCCTATCTCTAGAAGGGGTTAGGGGTCAGGGGTCTGTAGCATACTTCATCCTTGTTGGGGGGCCATCTCAACCCCGCCTCCCCGCCTTCTTCCTCTCTCTTTCTCTCTCTCTCTCTCTCTCCCCTCCAATTCCCTTTTCCTTTTTTTCTCTCTCTCCCTCTCTCAGGCACACACACACACACACACACACACAGTTTACAGAGTAACTGTGTTAACTTCCTGGAGGCATTTCAGCTCTGGTCATGAGGAATGTTTTGTCAGCAAATACTGAATAACAACTTTCATATAAGAGCCATTTTGGAACTTCATGAGGGTCTGTCACTCTGAGAGGAAGGAAATAGACTTTTAGTGGATGTTTCTTCTTTTCTCCATAACTCAGATGCCTCAGCCTTCTTGGTTCCTGTTTAGTGCAGGGAGCCTAGATACTAGCTCCTCTTCCTGTGCCCTGGACCCTATACCTCCAGACAGCTTTTACCTAGCCTTCCATGCAGAAATCTGTGCTCCTAGGAGAGAGAAAATTGCAGGGTGTGATATAGAGTCCTCACTGAATACAATTATGCTTAAACACTATAAATATGCATAATTCTCAGCCGTGAGTGCTGCTTTCCTGAGTGTTATATCCTACTTTTAAAAACCACTCAAGAAGTCAACCATTTAAGGCAAAAGAAGTGCTGAGCATGGTCTGGGTGGCACCGCTGGTGAAATGCAGGTAGGGGATGGAGTTGGATCCCACTTGACTCAGCCACCTGTAAGTCACCCAGTCATCTTGTTCCTGTCTAGAGGACCATTGGAATGGACTCTCATTTTCCTCTGATCCTTCCCCTGTCTTCACACTGGGTTCTCTAGCTAGACTGGCCCTGCCCACCTGGGTGGTATCAGCAGCATCAATTTCATCACTTCCTTCAGTAGACATTCCCTGGACACCTACACTCTGGGAATCCTGAAGTGACCAGTGGTTCAGAACACTTGAACTGAATTTAGAAGGAAGAGGAAGAGGGAAACAGGAAGCTATGGCTTGGGTGTTGGTATGCCAATGTCAGATTGTGATGGTTTGTTATCTAGATGGCTGGGTGGAAGGAGTTGTACTCTAGGGATCTGTTGTCTCCTTAGGTGGGGGTCAGGGTGCTGGGGATGGAGAAGTATATAGAGAGTGTATCATCTTTGAGAGTAATAATGGGCTGGGTATGCTTTGGGGCTCTAGGCTCATCTCTTTTCCCAGTAAGCACATGGAAGTGAGACGACTTTCTAAAAAGGCATCCAGGGAAGAAGGTCAGTAATTTCCTTCTTGATAAAACTTTTGCTGGCTAGGTCCTAACACTTCAGCCCATTCTGATATCCATTAGCATCAGTGAATACTGGTGCACTGTAGATAAATGCAGAACAGATGTGATTCTGTGTATGCTGGGAGTGTGAGGGTAGGATTCTGTGAGTCCTAAGGTGATAGAGATGGTATAAAACTAGAGTCTATTCTGAGGGAGCATTGCCTGGAACAAGAACAGGCAGATTTACTTGCTTTCAGGTGACTTGGAAAATCTGGTTATCATTTGTTGGCTCTTGGTCTTCACTTGATGATTCTTGACCTTTACCGAGCTCCTTCTTAGTCATTGCCTGCTGGTCTGTAGCCACCACCTGCTGGTCCCTGGACTTCACTTATTAGTTTTTGGTCTTCCTGTAGGTCCCTGCTGCTTCATGGTTTTTGCCTTCTGGTCTTTGATCTTCACCTGCTCATCTGTGGTCTCTATTTCCTTGTTTCCAGCCACTTGGATGTTCCTGGTCTTAACCTCCTGGTCGTTCGTCTTTAACCACTAGTGTTTCATCTTCACCTATTGGCTGCTGATCTCTGGGTTTCACCTATAGAGGTGAAGAGGGAAGAGAGGGAGAGAGGGAAGTCAAGGGTTTGCAGAGTTGGATTGATTTACTTGGGTTGAACTCAGTTTTCATTGTGCTCTTGTGTGACCTTGAACAAGTGACCTTCCTACACTTAGAGTCTTCATCTGAGTGTAGAGCCATGAAGTAATCCTTCTTTCAGAGTTGCAAGGTGGATCAATGAGGAAAGGTAGGAGGTTGCATGGTGCCGGGAAGTTTTGCCAATAAGTTAGATCCATCTCTCGGTCTGGTTTGCTCACAATATCACTGTGTTCCTGCACACATGTCACCAATTGGAGAACAGCCTTAAGTCTTGCCAGGAACTGTCCACTTGTTTGGAATGTGGGATGTGGTGCACCTGCCTAAAGGTGAAGCTAAACTGCTTCCCATGGTGGTGGAACTTCTTGTGGCCAGGGAAACAGGGCAGAGGTAGTTCTAGCCTGTATCTCCAGGGCAATTCCCCGCATCCCAACAATTTCTGTTGGCTGGGGTGACTAGTGTAGCTTCTGTACCCCATGGGACCTCTTCCATGCCAAGTAGCTATGTGTGCATTTGCAGAGCGTGTTTGTGTAGGTGGTGTAAACTTGGAGAGCCTTTGGAGGGCTGCATTTCCCATTTTGCATGTGCTCTGGGCCCCGGCAGCTGCTTTTCTACCATTTGCCTCTGTCCAGGGAAGGCACTGGTGTCGAGAAGGGGCTGTCTCACTTTCATAGCCAGGCTGAAGGTGCTGCTGTAGTTGGGCACCAGTCCTGCCTACTGTGCCTTTCAGTCTCAGCCATTTTGTGTGGGGTATCTTTACTCAGAGGGAAATACCTCTCAATGAGCCATGTGTAGCGGGGTCGGGGTGTCTCAGTTCCTTCCTACCCTAATTTGGCATACATTCTGCCTTCTAGAATCAGCTGCTGTATGGCATGTGTATCCCAGGCTTGGCTCTGAATAGGAGCTCCCAGCCATCACCCTCTGCTATGCTTGCTCTAGGGGATGAGAGTGGCCTGTGCTGTCTCACCAGGTGATGGCTCTCTTTTGATTGTGTACCAGGCACTTCTCTATGCCGCTTGGCTAGATCTGATGTTTTGGTAATGATAGCTAGAGGGTGGCGAATAACCTTTCTGAGCTCCCATGAAGGGCCCAGGCTGTCACTTGTGTCCACCCTCCTGTGCCAATATCTTATACATTCTGTTCCTTTCAGAGGTCTTGGATATGACCAATTCTAGTGATAGGTTCCTGAAGTCAGTCTCCTAGAAATCTGCAGGGCCATCTCTTTCAAAGTCCTTATCCTTTTGCTAGCTGCCAGGTATGTAGGCAAGGTTCAGTTTGGCCAGCGACTGCAGGGGCTCTGCAGGGGCTCTGCAGGACTTCTGTGGGAGCAGAGAAGGGTGCTCTACTTTTTCTTTGCATCCCGACTCACTTCCCCACCACTGGCTGATATCTGAACACTCAGACCTCCTTCTCTGAAGCCTCTGTACACAGCTCAGATGCTGACCACAAACTTAAGAGCTGGCTTGCTCCTTTCTGGGTTGGGATGCCCTCCCTGAATCCTGTCCTGCCTTGTTCTCTGGGTCCACTGCTTGGAACAAGGCAGAAAATCTGAGCTTGGGGACTAGTACGACCATGAAATCTTGCCCTCTTTGCCTCCATTAGCCACGGGGAGGTTCATACATGGCAAGAGATCTTACATTCCTAAGGTTTAACTGCCCTCTCTACAAATGGAGGAGCCTCGGATGGTGCCAAAAACCAACCTTAAGCTGGACAGCTGCTTCTGACCCAGTCCTGTTGGGTTCACGGTGATGCCTAGATTTTTGGACCTGGAGCCTAGGCATTCCCTCCTATCTCTTTGCTTCTGCCTGGCTCAGGCATCACTGCTGTCTACCGCTTGTACTCTGCCCTCCTTCTTGTCAGGAAAGGAGTAGGGAGGAGGCAGCTTCCCTGTTGCTTCTTCATGGAGCCATATTCCCAAAGACTCTGAGCATGTTCTTTGACTGAGGAACCCTTTAAAACTCCGGGCTGTTTCTGGGATCATAAAAGAAGGCCTCAGCTCAGCATTCAGACCCTCTCCCATGGAGCCTGTCTATCCTTCATCAAAACAGCATGAGCTTAGCATTCTCCCTTATGTGAGTGTCTGTTCCTTGCAGATCTGCAGAGGCCTCTGTGCCTTGGCTCTGCTCATACCAGTCGCTAGCCTGGCTTGTTCTCTTTCTGCTTCAGTCTCAACTGCTGTCCTCTGAGAGCCCCATGCCACCTCCAGCTGTGTGACTTTCACCCCCTTCCACTGTTGAATCTGGGCCCAGGTTCTCTCTAGTGTCCTTTAGACAGTTTGTGGAGGGTGTGAGTTGGGATCTGCATCTGTTGTGATTTCCAGCATGAGCCCTAGACTGGGAACACAGGAAGTGACTGGAGAGATTCCTGTTGGGCTCCAGGGGGCAGTTTGATCACTTGCTGGGAAAGAAATGGTTCCCAGTCTGTCTTCTTAGGGCAAGGGAGGTGTTGATGGGAAAATCAAGCTCCACTGGTGGCCAGGTTTCTCTTAAGTCTCTCTCTCAGGCTTATGAATTTCATTGTATTGTTTTTCAATTTTCCCTGAGCATCTGCTACTGTGAAAATTTTCATTATCACTGGCAAAGATCCCCCTCTCATCCCTGCTGGCTGTAGGAGAGTTCTGAGTTCTCTCTCCATCTGCTCCAAAGCACCTGGAGCCTGAGATGGGTAATGTCCCTAGGCAGCTGGGCACGTTCTCAGAAGATCTCAGAGCTGGGGCTCAGCGGGCAGCTTGCCTGGTCAGAGATGCTTTGGCTGGGCCCAAGTCACGAAGGCTTTCCCTGCCTGCCGCTTCCCTGAGGTGTGGGTGGTCGGGCCAGGGAAGCTGGTTATGGGATTTGGCCAGTAACTCATCACCTCTTTTCCAACATGAGAGAGACCCTTGCTTCTGAAGGTCTTCTTCTCAGACAGTCTCGATGTTGTAGCAAGTGTACCCCATTTCTAGCAGAGGACTAGCTCTGTTTTCTGAGACTGAGTTGCCATGAAGGCAGGTGGAATATTGAACTGCCTGGAGGTAAGACTGGAGCTGTAGGTGAGGCATCAGGCACTCACCCTTCACCTTCACTGAAGCACCTGGGTACCTGCTTAGAAGCAGCCATGATGAGCATAGGAAGGCTGTGGACATGCCGTCTTGCTGACCACTGGTCCAGGCCTGGCTTAGGCTGCTTTTGGTCTTTCTCTCTTGCTTTTAAACACGCCTGGGGTGCTCTCCTTGGAGACTATGGCTCACTCTCTGCACTTTGGGTAAGGTGGCCACACGGACACTGCTGAGACATTCAATTAACTCATATGATTTTCTACCCTAATGTAGCCCATGCTGAGGTTAGGCATTGAGAGGTGGCTCAGAAAGAGCCATTTGCAGCATGAGACAAAAACTCTGAGTGCAGGTAGTGTGACAGCAGGACTGGATTCTTGCCGCCAGCTGTTTATAAGGGGGAGGTTCCAGTGTCATTCTTTATGGTTCAACCATCAGAGGTTGTGCAGCAGCCTGCCACCTTCCTGTTGTGTTCCCAGATGCCCTTTGCACCAGCGCTTGGCAACTGAAAGACTAAATGTACAATGGACACTTCCCAAGGGGGAAATATTTTAGAATTTACACAAGACATATTTTGTGGCCTAGGCTGTCTTCTTAGGACTGCTGTATGGTACCTGGGTTAGATGGACCACCCTCGATCCCTTTTTACAATACAGGATTTTAAGCATAAGGTTCAGACTAGCAGAGGGACCAACCTGGGCTAAGGGCTACTTAGTGCAGTGCTGGGGTGGACAGATTTCTATTTTTGTCCTGCCAAAGCTGTCCCTGGCTGGTGGATGGAGCTAGTGTGTAAGAGACTTCTCAGCAACCCATCCAGCATCTGCTCACCGGCCTCAGAGTCAGGGCTTTGGCTTTGGACCTGTCTAGGTAAGATGACTTGGAGTGCTGGGCACAGCTTCTTGCTTCACTCCCAGCTCCCTTCCCTCCTGTTTTCACTCTCACAGGTGATGTGCTGAGGGGAGCACCACTGAGAAGGGTGAAGGCAATATGGGGTTCCCTTTGCTAGTCACTTCCCTTGACTGCAAGGTACATGGGATGTGGGGACTTGATGGCAGCCAAGAGAAGAGGAGCAACAGGCTGGCAAGGGGGAGGGGCTAAGTCTTAATGGTCCCCTAAGAGGGAACTGTTGCTCCTCTGTCTTACTTAAGGAGTACCACGAAGTTAGCAGCATTGAGCTTAAGGCTCACATTTAGGGGGCCTGATCACAGTTCCCACAGAAAGGTGGAGGATGGGCTTGGGCCACCCTAGCTGGGTAGAGCCTAGTACTGGGAATGTAGGTATACCACCACATGTTTGAGAAGAACGTAAACTCTCTCTGTCCACTGTGATGTCTGCTAGCTAGTGTGCCAGGCGTGGCCCTATCAGGTGACAGGCCACAGAATAGAGGACACAGCCACTCACAGTCAGCATGTTTAGGAGGGAACAAGGTGTGAGGGTATATTTCTGGATGCTCGTCCTGGAGACAGGCGCACAGGGTGGTGACCTTCATCACCCTAGGTCTACTTGCTAACTGTAGTCATCTCTGGTTGTTCTCATGATGGCTGGTGTATCAGAGCCTAGCATCGTCCTGCTGTACAAGGTGCTACAGACAGGGATGTCCTTTGGTAGCTCAGCCCAGGAAGTGGCACAGATCCATGAACAAATATGGACTCTGAATGTATTATCTATAAAGCAGAGAGGAGAGGATGGTTGGAGGCCTTGAGAAGTAGGAGGCACTTCACATGGTCTTGGGGGAGGATGAGAGGACTAAGCCCTGGGGTGAAACCTAGAAGGGCACACTGATGTGAACTTCTGGTCACGGAGCAGCCATCATAGAAAGCCACAGGGATCTGCCCCAGCAGAACCTCCAGCTTCCCACATGGCATGCAGGAACCAGGAAGTTGCTCTTAGAAATCTGATAGAAACCCTGTCTCGAAAAACCAAACCAAAAAAAAAAGAAAAAAAAAAAAAAAAAAGGAAGTCTGATGGCCAAGAGATGGCCAAGAGAAGGAATCAGTAGCAAATCTTAGAGTCAGAGTTGGGGCCAGGAAAGCTGGCAGGATTGGAACTACCCAGCCTTTCTTAGAAGGAGCACAGTGGGCCCAGTGGGAAGGTGCCCTAGGTCAGCTTTTCCACTATGGATGGAGGCAGGAGCCAGGGATCTGGCAGTTGGCCTGACATGGGAGAGAAGGTGTGAGTACCAGTGGTAAAGTAATAACATTTCAAGGCTTCTACCACTCATGTGTCATACACAGGGAGAAGAAGCAGAAGATCTCGAAGTGTTGGTATGGAGAATAGGGGATAGCTGTAGAGATTCAGACATCAAGTATAGGCTGAGGTGGGAGAGGGCAGTAGCAACCTCAATAAGTAGCAGTTTCACATCTGTGAGAACCACTGGGATCTAAAATGAAATACTTGGGCCAGGACTGAGGCTACATGTTCAGGTGGTCTTGCCTTTCAGGCAATCCCAGAGGACAGGTGGTCAAGGAAGTGGTCTCAGAGACTCAGAGGGAGGGAGGGAGCAGGCTGAAGGGACAGGGTGAAGGGATCTGGCTGGCTGTGGATGTTTAAGCTTGCCTCTGGTTCCTCAGGCCTAGTGTCCAGGGACCTCTGAACAGTCTGTTGCTAGGCGACCAGGCTGTTGCCAGCTGTTACCAGGAGAAGAGCTTGTAGGGCAGGTCTTCCCTGAGCTAGCCAGGGACTGTGGTGGGCAATAATTGCAGGAGAGGTGTGGCTTCTGGGAGTTCCATATCCACAGGCACAGAGATCCATCCTGCTCTTCATTTGAGTATAGCTAGATTGTGAGTATCTGCCTGCTCAAGAGACTTAGGATTTTTTAATCAGGTGATTCTAGAGGTGTTTGTAGCCTCACTTACCTCTACCACAATAGAGCTTTGATTTCAGATAGTCCCCCTAAGGCCTGTGTGCAAGTGCTTGGACCTCAGGGTGGTACTATTGGGAGGTTCTGGGGACCTAGAAGATATGTAGCCTATGGGGTGTCTTAGGTCACTGGAAACCTGTTTTTAGAATGTGAGGGTGCAAGTAGCTGGTCTCATCTGCTCCCCAATTCCTGCTTGGCAATCTGGCCCTTACCAGAGGCCCAAAGCATCAGACAGTCAAGTAATTCCCCAGAACCTGCAAAATGGAGAGCTAGATGACACCTTTTCTTTCTATAAACTTAATTGCTGTGTTAGTTACACCTGTGTCCAAATGACTTGACAAAACAACATCATGGAGGAAAGTTTTATTTTGCTCATAGATTCACAGGCTTCATCCATGGGTGTTTGGTTCCATGTGCTTAAATAGAGGATCATGGTAGCAGGAGCATGTGGTTGAGGAGATTTTTCACTCAGTGGTTGTCAGGAGACAGAGTGAGATAAGACTCTGCCTCCAGCAACTTAACTTCCTTCAGGGGAGCCCATCTCTTTACAGCCTCCCAGCAGAGGACCAAGCATCTGGAGCAGGAGAGCAATCCATATCAATGACCAGAATTGTCACTGTAGTGATGTGAAGCGGTCTCCTATATACACTGAATGAAGTTAGCCCCAAGTCCTTAATGCCCCTCCCTACGTTGCTGTGTCTCTGGACAAACTCTGAGGAGGATATACACTAATGGCAGACAGCAGTCCTGTTGGGCACATTTCCCATGTACTGCACATGGCTTTAGTCTCTATCAGTTGCCCCGTTTCTTCTGTCTCCTGAAAAATAAATCGGACAGCTTGGAAATTTAACTCTGGCTCCCCTGTGGGTTTTCATAATGCACTCAGCTTGGCTGCCTGCTCTGGATCCTCCTATCTAGAATGGAGTGGAGGACCTACTTCCCAGGCAGGCGTGGACTTCCATGATCAGTGTGGGCCTGTACCTGCTGCCTCTTATGGCAGGGATTGCCCTTCTCCTCTACCATCAGAAACTGTAACATTTTCCTTTGTTTATTACTCTGGGGTTCCTTGTCTAGCCTGCTTGTATGTGGCCACACAGGGGTGACCTCCTGTCATTCTGGATTCCTTCATTCCTTAGCCCATGTCCCCAGACCTGAGTCCCTGAAGTACCTGTGCTGCCCAGGTTCTACCTGTCCCTTCTGAGTCAGTTCTTCAGTATTGTTTTATGGCTCCAAGTTGTCCTACCTTTGGGACCTATGGATCCAGCTGTCCTCAGTTTGAGCTGCTTGTCCATCCCTTCCTTTGACAGCTCTAGGACAGCTCTGTTGTTCCTAATTAGACTAAGTTGTGGAGGGCCAGTTGCCTCATCTATGCAGAAAAATATTCTGGTCTGGATGCAGGAGAGCCCAGGATCCATCCTTTCACTATGTTGCTCACAGCCAGCCCTGCTCTTGGACAAGGCTTGATTTTCTGCCACACTATGTTCTCTGGACTACTTTACCTTGAAATCCTGATTTGTCAATTGATTAGAATGCACACACTTGTGCTTCTGCATACATGTTCTTCCATCGAGTGTCCCATGAACATCTGCATCGGGCTCTGAGTCTGAAGGTCTAGAAAGCCATTTGCTTCAGTTTCCCTTCTTGGGACCTTAAAGATCAGGCATGAGATAGTATAATAATATATAACTCAGTATAAGTGCAAAGACGAAGTATTCTGCAGGCTGCAGGAAAAGGAATGGTTGAGTTTACATAGTGGGAGGAATCAAACAGCTTCACAGGGGAAGACGGATTTGGAAGGGGTTTGAGGGATATATGGGGGCTTCCAAGGCAGAGGGGAGGAGGAAAGATACTGCAGGAAAGGCAACCAGCAGGTGCAAACTTTCATGTTAGTGTAAGTGTTGAATGCCACAGGATGAGAGCACAGGGCATGGGAAGTTTGGAAAACTGATGTCTTCTGGTGTGTGGATTGAGGGTGCTGGTGAATGCTTTGATTCCTAGGCAGTGAGGTCATGGCTATGGTGGACCATAGTGGGTGCTGAACTTGAGTCTGTAGAATGGGATGGAAAACAGAGACCTGAAAGATATATCAATATCCCTTATTCACTGAGTTGAGGAGACAGAAGTTTGGAGCAGGTAGATGAGGTGACCTCTCTGAGAATCTGCAGAGGAGTCCTGGGGAACCCTTGTGTTTGAGTGCTAAGAGTGCTGCTCTAGGCCTTGAGCTTTCGAGGTTCTCCAGAACAAGAATGTGCTATGCAGGCATGCCAGGGACTCATCCTGTCCTGATATAACTTCCCCAGAGCAGGCTTCTGTGTGAATCCCAGCTGAGAGCTTGGTGTTCCATTGGCGGAGCAGTAAAAGTCATTAACGAGGAGCTGGAGAGTTATAAATAAGCCGGCACGTTCCCACCCAGTGTTCCCTGCCTTTCCAGCCCGCGGGAGCAGGGAATCGGTTTTGATTCATTAATTGGCAGAGGGATGAGGCTCCAGAGAGCCCACGGCACTGCCAACTCTTCCCCACCCTCCTGGTTGGCTCCAGGCAGCCCTCTGTGGCTTGCTGCTCACCTGCCCTGGCTACGGTCCATCTTCCTGTGGGACTCTCTGCTCCTACCACCTCTCAGCCAGCCTGAGCTTCAGTTTGCTGTCTTTGTTACTGTTCTCTTGTCCCCTTAACCCCTCACTGGCACACTGTTTTTAAGAGTGGCACACAGATTGGTGTTAAGAGTTCCCAGTCGCCGGATGGGTAGGCTGTGCCTTTTCCTTTGAATGCCACGAGTATTAGGAGGCTTGGTGAGCTGGAAAGTTCTGGGGTTTGCCTGTGAAATCTAGCAGCCTCTCCCCCCGCCCCCGCTGCTGCTCCTGCTTTAGTGGGGGTTGTATTAAATAGGTTGCTGCCCGCTCTGCAGCATGGGCCCTGGCCAGGGTCTGAAGGGCTGAGCTGACAGGGACTTCTCCACACAGTGCAGTAGCAAGGGCAGGAGATTGGGACAGTGACCACACACTCCACTGTGGTAAATCTTCGCCGATGGCTTGAAGTGAATTGCATTGGAGGAAGACTGGGCATTGCAAAAAGTTCTCTGGGAAGACTAGTTACCCATGGAGCAATGGGAGAAGGTTATGTAGATTATGTAGGCAGGAACACTACATATTTCTTGGGAGTCTTCAGGGATATCCAAGAGCTCTAAGAGCTGGATTCCCAGGTTTCTTTGCAAGAGTGCTGCCTCCTTGGGTACATGGAGGCACCTGGTACAGAGTTGTACACTGCTCTGGAGACTGCCATGGAGGAATTGCTGAAGGCTTGGTGTAGTGGGACCTGGAAGGTCAAAAATGTGTGGCTGGGGACGCCTCTCCTGAAGTGGATGACCATTCTTCGCACCCGTGGAGAGGTTGTATTGTCAAGGTTTCAATCAGGTCAGGACTGGTTTGGAGTTAGAAACTCAGGGGAGGGTTCTGAACCAGAACAGTAACTATGGAAGCTTTCATAGGGCTAGGTATGATGCTCATAGGTAAATGTGCAAGGAGACCGAATGGTTCAATAGTCCTTAGGTGTAGACTCTGGCTGTGGGAGAAGGCAGAGAGGCAGGCATCTGCAGGACTGGCCTTGGGAGCTTCCCTCCTCAGCTCTTGCTAAGAAGGCTGGTGGGTGTGAAAACCCAAAGGCAGGGGGTTGATTACCTTGTGGTGATCCCTCTAGTTTATCTCTGTAGAGTGGAACAAGGTCATTAGTTGGAGCTTGGGAGGTTCCAGGAGATGGGGTTGGGAGGGGGGTGAAGAAGGCAGTAAGTGGCAAGGGAGGGGGCTTCTTGTCCCTCTGGGAGCACTGGGGGAGAGCCTGTGCTCCAGGGCCATACCATAGATCCAGTGCAAGCCTTCTATAGCCCTGCCTTCAAAGTCTTCCCAGCCTGTGGTTTTGTTTACCCTTTACATGTCTTAATAAAAGATGAAAAATATTTATTCTCCATAGATCAATAATTTACCATGAGTTATGACAATACTAAATTTTGTCAATTATTCATGGGCTATCAAGTATTTATAAATGCTACCTTAATTTAAAGCATTAGCCATTAGAATTCAAATATTCATAAAGCCAGTGCCAGCTGAAAGGAGGAAGGGCAGGGTTCAGGTAGCAGAGGTGGCTAGGGAGAGAGGACATGAGCTGCCCAGAGAGCTTGGCCACTGCTTGTGGCAATGGTGGGAGAGGCAGAGGTGCTGGACTCCCTGTGGATGCCCTTGCTCTCAGATGGGCAGGGCTGACCTGGGTTTGCTCCCTGCCTGCTTCTGGCATCTGCCACCTGCAGAGACCAGCTGAGCCTAGCAAAGCAGGGCTGAACTGAAGAACCTATGTGAGGCTGCCCCTGTTCCAGGTGGAGGTCCTTTCTTGCCTGGTCCTTCTGGAGACATTCAGCTGCCCCTTAGCATGGAACCCAGAAGCTAGTTAATGCCTGGCTGCTGGGCAGGAGGCTTGCGACTAAGAGGAGCAGGGGCTGAAAGGGCAGGTTAGGCCTATTCAGAGATCAGGTCTGGTTTATCAGGGGGAGCGTGAGTGGCTGGCTATGCCTAGCCTTGAGACATTCAGAGTATCTGTATGAGGACAGGATAAGGATGCTAATGGCCAGCATCACTACTGGGTGAAACAGACCAGACTGATCAATCTCCTCCAGAAGAAGCTCCTGGAGCATTGCTTCATCTGCCCGTGGCCTTGGAGTTTCCTAAGCAAAGCCAGAGGGCTGCATAAGAATGTCCTTGCCCAGAATGGCTTCTATACCTGAAAGGCTGCTCTCTTCCAACACTCACCTGCAGGCAGGTACCCAGCACTCTCGGAACTGTGGAATTCTCTCAGGGGGGACAGATCTCATTCCTGCTTGTCTTCTCCTCTCCAGGGAGTGCCAAGCTTGCTGCTTGCTACAGGTATTTCTATTCAAGCAAGGGTTGGATAGAAGTCAGCTGAGAATCTCGGACCTTGTTTCTTTGTATCTCCCCCTCACTGACTATAGAAAGATCTGGTGGCCTGGTTCTAATTTCTTCAGTTGTATAGTCCTGGCCACAGGACCTAGGGTGAATAGTACTGAAAGTTTGTTCTGTGAAGTAGCCTGAACCACACCTGTCATGTCCTACCAGACACTCAGCTGTAGAATTCTCCTCAGGGGAGGCTGGTGGGGGTGTGATTGTGGATTGAGGGCTAATTGTGTTAGTGTTTAACTCTGAGCTCAAGCAGCCTCTTTCCTTCTATTTTCTGGGAATCTAGAGCTACTGACTGACTGGCTTAGAGACCTCTGTGGAGACCCTGTGTTCCCAGGCAGGGAACTGGAACTACTGTTCATTACAATTCGTCTCTACTTCTTTCTTCCCCTGCCGATGAGTTGTGCTCAGGGAGCACTTATCAATCTATCAGACCTGCATGATGATGAAGAGAGAAATCAGCTTTATGGCCAGATGATATTGGAAGAAAAGAGCAATATCAAGAGCAAGTTATCCTCCCGAGAGCTGTGGAAGTCTGCTGAGCTCCAAGCTGGAAAATCTGCATTGTGGAGT
This sequence comes from Mastomys coucha, assembly GCF_008632895.1. Taxonomy (NCBI): domain Eukaryota; kingdom Metazoa; phylum Chordata; class Mammalia; order Rodentia; family Muridae; genus Mastomys; species Mastomys coucha. The sequence continues at coordinate 21,647,301 of NW_022196915.1, forward strand.
TCCTACTTCATGTTAGGCAGTATGAGAGACCCTACACATAAAGACAGAAAGGCAGGGAAATCACTGGGCCCACAGTGTCCTTGCAGTAGATTTTACCATAAGCGGGGACCTCTCATGGTATATGCAGGGTGGCGGTGGGGAGGAGGGGCAGACAGGGAGACAGAGGACAGCAGGAACCACTCTTGCCATCCTGGGGCTTGAGCTCTGTGACACGGATGCTGTCATCTGTACTTGATTTGGGGTGGGGTGGGGTGGGGTGAAGAGAGAGCTCTCCCAGAGAGGGCCAGCTCCTCCAACAGGCCCCATAGTAGGTCTCTGCACAGCAGACCCAGGCTCAGACTCTGCTTAGCATCTCAGCATAAGCACCATATGAATTGTGTAACATCCTGTCTCACACAACCTTGATTAAGCTAATAGCTGATTTGGCTTTGATCTGATGTATTTTGATCTTATTATTTTTATGTTAGAAGCCTCCAAATAATCATCATTTCAACAGTGCCCCAATTAGCCGACCATTCACAGTGGATTGAAAATTGACTCACATTGGGCCTCTCCATTAGCGCCTGGGAAAGACTTCCAGCATTAATAATCCTCCCCGCAGCAGAAGCTGGGTGCTTGTGGTACGGCAGGTGGTCATATGAAGGGCTACTGTCCCCGTTGTAGGAGGAGGCCATTTTTTAAAGTAATAATAAAAAAAAAGCCTTTTGAAATTAGCCTATATTTCATCATGGCATGTTCTTGTTTCTCCCACCTCTCTTTTCCCATCTTGTGCATCCTTCTGTAAGGTCCCCTTCCTCTTTTGTAACAGCTTCCCTGATGTTTTTACCCTCTTCCTCAAAGCAGAGGTGACTTTTAAAAGGGGGCTTCTGAGATAGGGTTTTGCTGTGTAGCTTTGGCTGGTCTAGCACTCACTCTGTAGCCTATGCTGACCTTGAACTCATGACATTTCTCTTCCTCAGCTTCCAAAGTGATGGGACTGCCCATATGTGCCTCCACACCCACTGATAACAAATACTTCTTAAGGTTCTGGGCATGGCTTGGGTATAGGTTTGATGGGGAATGATAGGATGGCCCTTGGAAAGAGGAAGAAAACTGATATGGGCTTGGCACCTTTCTGTGTGCAGGGTGGAGAAGGCATTCCACCTTCTGAGTTGGTAGAGACTCTCATCTCTATTGACTAGAACAGCAAGGCTCAGAAAGGGCACACGGCCATAGCCACATGGCTGCTGACCATGTGGTTGAAATGGGACTTGAGCTTATGAGGTTCCTATGTTCTTCCAAGCTCTGGTAAGATAGCTGCTGGTGAGCAATTTTGCCCAGACCCTGCATCTTAATCATGCTCTACTCTGTCATGTAGGTCCCCTATTTCTATTGGTTTAAATCCTACATTTGAGATTCTGATGCCAAACATGTAGCTAACTACATCGCCTGCATCCTGGAAAGCCTCCTTTCTCTTTCCCTTACCAAATTATAGAATATGTGTCCTGGGAGAATCCGATGTACGGAGGTAGAGGCTTATTATGTTATTGGTGTGTTAGATATATCCATGAAATATACAGGAGGGCGGGAGGCAAACCTCAGTGTCAGGTGGCATGTATGTGCAGATGGGGAAACTGAGGCTCAAAGTTCTGTGACTTTGGAGCTTGGGATATATGGACTAGGGAGCTGGCTTACCATAGAAGTCAGGTGGTGACTTAAGAGGAGCTGGGCAGATGAGTGATGAGCCAGGAGTGACCAGTGGCTTGTAGGAAGGGTATGGGAAATGGAGTTCTGGGACCATTAGGCCCCGCACTGTTCAATTTATTTGAAAATATTGTTTAAGATTCTTTTGCAGGGCTGGAGAGATGGCTCAGCAGTTAAGAGCACTGGCTGCTCTTCCAAAGGTCTTGAGTTCAATTCCCAGCACCTACATGGTGACTCACAACCATCTCCATATGGGATCTGATATCCTCTTATGTCTTGCAGGCATACATGCAGATAGAGTATAAATAAATAATTAATAAATACTTAAAATGATTCTAATGCAAGGTCTTAGTATTGAAGACACAATGAACCAAAGAATAATCCATTTACCATCATGGTGCCTTAGCTACTTGTGTTTCCTGCATTATTTGAAGGCATATTTTATAACATTGTAACCAGCATAGGATTTGAGGTTTGGTTGGTTTGTTTGTTTTTGTTACCACTGGACCATGTCTCAGAAGCATTTTCACCATGTCTGTGGCAGTATGGGAATGAACTGGTAGCTCACTTTAGTCTAGCCCTGTCACTTGATGCTTGTATGGCCTCACATCTCATTATCTGGGAAGCAAAAGCAGAACTTTGTTTTCTAAGTGGATATGATGAGAACAGCATGAATTCACAAATATCACATCCTCATCAGAGCCTGGCTCAGAGAGAACATTCTCACACAGCAGTCCCTCTTCCTCTGTGCTTCCCCGCTTATCCATTATTGGAGGATTCTTTTTACTTTCTAAAGCAATTACCTATTCATGTCATGAAATTTTGGCAAAATATAGGAAAATAAAAAAAGAAAAGCACTTACAAATTGCTTTCACTTTGAACATTTTGCATTTTTTCCTTCTGGTCTTTCTTTCATGCATATTGAGTTTTAGTTAATTGATATTGTAAAATACATAGATTTTTGCATGGGTTTTATGTACCTTTCTATGACAAGTGCTTTCCTATATTGTTGTGGGGTACACTGCTGTAGAGGCTGTGTATCCTTTCCGTGTATAGTGTTTCCATAACCATACACTACTTGCATCTTTCAGATAGTTTGCAGTGTTTCCTGGGTACCACTGAGTGTCCTCTTTTGCTTTTGGATCTAACTCTGTTCCATGGTCTGGATAGTTGCCCAGAGAGCAGTGAGGAACACAGTGCATGAAAATGTCAGGACCCACAGTATCCTTGCACAAATCTTTAGGAGCTGTCATGCTTTGCCCATTGTGCATGCATGTGCATGTGTGCATGTGTGTGCATATTGAGTATGACAGAGATCACTGTGTACTCCTTGAGCTCCGGGGTCATTAAAAGAGCCAGGTGGTTATCGATTGAGGTAGTGCACAGTGCCATGGCAGAGAATTGTGGGCATCTTGAATGAAGGTTGTGGCTAGCCTGGGGAGGTTGAATCAGTCCTGAAGCAAGAATGAGCATGAAGTTGAGTTCAGGTGGTGAGAGGTGCAATCTAGTATGTACAGGTAGAATGAAGAGCTTAAGGTGCAGGCATGATGTGCCTTCACAACTTGCCTCAGGTAGGCAATATGTGTGTGTGTAACATGCACATGTTTGAGTGCATGTAGAAGCAGAAAGGTCAACATCTTATGTTGGCATCTATCACTGAGACAGTACCTCTCACTGAACCTGGGGTTCTCTGACTTACCTAGTGGAGCTGGTCAGAAAGCCAGAGAATTCCCCATCTTTGTCTGCATAGTGCTAGGATTATGGGTATGCACCACTATGTCAGCTTTTAAAAAATTAGGTTTTTTGAGATTATAATTACATCGTCTCTTCTCTCTCTTTCCTTCTTCAAAACCCTCTCATATACCCCTCTTTGCTCTATTTCAAATGCATGGCTTCCTTTTTCATTAATTATTGTTACATATGTGTGTTCCTAAATACACAACCTGCTCAGTCTGTGTAATGTTACTTGTATTTGTATGATTTCAGGGCTGACCATTTGGCATTGAATAACCAATTGCTGTGCTCTTCCCTGGGGAAGGCTTTCTCAGTCTTCTTTAGTTGCCTGCAGGGTTGTTGTTGTTGTTGTTGCAACAACAGATGGAGACCATTACAGAAAACTACAGCTAAGCAAAATACGGAGTTTTAGAGCCCAGTTCCAACTGATTGGTCTTCAATATAACCCCTGCACCTCGGGCTCAAGAATCATTGTGGAAGAGGGATGAAATGACTGTGAGAGCCAGGGGAACAGGGAATTTGCATTGAGACTGTGGCTCCTATGAATGTCAGAAGCTGTACTCATCAAGTCTCACCAACATGGATGCCTACTTATGAGTGAACAAGGACTATACCAATAGATATGCTAACATGTATGGGTCAGGAAGCTCAAAGAGCTACAGGCAACTAAAGAATGTTTGTTTGTTTTTGTTTTTAACATGGGTGCTGGGTATCAGAACTGAGATCCTCATGACTGTGTGGTAAGGATTTTACACACTGAGCCTAGTGTCACTGGGTGTCTATAAACAGACACAATGTTTAAATGATTGGCTTTCTGTGAAGCCAGGATGGAGGGGCAGAACATTTGGGTGGCTGTGAGATCCCTGAGAGAGACCTCATGTCCTTTGTTTACCCAGCTTCAAGCCCTGGCATGGGAAGTGGAAGAATCATTGGGAACTGGGACCTGAGTTATCACCACAGTGTCCCCCAGTGTTTATGTCAAAGTTCTGGATGGGAGCAGCTGCCATTGGTGCCAGCCAGTGTAGGGACAGCCCCTCTTACATCTTTTCTACCTTCTCACTTCCTTTTCCTTGGGGTGACCACTCTTGTTTTTCACCTCCTTCTCAGCCCTGTCTGAAGTATTACATAAACTCTAGGGCCCTCACGAAGGAACTGTATTATCAAAGTTGTTCAGAGTCTGTTGTGTGCAGCAGATGGCTCGCTGCCATCCACAGGCTGTGTTTTGAGACTACATCTGCTTTCCCACATTCCCCCCATCACACAAAGCATTCGTAAGACATGCTTACTTGAAAACTGGTACATGGATAATGGAGTGTTGGGAACAGGATCTTTCCATCCTCCCTGATGGCCCTAAAAGGTATATGAGCTTGTGGCCAACAGTAGCATATACCCCTTGTAGTTACTGGGCGACTTCTCAAGTTCAGGTTTCTGAGTGTGTCAGTCTCAGAAAGGGCTGTTGTCATCTCAGTCTCCTTTCTCCTCTGTGCCCTTGGTAACTGCCTGAGCTACGGGTGCATCTTTCTTTGTGATTGTCAAGTGGCTTTTGAACAATCCTGGGCTTCTGGAGCCAAGCACTTCATCTGGGCTTTGACCCAGTATTCTCATGATAGAACTCGAGTGGATTTGGCCATGAGACTGAGACTCCCACTCACCACCTTTCCTTATTCCGGGTCCTCTGGGGTAAGTATATATCTTCCTGACATCACGATGTCATCCAGAGCTTACAGACACAAGCAGCCCAGATCAGACGACAATTGCAGAGCATACATTGAATTCTTTGCCCATGAAAAGGAATACACAAATTCCCCAGCATGAGTTTTTGGCTCCTCCCCAGCATTTTGGCTACTGGCCCAAGGTGGCAAACATCATGTAATTCAGAGTTCTGTTCGGTGAATCAGGGAGATTTCGGCTGGAACTCTTCTATACCACCCTTCTTTGACTAGCCTGGAGCAAATGATCTGGCCCCTTCTGACCTTTCTTTCCTCCTCTGTTAAATGAGCCCGAGATGTTTCACCCACCAAGGTTTGTAGGAGCTGCTGGCCTGGCTGGAACTGGCTCTCGGTCTGTGTGGCGAGGCATCTCAGGGCCACAGGCATAAGCTGCTGGGTGGAACTGTGGGGGTGAATCCTGTACAGCATTGCCCCATGCTGATCTCTTCCTGTCTTTTTTCCTTTCTTTCCAGCCTGTGACCTCATGACCCAGGGAATTTTGGCCTTGGTCACATCCACGGGCTGTGCATCTGCCAACGCCCTGCAGTCCCTCACAGACGCCATGCACATCCCACACCTCTTTGTCCAGCGCAACCCCGGGGGTTCACCACGTACTGCCTGCCACCTGAACCCTAGCCCTGACGGCGAGGCCTACACACTGGCTTCGAGACCACCTGTCCGTCTCAATGATGTCATGCTCAGGCTGGTGACAGAACTGCGCTGGCAGAAGTTCGTCATGTTCTATGACAGCGAGTATGGTGAGTCTGGGGAGGAGGGGCTGAGGCTTGGGGTCTAGGGACAGCTGGGTGCTGGAGCCTAATACCAGAAGCTTCAACCATGGGACCCAGTACTGTCAGGGCATAGATCTACGCTGGTGGTCTGGGCTGAGTTTTCCTCAGGGTGGTAGGGCCCAACCTTGAGCTTCGTGAATTGGGGAAGAGCTGCAAAGACAGATCTGTAGATAGTCACTAAAGTTGCCTAGCAACATCACCTTATCATGACAGCTGAAGTTTGAATCATCTTAGAATTTTCAATAAAATATTAATAAACTGCTGGCAGGGATCTGAAGAGCTGCGTACAAGCAGAAGTGGAGGCTGCCCGCCTGGGTCGTCTTGGCATCTTCTCCTCTGAAGGTTACCCTTCATGCTGGGTGGTGGTCCAGCCTCGGGTTTTTGTTTACATCCACCTTGATCTGCCCTGTTTCAGGGTCTTAGGCTGAGGTAAAGATCAGAAGTAGGGGTCTGGTAGCCGGTGGGCCTGAGGATATGTATGGCTGTGCATGGCTTCTTTGAAGACCTCGTCTGTGGAAGTAAGCATAATTTATTTGTTAGGAAACCACAAAAGCCAGCTTTGGAGAAATAGCTTCATGTTTTCTTAAAGCTTCTCTGTAAGTAGACCAGATCAAGTCCTGAGATAAAATGGTTTCCACGGTTTGTGGTTCAGGAAGGTTTTATTTGGAGACCATTGATAATCACATACCATTATGAGAAATAATGTAGAGGGATATCATGTGCCCTCCACCCAGGCTTCCTAAGGGTAGCACTTTGATTAGCTGTATCACAACATCACAACCAGGATCTGACCCCAGTGCAGCCGGCAGGCCCTTCATAGTTTCTGTGTAATGTGTTCAGTTCCAGTCTGTTGTGGGTGTTGGGTCCTTTGTAGTTTACCAGTTTCCATGCATGTGTCCAGTCCAGTCTGCTATGGGAGTGGATTCATTCTGCAGCATTTCTCTTGCATGCATATTTGTCTGATCACTAGCCAAGATCCAAAGTGGTTCTCCTAAGAATCTTTATGCTACACTTTTGTAGCCCCTGAGTCACCTATTCCAGGATGCTGGGCTCTTAGGGGGTTTGGAAACCCACTCAGCTGAGCTTAGGATGGAGCTGTGCAACCCTGTGAAGTCCAGTTTTGTCTCCCGGTGAAATAACACGTTTGCTAAGCATGTAACTAAGAAAAAGAAATCAGCATATGTTTGCATTTGCCTAAGTCTGGGACGCTGTCCTCGGTGCTTGAACAAATAAACTGGAGCCTTCCAGGAAGAATTGAAAGAGCAAACAGTTACTGTTGAAATAAAAACGTGGTGGCAGCTGGGGCAAGGGAAGCCCAAGGCTTCAGAGATCTTGCTGGCATACCTAGGAACTGTCCTTCCTTCTAACACTTTGCTCAGCCTCAGGTTCCATGAGAGGAGCTGGAGACCTTATAGCAGCACTGATGTGCCACAGGGCATCTTTGAGACACCAGGCCTTACTCCGAGAACCAAACCTTAAGGTCCTCCTGTTGATGCCGAGGCCAAGCCCTGTGGGAGATGTGGGTGCCACCAGGATTGGGCATGTTGTGGTGTAGGGTGCACAGGCCATTTCCATTAGGCTCCTCTCAGGTACCTTTGATCCTCTTGTCTCCGGCCTGCACATACCATTCCTCTTGAAGGGCTCTTGAGCCACAGCTGCAAGGAAGGCAGGTGGCAGCTCTGTAGCCTGCTCACTGTCTGGCCTTCTGTGCTTCCTGAGGACTGAGCGATGCCTAGAGGCATTTGCCCAGACCCTGCCTTTTCTTTTCATTATGCGTCTCACACCCATGTAACCCAGCTGACAAATGTTCTAGGAAAGGTGTCTTCCCCAACCCCTGTCCAGCAAAGTTTGAATCTTATTCACCTGCTCATCCACCCTCAGCCCACTTGGCTTAGACTGCCACTCATGGGAGCGCATCCTTGATGTAAAATGGACTCCTGAAGAGGTGGTCATTCCCAGAAGAGCAGACTGTATGCTTTTCTGTGTGTCACTGAAGTCTAGCACTGTGTCTGGTTATATGAATGACAAGTTCACAGGTGAAGACAAAGGGGAGATGTGGAGAAAGATGAGGGTACTGGGTGCTCTGACCTCTGTTTTAGGATGGGGGTAGGGAGCCATCTCACAGAAATCGTGATTCATCTCACAGAAACACTCCCAGCCCATCTTCTTCAGTCCCCCCAAGCCTGAACCTGGAATACCCCCAGAATGTGCCTCTCTGTTCTGACATGATACTCTTTTACCTTTACTGCAGTTGAATTTAGTCCTTGGTCAGCTTGCCTTTTATCATTAGTTCCACTAAGATGCTGAGTGAATAGTGGCTTTTACTAGATGAATCACTGGATGGATGGTGCTGTGTGGAGAAGGATGCTGAGGCTGTATGTAGGCTCAGCAACGGAAAACTGTGCCTAGGATGCTGGGAGATGTCCATGGTACAGGGAGGGATTGGAAGCCACCAACTGTGTTTGCTGATTGTGATGCCACTTGGGCATGGCCTACCAGAGCCACCTGCCAATGTCGCTGTCCAGGGTGCTGACCCATCTGGCTTCAGTTGCTCTGGAGGTCATGGCTCTTTAATTGTAGTCTGGGTAGGACCCTGCTGCTTTTGCACACCCTGGCCACCAACCTCTTAATTTGACAACCTTTGAGGCTAGTTTTTGCCTATAAAAGTTTCTCTACCCCTAGTGTTGCTTGGCCTGATTATTCTCCTCTTGTATATTCTAGCCTGTTTCCCCTCATGAGTCCCATTAGGCTTCCTAAGGCAGGTAAAATCCACAACACAGTCACCCCTCAGAGTGGGCATGTGGTGGATCCCATCATCACTGGCAGTGAAGTCTCCACATGCCATAGGTGGATTTATGTTGCCAATACACCCATGATGATATAGTTTCAGATGAGCCCAATTAAAAATCAAATTGAGTGTAAATACTCTTTATTTCTCCCAAAGTCAAATGGGAGTGATTTGGGATAGTGTTACTTTTCCATGCTGATCTCTAAGTATCTTTATGTATATTGTTCCATTTATGCCACATTTTAACCACTGAAGCAAACATCTCAGTGAGCTAGATGCCTTTGGGCTTTAAGACCCATGCACAGCCCAGGCACCATCCTGGTTCTTGGTGGGCTTTGGATTCCTTCTTATGTGCCCAGCCAGTCAGAACCATTGGTGAAGCAGGAGTGCGGCTCAGAATGGACCCAGCATGCCTTAGAGTAGCAGCTGTCCTTTAGTGACCATCACATATAGACCCTTCTTTTGGGGGAGGGGGGCTGGTGAGGATTACCTTGTCAGTTTCCCTTTAATCTCAGGAGATGTCTTCCCCTGGTAGACTGGAGGATTGACCATTTGCACTGCATGGGAGATCAGAGCAGGAAAGCCCTAAGAGAATATGACAGAAAGGCATGCTATAATTTGGGTGTTGAATGTGTCCTGAAGGTCCACATGTTAAAGACTTGGTCTCCAGAGGTGTGATGTTGGGAGGTCCTATGGACCTGTAAGAGGTAGGTCCTAGAGGGAAGTCCTTAGGCCACTGGGGCATGTCACTGAAGGGATTATGGGAACCCTACCTTTACAGTTGCCTGTTTCCTCTCTCCTGATCTGAGCTGTCTTCCCTGTCACGTAATCTCACTGTAACTGTTGCACTTTCTGAGGCCCAGAGCACCAAGGCCTCCTGAGTGTGAACATAAATGTCCACGACTATGAGGCACAACAAACTTCCCTTCTTCATGGCGATTGCCTCAGGTATTTCACTATGATGACAGCAATCTGACTAATACTGGGTGAGAGAGGAGTTTGCATGTATTTGGTTTACAAAATATGAGAGGTGCCATTTGGTACAATTCCATGGAAAACACTTGTATGCTTGTTATGACAGGAGAAGGAAAAATAGAAGAGAAACTGACATTTGGGGTAGGAAATCCATAAAATACCAAACATTTGGATGAATTAGAGCATACAACTTTCTGTCTTGCTGCTTCAAATGCTGGTGTGTGTATGTATGTGTGTGTGTGTGTATACATGCACATGCATGTGTATGTGTATGTGTATGTTTGGGGATGGGTGTGTTAGTAGCTATAGCCAAAATTTTCCTCAGAGAATATGTCTTTGGTTGTGGTGGGATCTTCAGATATCATTGACAGATTCACTCATAAATATTCATGGAATCTGTACCATGTGACAAACATTTTAACTGGTGTTTATTTTAAATGAAGAAAAGCAGGGGGTGGAGTAACTTGACTCCTGTTGCCTATAATTGGAATTAGAACCCAGGGCCCAGTGTCTCTTTTCTACTATCTCAAGGGTAGGTAGACTCCATGGCCTCTGCTTTAGCTTGCAGGCCTGAGAGGTTGGGAACTGGGATTGTGCTCAAGCAAAGCCTAAGGTGTCTGCTTTAGTGACCACTATACTTGATTTAAAATTACTGACATGCACACATTGTATACATATGCATGACCTGAGGTCAACCTCAGATGTTTCTCAGGAGCCATCAGTCTTGTTCTTTAGAGACAAGGTCTCTCACTGGGACACAGGGCTTACTGATCAGGCCACTAGTCAGCCCAAGGATCCTCCCATCTCTGCCTCTGGAGGATTTTTACACTAGCGCCAGGGATTGAACTCAATTCCTTATGTGTGTGTAGCTAGTGAGCACTTTACTGATTGAGCTATCTCACCATCCCCTTAAAAATTAGAAGTTGTATATGATTGCAATGCATATGTCCAACCAAATTACTAATAACAATAAAAGGAATTTCTGGAACCCATAATCAGTTAAAAAATATGAAGGCATCCCATGTCCTCAACTCTGATCATTTTCTATCCTTGCAAGGGGACTGAACTGCTATTTGATTGTGTGTTAAGTCAGTTAGTCCCTGGCTTTACTTGGCTGCTCTAGATCCTATAACACGTTGTTTGGTTGGCCACTTTGTGAACCTTGTGTATATGCAGTGATACTTCAGTGGCTGCTTTTCTCATTCTCCACTAGGTTTCTGAGCTTCATCTGTTTGATACAGATATATTAATCATTTTTATTATCTCACAGTATATCTAATTTAATTTATCCATCTGATAATTAATGGGTATTTGGGTTATTTCCAGCTTTTGGTATTACAAGCAGTGCTGATATGTATCACTTGATGGTTTGTGAAGAGTTTTGAGGGTCTGGTCTGAGGAACTGCTGGATCCATGCATGTTTTATGTTATTCACATCTACTGAGTCTGTCTCTAAGTGTTCCTTCCAGTTTGCACTGCCTCTTGCCATGTATGAGGCGTCTCTAAGTCCCTAGGCTCAGGGACGTCTCCTGTTGCCTGTACTTGGAGGACTCTATTGCATAGTGTTCTATTACTCTGATGCTAATTTACATTTTCTGTATACAGTCTTTTCACATCTTCACAGGCTATTTTTGTTTTCTCTTCTATGACATGCTTGCTTGTAACTGTTAATTTTGACGCTGAGCCTTTTCTTTGGTGAGTTAAGTGTGGCAAATACCTTCCATCAGTTGCTTGTCTCCAGAAACAGAAGGTCTGTATTGTACTGTTGTCAAATGTAGTCATCTTTTTTTATGCTCAGCTCTCTTGCCTGTCTTATTTAAGAAGCCTTCCCTTACCTCCATGTCATAATGATAGTTTCTTGCTGAAATCTCATTCTCTTCTTGGAGAGAAGATACTGTCTTCTTAGCATCTGCCTGCAGGGGGTCCCTGGCTGGAGCCATATCTAGATGTTGCTGTGTGCTCACTTCTCCCTGCAGCTGTATCCAGCACTGCTTCCCAGGCATTGCTGGGACCTAGGGCCTATCAAGTCCTTGGTGGTAAATGAGAAAGGTGCATGCCCATTCAGTACAGTCTGTCACAGGGAGACTAGTGAGTATTTCCTGGAGGAAGTAATATTTAAGCAGGTGCATAAAGGACACATGGAAGTCAGGCAAGCAAAGGGCAGTGGGTTCTGGAATGAGTTGGGAGAGTGTTTCAGATAGAGGGGAGAGCAAGTGAGAAAGCTGGGAGTGGGGTGCAATGGAGAGGAGGGCCTGTGTGTCTAGGTTACAGATTGTCTGGATTGCAAGCCATGGCCAGGGATGAAGCTTGAAAGACAGGTGGAGAGGCCTCACAGGCCAGCTGCAAATCCTGGGACATCCCAGATCCAGACCTTGCTGCCTCTGATGCTGCTCTTGGATTTTAGGTTTCCTGTGCACTACAGACAGGAGTACTGACAAGGTGATGAGACAGCCTTTGGACCAGAGTTCTCTGGCCCTTCTACCACTTCTGGTTTAGACTCACTGGTTGTAAACAAAAGGGAAAACACTAAGATGGGTGGGAACTCTAATCCAACTGAGGACAAACCCCAGACCCAGAGTCCAAACAGAACTTCCCAGTGACCCCAGCTCCTGCTCCTTAGCTGCATGCCGAGTGACAGGAGGGACCTTTTGTCACGGCACTCCACAGGAGTTCTCCATAGTGGGTGTGTACTGACCATTCCAGGAAAGCAACATTTAGACAGTCGTGTGAACTTGTGCCAGGTTGTGACTCGTGAGTGGCCAGGTCTGATTTACCAAGCTTGGACACCTGCCTCAGGCAAATCTGGGGCCAGCACACCAAAGGAGGAGTCTTCATTGTTGTGGTGTGATCTGTACCATCAGAAAGGGGCAATAATCTTAATGCCCATATTTAGCTAGCTGGCTAACTATTCTATGATGTGTACATTCAGAGGAACACAACCATTTCAAGATGGCAGTCACTCGACAGTAGCAAGGTAGAAATGGTGGGCAGAGGGTCACTCTGCAAGCACAAACTCCTTGGGTGTATGCACCTCAGCAGACACACATGGCTGCCAGAAGGAAGGCTGTTTTAGTCTTTTGGGACATGTAATTTTACAGAATGATTTCTTGTATCTTTTGAATTTTGTATGTAGTGCAAAAAATTAAATGTGGACATAAAAGTGAATGCAGATGGCCACCCCTTCGCCTCTTCTGCTCACTGCTCATGCTGACTTCTCTGAGTCTTAGCTGCTGCTCCTGTGGAAGATAATTGTAGTTTCTATGCCAAAAAGGTAAAGCAGGCAGGAGAGTGCCTGGCATATGGTGAGTGGCCTGTGTGAGGGCAATGAGCCATGTGTATGAACCAGTGGGCAGCAGTGGGCAGCATTCTTCTTTCACAGTAGTGGGGGCAGACTCAGGGCTCCCAGGACATCCTTGGTGCAAAGGACTTGCCTCTTTGTCTCTCTGGCTGCAGATAGTCCTTGAGGTTATCAGAGAGGGGTCCAGGTTCTGGAGCAGTCTTACTGGCTTGAATCCCAGGTCTTTATAGCTGTTAGACATCAGCCAATTCACTCAACCTCTCTTCCTTTGTACAAAGGGGATAAAATGACCACCCTACTGGATATGGTCTGCATGTGGCTTAAATATTGCCTTGTGTTCTTGCATGCTGAGGACTTAGTGAGACCCTCTACTCAGGAAACTGAGTCATCTGTAGCTGTATTGTGGTCCTACTATCCTGGCTTTCCAAAGGAGGCCTGCCAAACTTCAAGGGAGTTGTTTTGTTCCCAGATTGGCTTGTTATGCAGCCTAGAACGCAGCTGTATCTTGGGAGTGTTCTTGGTGCTTGGGATGACAGACAGGGGGCTCAGTATTCTCACCTAAAGTGTAAGCTGGGGTCAAATTGCATGTTTTCAGAAGTGTCACAGCAGTGCATCGGTGGCTCTGTGGAACACCACACCTTAGCTGGACAGCCATACTGACAGTTGTTGCACCTCATCCCTAATGCCCTCCCTGGAAGAAAGAGGATGCTGAGAACCCAGGCTGTTCTCACGGGTGCTTCTTGCCAGCAGCGTCTCCGTGCCAACCCTGGCAGAACAGACTGGCGGCTTCAAGCGCAATGGCAAGAGATCTCATGAATAACACCCCTGATCATGACAGCATTAGTTTAAATTGAAGTAATAAATACATTTTTTTTTCTTTCCAGAAGAAATGAGCAAGTGCGTTTAATTGCTAGGAAACCTACAGAAGAACTTTGACAGTAACTTTACCAGGATGAGTGTTTTGTGTTTTGTTCTTCAATCTAATTACAAAGCAGCTGTACTTTGGGGTGCGTTAATTGTAGTGTTTGCCAGAAGATGAAAGTTCATTAGCTCTGGAGTTTCCTTACTCTCACATCATGTTCCAGAGTGCATCTGGGGGTGTGGGGAGATGCCTGCTGCAAACATGGATACACATAGGGACGTGAGGCTGTGCTGGCTCTTGCACATGTTCATTACATTATCTAGGCCCTTAAGGAGTCTCTCAAGCATGACCTTGTCCAGGTCTTTTGATTTTCTCAGGAATCACAGTAGTGCCCCTCAGAGGACATACATAGAATCTAGATGACACCCTCACCTGCCAGAACCACCTCCGGTCTCAGGCCTGCACACAAGAAGGAGCATGGGCAGGGTGTGTTGGTAAGTGCTAGAAGGACACCCGTGGGACATGGTGCTCAGCCATGTTCAAGTCCACACTGTGCTGTGTGTTGTATCCACCCACACCTTGCTTCTCATGACCTGAGTAGTAGGTCCCAGAGAACCCCTAGGCCAGGGCTTTGTAAATTTTCCACTCATGACCTCGTTTTGTCTGAGAAATTTATGTAGCTATATAAAATCAACCTTACAAATCAAATATTTATGCAAAATAAGCTATAAAGATATTTAAAACTCTTCTATACATAGAAACTTTTTTTTTTACCACTTATTAAAGATGAGGGTAAATCTGTATACTGAGATGGGAATGCTTGTTTATTGTAACCTGGAGAAATACTGACTGACTTTTAGATACCACAGGACATAGGAGATTTACAATGTTTTCCAGAGTTCATAAGTGTTTTCATTTTATACTGGCCCAGTCCCTTCATAGCCATTTTACATACATGTAGTAATAACAGAAAAAGCATGTTTATGGACATTTCAGAAAACGAGAAAACATATTCCAATCCCGAGCCAAAATTCATTTAACATTTTTGAAAATGAAACTCAAGTCAGAAACTTCAATGTCAATTTAGAAACCAAACATCCCAACACCATGGAATCCAAAGAAATACTAGTTTAGTTCTTGAATGCCAAGGAAAGATGGCAGAAGACTGTTGAAAGTCTGGGTTTTCTGTAGTTAAGCCATTACATCTCTATAGGAGCAGAAAAACTTCATTTGTGCAGTCAGGATACTGTAACTATGAGCTGGAATAGTCTTGAATCTGGGATGAGGGGTTTAGGTGGTGTTCTTTGACATTACATGGCATGTCAGCATGCACAGTGCAAAGCATGTGTGTTGTGCGTTCAGAACTAAGCCATTAGTAATACTGTGTGACCCCCAGGGGAGTGCTGTAGGAACACCTTTGATGCTTTACATGTTGGAGTTTTGATTTTTGGATGACGTGCATTCAGAAACCTTATACTGTTGCCAGGTTTTTTCATGACCTGATTCAGGATAACAAGCCATAGAGCAAGGAGCCAGGTACCTTGGGTGTGTTGATTGCACCTGTAACCCAAGCCCTGGTGAGATGGAAGAGGAGGATCAGGAATTCAGACACTTTCAGCTACATTACTTGCTTGAGGACGCCTGGATTATATACTCATGTTTCAAGGGAAAAAATAGAAAACAATCTGGGTAGTGGTAGGTCATGCCTTTAATCCTAGCAGTTTAAGCTAGGCAGTGGCAGGCAGAGTTCTGCTTTTGAGGCCAGCCTGGTCTACATAGCTACTTCTGGGACAGCTAAGGCTACATAAAGGAACCCTGTCTTGATAAACCAAACCAAGCCAAGCCAAACCAAACCAAACCAAACCAAGCCAAGCCAAGCCAAACCAAACCAAACCAAACCAAACCAAACCAAACCAAACCAAACCACACCACACCACATCAAACCACACCACACCACATCAAACCACACCCACCACCACCAACAATGAAAATGAAACCATGTTCTAGGATGCTCAGCTTTTAGCCCAGTAGTGGGGCAAGAACCTGTGATTTGAGACTTTTCTTCACTTCTTGCAAATGATACCAGCTGACAGCATATGACTGAGGTAAAGTTGGAAAGCAGCTTTCTCTTGCTTGCTACAGAGCACTGGTGTGGCTGAGTAGGGATTGTGGAGGCACATTGGATCTCACTTGTACTGGATCTTGACAGTGTCTCTGGAGTATCTTTAGGCTCATCAGTTCCCATGGAGGCAGGGAGGTTGGGGGTACCCTAAGATGCTTTCTTATTTATCTCAAGGTCTTTTGTGACCCTTGAACTTCTCTGTCCCCATCATATAGGGCTCATTTCTTGCCTGTCCACTCACCTGCTCCCCTGAAGCTCCTTGATACTCCTCAGCTATGCTAGCCACAGCCTTGCCCCAGGAGTGATAGCTACCTGTGCCCTCTGCCTGGGGCAGTCCCTACCCACATCCATATGCTACTCCCTCAGCTTCAGGGCAGTATTTCCACTTGACCTTCCTTCCCCCATAATTTTTTCCCATTGAATTTGTATGGATTTACTTTGTTCTCAATATCTGAATATATCCAACCAAAATGCAACTTCCAGATAAAGAGTTTATTTAAAAAATAATTTGTTCTTTTAAGTTGACACTCAATTGCACTTATTTGTGGGGGCACATGTGACATTGACACACCTGTATATGATGTTTAAATGATCAGATTAGAATAATTGGAATATTTTTTACTTGGAATATTACCAAAGAAATGATGGTATCATTTATCATTTATTTGTGTTGCAAACCTCAAAGCTCTATTAGTTCTTTTGAAACTTACAATTAAATGTTGTCAACTCTGGTTATCCTCTTAGAGTAGAGGAAATCATTCTTGCTACCAAACTCCACCAGGTAGGATTTTAATCTTTCAGTGTTGAATGATGCTGCATTTGCACCATTTAGTACAGATGTTGAAACTTAGTAGGTGCTCATTAAATAATTGGTGAATAAGTGAATTAATTGGTATTTTTGACCTGGTACATTGCCCATTTAGTTTTCCAAAGTGCATCTTTCTTTGTGGTGCTGAAGATCAAACACAGAGCTTTGTGTGTGATAGATAAATCATCTATCACTGAGCTCTGCTCCACCCAAGCATTTGCTTCTTTCCTTGAGATTTCCAGTTACAACTATAGCACCTGCCTTTTAACCATATCTGGGGATGTCTGAGGGAAGCACCTTGCCCTTCCCATCTCCTGCAGAGAAGAACTCCAAGCGCCCCTCCCCCCAACCTCTGAGAAGACTCCTCCCACCCCTTCCCTGGTTTCCATGAGTGGCGAAACCACTGGCTAACACAGTGTGATGGCCATGGTGCCTTGGCCTGAGACTTGGATGATCAGTGTGGCTGCTCTCAAAGGACTCCGTTACTCCCTGACTTGGCTTTTCCTGGGCAGGCTGATGACTCTGTCTGATTTTTCATTTTCTCATTTCGATAGTGAGGATAATAAAAACGCCCACCTCAGAGGGTTCCTGCGAGGCTAAAATGAAATGATAGATTTGACAGTGGCACAGATCCCCGAGGTCACAGACTGATTCTCATTTTCTTGCTCCTCCTAGGCTGCCCTGAGCACTCAGCCTGAGGTTTAGGTAGGTGTGCAAACCAGAGCAGACGGTTCTAGAAGGCCTGGAGTCTGGTGTCCCACCTCTACCCTGAAGGCAGTGCATTCTGAACTGTAGTGGGGACCAGGGTCTGCTTAGGTAGGAGAAAGCTGTGTATAAAATGCCAGGGTGAGGGGCTGGGAACAAATCTCAGTCTGCAAAGTTCTGACTGCTTTAATGTGAGGACTTGAGTTTTATTCTTGGCACCCATGTAAAACCAACACAGTGGTACACATCACATCTGTAACCTCAGCTTTGGGCAGAGAGAAATACAGGTAGATCTGGGGTTCGGGGGGAGGTTGTTGGCTAGTCAGTGTAGCAATATCAAGTCAGACTTTTTTTTTTTTTTTTTTTTTTTTTTATTCAAGTGCCTGTGTGGAGGTATTGGTAGGGGTAATGTGGCCCCTGAGAACCAGAAGTCAGGGGCCCATCTTGATGAGGCCATTTCTACATAGGCAGTATTGTGTCTCCTCTGCCAGCCTCTGTGAACCTTCTTCCTTGCTGGGAGTTACCCTATGATGAATCTGGCTTGGTGGCCGGTAGTCTGTGTAAGAGGGCTGGGACTCTGAAGCCAGCCTCACTGTCTAAGGGCTGGCAGTGCCACAGGAACCTGGACACATGCCTTTTGACTCAGAACTGTTATTGATATAGTTTCTCTTTGCTTCTTCATTTGTTTATTTAATGCACACACCCAGAGAGGATCTGTCAGGTGCTTCCAACATTGCTGAGAGATGGTGAGGTTAAGAAGCAGCAGGCTTAGAAAAACAAAACTGTGGCTGCAGCCGAAAAGGCTGTGCTGGCTGGGAGAGCAATGGGCATGCCCATGGTCATAGGTCTAGGAAAGCAGGACAAACAGTGGTAAAGATGTCAGTAGTGAGACAGCATGGATGGTGGTGCCTGCTTGCCTCTGAAGCCAGTGAAGAGGGGAATTGGATTCGCATGTTCTCAGGCAAACCTATCACAGCCTTGCTAGGACAGATTAGAACCCTTCACTCCAGGTGGGGATGGTACAGCATCAGGCTCTGCCTCTGTGGAAGTTATTTGTTTGTGTATGTATGTATGTATGTATGTATGTATGTATGTATGTATGTATGTATGTATGTATGTATTGCCTGGTCTAAAGGTCCTGGGATCTGTTCCTGGTCAGGCCAGCATGTCTGATATATAGTTGCTCATTGAGTTCAGCATCCTATCTGTGTATACCAGCTCTATTGGCCATGGATGGCTGGTGCTTGGAGACCTGAAGGGAAGCAGAACATAGGCTAGACACCATCTATGACAGAGGATGTGAAATGCATCACAAAGCTGCTTTAGTGCTCCAAACAGTAAGTGTGAGGGAACCCTGCTGAAGTGAAGAGAGTTGATCAGGTGTGGAGGATAATGTGGGGGTGTCAGGGGTACTTTGTGTTTTTAGGGTGATGGGAAATCAAAGGGAGATTATTTTGTTTTTATTTTGTGCTTCAAAATAATTTGTTATTTTGTAAGTAATGTACAAAATGATATTCGTGTTGAAAAAATTTTCATGTGAAAAGTATCCCCCTGCCTTCCTGTAGTCCTCTCTCTAGAGGAATAAAGCCCCTTGCTGGGCATGAAGCATGAGCCCACAGGTATCTCCATCCTAGGCATAGCACAGCAGACACACAGGCAGGACAGTGTTGCCTATATTGTTAAAAAAAAGATTTATTTGTGTGTGCGTGCATGCATGCGTGTGTGTGTGTGTTTCTGTGTCTGTCTATCTCTGTCTCTGTGTGTGTCTAGCTCTGTGTCTGTCTGTGTCTATGTCTATCTGTCTTTATGTCTCTCTCTCTTTCTCTGTGTGTGTGCAGGCTCCAGAGGAGGTTAGAGTAGGGTGTTAGTTCTCCCTGGAGTGCTGGGAACTAGACTCCAGTCCTCTGGAAGAGCCATGATGTCTCTAGTCCCACCTGTACTATTTTGAGACATTTCTTACCTGGACTTCTGGGCTCCAGCTCCTTGTTCATCCCTTGTTTGTTTCTCTTCCCTGCTCCATACTTGCTATGCAGTATTCCACCAGGTGAACAGCTGTGGTCTTTGTTTGTCTACTTTGTCAGTTCAGCATCATATTGTGTCTTGCTGTCACACAATACCACGGTACACTCCTGCACAGGCATCTCTGTGAGCATATGTCTCTGGGACGAGTTGCTACAAAGCTGAATTGCTGGATCACAGGAATGCTTTTCAAGTTCTAAGACTAGATGAAGGTGGTGAGATGCCAGTTCCCTAAATAAGGCAGCAGGAGGGGAGCGGGACCTGTTCTGGTTCTTGTTTTTCTCAGAGACTCAGAGGAGGCTGACTTTTGGGGTGCCATACTGTTTAAGAGAACTGTCACCAGGCAGAACGTCAAACCCAGCATGCAAAGTTAGAGAAGCAGACAAGATGAATCAAGGGTCCTCTGTGGTCTACAGTAGCTTGGGGGAGAAACAGGATTAGGGCAGAGTCACGTGTAGCATTATGTGTGGGAAGCAGGACACAGGTGGTGAACAGAGGAGATAATCCCTGTGTCCTACCCTGAGGGACTGCATCTCTTTAGTATAGGGAGCCACACTGACGTGAGGTTCCAGAGGAGAGGTACTGAGATGTCATACATTGTGGCCAGGGCTGAGGAAAGGCTGGCGTAAGCATGCAGATCTAAACTGAGCTTCGTAGCCCAGGCTCAGGACCTGGATACACACGCTAACTTGGGGAATAGAATCAAGGATAGCCAGAGCTGGTTTGAGCTGAAGTAGGCTGCCTCTATTGGCTGTGGCAGGAAAGGTGCTTAGCTCTGGGCTCTGTACAGAGAAATGTCTTTGGGCGACTGAAGGCATGAGCTTTGCCTCCCTGAAGCCGGAGGCTTCCCAAAGGCACTTGGTTCAGCTTCACTGATGGTTCATAAACAGGTGATGTGTCCTGCAGAAGAAGACTAAAACATTCACTGTGTAGTTGCTCCATGCCAGGCCCAACCCAATCCTCAGTCTCACAGCCACTCAGCAAGGTAGGTCTCTGCCAGCAGCGCCTGCCTCTTGGCTCCAGCTGCCAGTGAGGATTTAAACTGCAAACACTTATTCTCATTCTCCTGACTGCCCCCTACCCCCTAACATGAGCTACAGGTGGGTGTGTTCTGGGCACTGTGCCCTGGCATGCAGAGGGAGGCAGGGGTGGGCAGGCAAGCATCTGAGGGTATATGAAATAGGAGAGATTGGAGTTTGATGGGGTGGCATTTTCGGACTGTCATGCCCTCTCCTTATAGTCTCTGCTTCTTGTCACCCCACATTTTCCTAACTCTCAAGAGTTCAACATATGGACAGTTGCAGTGGGGAGCCAACAGGCCGGGGCTGTTGGCTCATTCTTACTGTGGAAACTTGAGGGGTTTTGTTAGGAGGGCCACATGGTTCTCTGGCATTGCGAGTGTCACCATAGATTCTTATTGTCTAGATTAGGTTCAGCTATGCTCTGGGAAAGTCCTACCTTTTTGTTATTGAAAAATGAGCAGGTCACACAAATATGTGTGCCAGCTGTCTTTAGGTACACAGAACCATGAGAATGAGTACACGCAGGTTGTTGGATAACATCACTATCTCCCATCTCTAGAACTTTCTCATTTTCTGTAACTGATACTCAGTACCTCTGTTCAGGCCCTGGTGACTACCACTCTCCTCGTTTCTATGTGTATGACTGTTCTAGGCTGGGCTGACACCTGTGTCTGTGTTAAATTCTCTCTTCTGAGTGACTGAAGTGGGTTTCTCTGCCTGCCTGGGCCCTATATGGTACATATCTTTCACTGGTACATGGAGGTCTCATGACAAGGATGAGGAGAGGTTCTGAAGGATGTGGACTCATCATCTCCTCCGGAACCTCATGTCAGGGATGTGGTCCCTTAGGGTAGGACACACAGGAATGACCGCTCCACACCCTCTTCACCACCTTTTGTCATTGGCTTCTTTCACTTAGCGTAATTCTTTGAAACCTCATCAATGATGTAACATATGTCAGGCTCTTCTTTAAAGACTGAATATATTACATTGTATGATGGGCTGTACCCGTCCATCCATCAATCCATCTACCCATCCATCCATCTACCACCTACCCACCTACCTACCCACCTACCCATCCATCCATCCATCCATCCATCCATCCATCCATCCATCTATCTATGAACACTTAGGATGCTCTAGCCTACTTCCTAATATGTCTTCTTAGCTATTTGAGAATGTGTCTCTAGAGCTTCATGGGTAGCCACCTGATGAGGAGGCATCCCATGTTGGTGTACATGTGTGTACACTGTGGATTTACATGCTATACCTCTTATATAGATAGCATCCACTTATTCCTCAGAACTTGCCCTATCACTTGCCTTAAACTCATTGCCCTGCTTACACCTTCCAATGGTTCTTCCTTCAGAAGTTCTGATCCCTTCTATACCCCATGTGGGCCTTAAGTCTGTTCCTTACCTTTCCTAGCCTCTTTTTGCATCACTCCTGTGCTCCAGGCAAGGGGCTCAGGTGTGGGAACAACTTTATCCCATCACTCAGAGGGGAAGAGTTGATATGGGGGAGCCTGATAGATATCAACCCAGATGAGGTGGAAGCACCCAAGCTAACTCTGGGTGGTTGCCAACACTTCAGTGTTGGAGGGATGAGTGGAAGAAACTGGTCCTAGAGCAGGACCATGCAGCAAGAGGTGGAACCTCATAGAGGGGCCACTTCAAGGAGGCTGGCAGCATGGAAAAGCCCCAGCTACAGCCCTGCACACCAGACTTAGAGCAAAAGAGAAATGCATGGCGTCTTCCCTCACCTAGCTCAGCTTCTCACTCATGGATGTTATGGAGTCTGGGGTGGGAGTCTTTCTTTTTTCTTTCTTGGAGCAGGAATCAGCATTTCACAGGGGAGGCCTGGGGAATAAATGTAGGGCACGCTAGCTGAGACCTCACTCCCAAGGGCTTGCCTGCTAGCCCTTGCTTTTCCCGCACCAAGTACCCTACTGTCTGATAGCTATCGCGTTATTAGGATTCCTTGTTTAGAAGCCTTTTGCACCTTCTGTTTCCTACAAAACAGATTGTCTTTCCTCTGGATCCACAGTCCTTTGTGTGTCTAATACCAGGTCACTGGGCCATAATCACCAAATATGGTTATACACACACACATATATACATAGATACATACACAATATATATAAATATATGTACACATATACACACATATGCTTCACATATGTAGAAACATATATAATTATGTACATGTCCATACTCATACACACATATACATATGCACCAGTGTGTACCCACACATTTCTGGTGCCTGTGGTAATTAAATTCAGAGACAGAGATGAATGTACTCTGTGGCGACCTATGAATCTTGCTAAGACTCACCAAGAAAGATCAATAAATTTGCCTCCTTCCTTCCAAGCTGGCATAGATAACTGGAGGGATCAAGGGCAGCTCAAGATGAAATTCTTTGTATGCTCCCCTATTAGCTAGGCTCTTGTGGGGCCAGGAGGTAGGGGACATCATGTGCCCTGCAGACCTATAGGATAGGGCTGGGGCCTGGGGTCTACTTGGGACTTCTTTGGGCTTTAGTTCTTGTTACTGTACTCAGGGGCCCTGCTACAAAACCAGGCTGTACCATGAAGCCCTGCCTCAGCTCCTCCTGAACTCTTACACGGGGCCTAGCCACAGAGGTCAGCAGGTTAAATGGGATCGATGCCGTGCGTAGCTCGGTGCCTGGCACACTTGGGTCGAGTGCTGTTACTACTTTATTTTGAACATAGAGTTGGCAGTTGCTGATGGTATGTATAATGAATGTGTGTCCCATAGCCACACAGTAGTTCTGCCAGCCTGGTGGGGCCAGAGAAGTACTCAAAAGTGCTCATGCCATTGCTCTCAGCCCTCTGGCAGTCTCAGCTTTCTTTTCTTTCAGGGATCAAGTCTGGGAAATGAAACCTGTGGCTTAGGTGTCAGGGTTGGTGGCACGAGGCAGGCCAGGCTTAGCAGGTCTCTCTTAATGGGCTGCAGCTTTCATTTTCAATGTGGATTGCTTTTGGGGACAGAGAGCTGATTTTCTTTCTAGAGGGGATGCAACTGAGTCCTTCTGATGGTCATTGGCATAGTGGAACAGGTATTCTACCCATGTGAGGGTCTCTTCCCATAGCCTCCATGAGGGAACTCACTTGATGGAGGAGCAGGGGTGGGGTTAGGGTTCAGGCAGTTTTTTTCTGCTTCCTGTCTAGATGCTATTGAGTTGGTCCTTTATTTATGCAATTCGGAATGAACACACCATTATCTGTAGCATACATGGGGGTCACACACACCCTAATTCCTCCATTCACTTTGTTGCATTGCCACATTGTGTTTACATGTTACTCATTGGAGTGTTTATAGATGGTTTTCTTTTCCAGGGTTTGCCAAGAATGGGCAGGCCCTGGAGTCCTGAAGTCTCTACCTAGTTGACCTTACTGTTCTAACCAATCACTGCTCCTTGCAAGGGCATGGCTGTTCCTCTGGGTGGGACTTATTTCCCACCCTGTTAGGATGAGGGGGTGATCTTGTAGGTTCTGACATCTCTAGCCATGTGTCTTATGTAGCAGCTGTGACTAGAAGCTCCTTAGAGATGGGTAGTGGGGGCTTCTCCTTGAATTATTCCTCCCCTGGAGCTGCCGTATGGAAATGAAGCGATAATGGCCAATTCTGTGTGCAAATCAGCTTCAGGCTCAGCTTAGCTGAACAGGCTTGCTGCATTCAGCACTATAAATACCTCTCCTGGAACTAGGGCAGCCCTAAGCATGGCCCCAGTGCTGCACAGCTGCCAGGAATATTCTTTCTTCTCCCATGAACTCCAGCATTTTGGCTGTTCTGGGGGACCCTCACATCTTCTGGTTTAGTTCAGTGCTTGGCCAATTGAGGGCATTTATTAGTTATCATCAGATCCTGAGAGAATGTACTTTGTAACAATGAATGGTAGTTGAGCACCCGGGTTGTGGTGTAGACTATCTGAATTCAAATCTCTCCAGTCTTTGTGTGAATGTGAAGTTGGGGGATGTGCTGAATCACTCTGTCTTGGGTTGCCTGTGGGTATCCACACCACACCCTTCTCTGAGATTTGGAAGAACTGGCCCTGTGGGAGAGCACTTAACATGTAGAGAGGACACAGCCTCGCACACAGAAGGTATGCATCAGCTCTTTGCTCTAACTGCCCAATCCATTGTGTCAGTAATGAAAGTTGGCCTCAGCAAGGTCTAGTAACTTCTCTGAGGTCAAAGAATCAGCATGCAGAACAGATCTCCTGTCACCAAAGGTCATACTTTCTCTACAGTAGCTTTCACAGATCTGTGTTCTCTGAGGCTTTGTTCCTGGAAAAGTCAAAGACTAAGAGGTATTTGGAGATGCTCTGGAATGTCCATCAAGCCCATGTCTCCTGCTTGTGCGTCTAAAACTAACCCGCACAAATAGGCGGGTCTATTCGGAGGTTGGTCTCCATGCTTCAGTTTACTTCCCTCTAAATAAGTCAGTCAGACTGTGCCCTCTTATGGCTTCATGAACTTCTTTGTTCTGTCTTTGTGGGTGACTCATTTCATGCCCTGAGATGCCACTCAGAGATGGGGCAATTGCTGGCCATAGGGATGGGGAGAGACACTTATTGAGCAATTGATACATGCTGGCATTGAGTTTAGTATTTATAAGTGGATCTCATTAAATTGTCCTAACAGTCCTTTAGTAGTCCTTTTGTCCCCAATTTCTGGATGAGGAAGCTGATGTCAGATACATTATGGAAATACACTAAGGACACCTGGAAAGGAAGGCAAAGCTGATGGTTATGTGGCCTCAAGTTGCATTATCACTTAGAAAAGCAGAAAGTTCTCACATCATTTCTCTTGTCACCCACCCAAGAAGCTAGAAAAATAGATAAAATGAAATCCAAAATAAGAAAGAACAGGGTGGGGAACAATAAAACAGAAAAGAGAAAAGCAATAAAAAAAAAAATGAAACCCAAAGCTGTTGTTTGTGAAGATAGAATTTGAAAATTCTCTAGACCAATGAATTAGAAGAAATAAAACAACCCACCCACTCACCCACCAGTCCAAAGCAATGACCTCAAGAGAAGACAGAAACTTCTACAATAAGAAAGGAGAGCATTGACATCTGTGTAGATGTCATTGACATTAGAGACCTAAGAGAGAGATATTATGAAAGCCAGAATACTAACTGATATGACAACTAGTCTGAAATTAGCAAATTCCTTGAAGGTTGTAAATTAGAAAACTATACTAAATAGGAAATAGAAAGCTTGAATAGTTAGCTATATTGTTGTTATAGAAACTATGCACAGAGCTTAAAGTACTTAGAAAGAAAACCTCAGAACCAGATGAGTTCACTGTTGACATCTGCCACATGTTTTAGAAACTAGTATTACTGACATCAAACTTCTCCTTCAGAATACTTCTCCAAAAGATTCTTGTGAGGCCAATGTTATCCCAATGCTAAAATATTATAAAAAGTCTAAGCTGGTCAGAATGTACATATAAAATCCTCAACAAAAGATTAGTGATAGTCTCTAAACAGGACAAAGTAGAGTTTGTCCAGGAATGAAAGGGTGGCTTGATATTAAAAATAAAATCATGGTGCCTGGTGGTGGTGGTACATGCCTTTAAACCCAGCATTCTGAAGGTAGTTGGAACTCTGAGTTCAAGGCCAGCCTAGCCTACAGAATGTGTAGCTAAGGACAGCCATGGTTGCATAGAGTAACCCTGTTGTGCACCATCCCTAAGTTTTTAGAATCATTATTAAAAACATACATGTTTATGTTATAGCAAAAAGCATTTGAAAAGATCCAGTGTCTCAGGAGACACAGGGAGACTCTTCAATCAGGAAAAGAGTATCTCTGAGCAACCTAGAGCTGGTACCATATATAGTTGGAATATACTGAATATATCCTTCAGGATTGGAACATTAATGTATGTCTACTCTTGCTGCATCTATGGACATTTTGTAGAATATTTAGGCAGTGAAATCATGTAAGAAAAAGAAATAAAATACAGAAAAATTAGAAAGGAAAACCTAAGATGTTTAAGCTACTGAACATATGGTCATATGTATTGAAGTTCAGTGCGATCTACAAAAAAAAAATAATGGGATTAACAAATGAATTTAATAACATTACAGTGTAGAAATTAGTATTTAAAAGTCAAGTGTGGGGCTGGAGAGATGGCTCAGTGAGTAAGAGCACCGACTGCTCTTCCAAAGGTCCTGAGTTCAAATCCCAGCAACCACATGGTGGCTCACAACCATCCATAATGAGATCTGATGCCCTCTTCTGGGTTGTCTGAAAACAGCTACAGTGAACTTACATATAATAAATAAATCTTTAAAAAAAAGTCAAGTGTGGAAGTATACAAAATAATACTATCTACAGTAGTCTAAAAATTTGAGCTGTGATAGGTTATTGAAGGGTTAGTAATAGGTTCAACAAAAACCAACAGGACCTCTGTGTGTATATATATATATATATATATATATA